>NC_053428.1:36620346-36933852 GCF_007990345.1 Gossypium hirsutum
TTTTTTATTGGGCCAATTAGTACAGTTTATTAATTAAAGTATCCCCTGTTTCAGGGTTCGACTGCTCTGACCTCTGTGTATTACGAATCAGATATATCTCTATACAAAATTTCAATGACTGTGAGGTTTGTTTCTATTAAAACTAGACTCAATAATAAATCTGTACATATAAATAAAAACTTCTAATTATTTTATTAAAATTTATTATGAATTTTTAAAGTCAGAACAGGGGATCCAGAAATCACTCTGGCCCTATTTTGTAAAAGTTTAAATATCTCATAAAATATAATTTATATTCCTGTTTTGTTCAATCCATATGAAAATATACTCATTAAGCTTCAATTTCATAACTTACTCATCATTTAGTTCTATTTATACTATTTTTAGTGATTTTTCAAATTCATGTCATTGCTGCAGCAATATTCTGTTTTAAGGCAAGTTTCATCTTTCCATGAATTTTTATGAACTAGATAACCTGTTAAACTTCCATGATATCAAACATGATCTAAATTAGCCATCACCATGACTTATCAATATTAAACATTTTCTCAACCAAAAATGGCCATATCATAAAATTATTTACACAAAATAGGTATATTGCTATACATGCCATACTTAAGTAGTTGTACAAGCCATTTACCAAGATAAAAGTCCTTTGGATAGTGTGATCGAACTTTCGACCTGTCCCGATTCCTGAGCCGGCTTGTTCAAAACTACAGTGAAAGAAAAGGAAGGAGTAAGCATAAATGCTTAGTAAGTTCATATGTAATTAACAAGTAACATAACAATACAAATATACCAAACAACTTTAGCATGGTACCACCAAAACATATATCACATCTTTAAACATCATTCATCATCTTACCACCTTATCGTTGTTATATCTATTTTCAACCCGAGGGTTAAGAACATACCAATCCAAAGTGTCCATTTCACAACACTTACCCAAAACGTCACTTATATCTTAAGTGCTCTTCCATTAAACTAGAAATTTCACCCGTTGAACACATCGGAATATAACTCGGATACATGGATAATTTGCACATAAGTGCCACATATGTAATCAAGAAATCATGTAACCCGCCCTAAGAGAACTCGGACTCAACTCAACGAGCTCGGGCGTTCGCATCCATAAATGAACTCAGACTCAACTCAACGAGTTCGGATGCCTAGTTACATCTCACGAACTCGGACTCAACTCAACGAGTTCGGACATTTGCATCCATAAGTGAACTCGGACTCAACTCAACGAGCTCGGATGCTCAACCATCCTAGTGACATGTCACTTGTATCCTAATCTATTCCTAAGGTTCAAACAGGCTTTTTGCCTCGATCTCACATTTGCCGTCTTCTATGGAATATCGAAACCGATACTCGGTAGCAATTCATATTTATCAAGTAGTAAACATAATTTGCATATTACTCAACATTAACCACAAAGCATAATATTTCACGATTAAAAATCAGCATATCATATAATTAACATTAATAACTTAAAAATAACATTTATGCTACATTATTTACACATGAACTTACCTTGGTACCAAATATAAAGATTTTACAATTTAGTCCACAATCTTTTCTTTTCCTCGATCACGACTTGAATCTCGTTTTTCTTGATCTATAATACCAAATTAATCTTATTTAATACATACATTTATCAAAACAGCATTTAATACGAACTTTAAAAAAATTACACTTTTGCCCCTAAACTTTTGTATAATTACACTTTTGCCCCTAGGCTCGGGAATTAAACTTTATTCCTTATTCTTATGTTTTATAATATGCTGATCACTTTTCCCTTCTATGGCAACATCAAATTCTCTCTCTAACATATACTTGTGGCTATTAGGTATTTTTGCCGATTAAGCCCTTTTACTCGTTTTCACTAAAAACCGAGTAGCACAAGTTGTCTAACATAATTTAAAACCCCATATTCTATCATAAAACATCAAAATACAAAAATTTCACCTATGGGTATTTTTTCCAAATATAAACCCTAGGTTGAATTATTGCTAGCATAAGCTTAATCGAGCTTCCGGGATTCCAAAAACGTAAAGAACATTAAAAACGAGGCTTGGAATCACTTACTATGGAGCTTGGAAGCTTGAAACAAACCCTAGCTATGGAGAACCCTTGAAATTTCGGCCTAATGAAGAAGATGGACAAAAATTGGCTTTTAATTTTGTTTTTAATTCATTTTAATAACTAAATGACCAAAATACCCTTACTACTAAACCTTCCAAAAATTCCTTCCATGTCCTAATTTTGTCCATGAACTTAAAATTGGTCAAATTGCTATTTAAGACCTCCTCATTAATATTCCAAAACAATTTCATACTAAAAAAATTCTAGAATGCAAGTTTTGCAACTTATTCGATTTAGTCCCTACTTTCAATTTAAGCACTTTAGGCATAGAATTTCATCATGAAATTTTCACACAATCATGCAATCATATCATAAACATCAAAATCATTGTAAAATAATTATTTCAATCCCGGATTAGTGGTCACGAAACCACTATTCCGATTAAGCCCTAATTCAGGATATTACATGTTGCATGGGGACATGGGTTATATTATGGAGGAAGCATCCTGGTGGCTGTGCCACAATTATCTGATCTGGTGGCTCTGCCACATATATCTGTTCTGGTGGCTATGCCACGATTATCTAATCTGGTGGCTCTGTCACATATATCTGTTTTGGTGGCTCTGCCACAATATCTGTATCTGGTGACTTCGTCACAATATCTGGCAGCCTCGCTGCGATTTCTGTGGTGTGTAGCGGTTGGGTGGGTCGAGTAGTCTCTCCACATGGTGTAAGGCTGGTACGGGGGTGTTATGGATGAATCTGGTTGGGTTTCTGCATAAACATGTAATATCTGTTCTGTTCTGTTATGGGCCTATGGGCTTTATTCTGAATTCTGTTATGGGCTAAGGCCAACTTATTCTATTTCTGTGGTTTGTGCTGATATAGGCTATGGTTGGGTTAATTTACACACTGAGTTTCCCCAAACTCACCCCTTTTATTTTCATCCACGTAGGTAATCCCCAACCATAGTGGGCTTGGAGCTGTGAGGGAATTCGGAGTGGCCACCCGTTCTAAAAGTTTGATTTTCTTCTGGTGAACTGGACATCCTTTTAATTACGTTTGAGATTTTGGGCTTTTAAATGTAATAAGGCCGCTTATTTATTTTTGATGGTTTTTATATGTTTTATTAAGATAGGTAATATTTATATTTAACTGTTGAAATTGGATAGCTTTAGGGCGCGTTTTCAAAAACAGTAATTGATTTCAAAATAACACGAAAACAAGCAAAGCTTCCACAATGAAAGTATTTTCCAAAATTAATCACTTTTCCAAAAAAATGACTTAATCAAATCGGTTTCCTAGAAATATCCATGACGTGAAGGTGTGGCAATGGCGGTATGCATGTCTAGGATTGGATCCGAAGGGAGCTTGGTACTTAAGCAGTCCGATGGACTTACCGCCTCTTTTCCAGTTTCCTACCTGGTGCACAGCTTCCATTCACTTTAACCTATAATGAAATTATCTTTGAAAACACTAAGTAAGTTTTTCTGGATCAACAATATAAAATGTTTTGAATGCTTCGTTGTGGCATGTCGGATCCGGTCATAACGTCTAGGCCAGGTTTGGGGTGTTACATGTCTGGTGTTCCTCCAGCGACTTAGACATCGGTCTAGAACGAGTGCCTATTGGTTTAGAGTTAAATTTTAAGAAGGCAAGGGTTGTATCTTGGTTTTAGTTGCTAATAAAATTAGTTAATAATGTCAATTTTAGATATTGTAATTCTCATAGTTGTGTTTGCATTGAAAAAACAATCAGGTGTGTAATGAAAAACCCAAAAAACAGCAAACAATTCGATGCCAAAAAGTGTACTGTTGATGGCACACGATCGTGTGAGCCACACGGGCTAGGCCAGTTGGGTTGTAACGTCCCCTAACCCTATACCGTCGCCGAAACAGGGTTACGAGACATTACCAATTAGTACAGTCCAATTCCAGTCATTAATTAAAATAAATATTCACACTCATCCTAGTTTTAAGATGTCATTCCTTTAATGGGCCCTCGCGGTCCAATATGAACAGTAAATTCAATTTGGAACTAATTTAGAATCAATACGAATTTTTTTATAAATTCCAAAATTCATACTATATACCGTTGCCAACCATAATTTACTTATTTCATCAATACTTTTACAACCTAAATGACTCTCATTAAACATCCTAGGTACATGTCATTATCAATACTCAACATACTTTACCTCATTGAATTCGGGATCGGCCTGGGATGCTGATTCAACAGTCTAGCCTTAACTTAACTCAGTGGTATTTCTATAATCTAAACACTTAAACAATTATAAAACATATTAATTTATATATATTGAACTATTCAAACTCAATGAGAACTCAAACATTCACTTTCCAATCAATGTTTTGGTCTACTTTAAATTTCAAATCATTTATTATTTTTCAATAGCAATTAATCAATCAGTAATGTTCATTAACAATCAGAACAATTATTTATTCAGTAACAGTCAGTTATTCGGTAACAATAAATTATTCAATAATAATCAGTTATTCAGTAACAATTAAATTATTCAGTAACGTCGATCTTTCCAGTTCCTTTATTTACCCCTATTCTGCTGTCTGATAGTTTCGACCCTTCTTCACCAAAAATTAATTATCTTACAGTACAGGACTTGGATAATATTCCCGTTGATTTCTCCTAAAAATAGACTCATTTGGGATTCTAAAAATATAACTTTAACCCTCTAATTATTTTTCTCCAATTTTTGGTGATTTTCCAAAGTCAGAACAGGGGAACCCGAATTCATTCTGACCTTGACTCACAAAATTCTTTATATCTCATAATTTATAATTCAATTGCTTATACCATTTTTTTATAAGAAACTAGACTCAATAAGATTTAATTCCATATTTTATTCATCCTCTAATTCAATTTCTACAATTTTTGGTGATTTTTCAAACTTAGACTACTGCTGCTGTCCAAAATAGTTTAGTGCAAAATGTTGATTTTCTACTTTTAATTTCAATTTAATCCTAACTAAATTCACTTACTTTTCTATCTTAATTCATACTTTATTTCTACTCAATTTTTAACCAAACTTAGACATAATTATCTATTTTTCATCATAATACCATAATTTCGAAATTCTTTCAATTTAGTCTTTAAAGCATAAAACTTATGATTCACTTTACAATTCAATCATTATTTCATTTCCAACTTGAATTTTTATCAATTTAGCCCTTAATTCATCTTTTTGTTCAACTTAATCAACACATAAAAATTTATTAACTTCCTAACTTTTGATATAATTCATGTAGTACTCTTCTCTAGAATTCCATAAACATCAAAATTGCAAGAAAAGGGATCAAATTGACTTACCTATTAAAGTTTAAAGCTTCAAAACCTTGATTTTCCCTTTTCTCCCTTTCTTTCTTTCTTTCTTTCCTTTCTTTCTCCCCTGTTCTTCTCTGTTTCGTTTGCTTTGTTTTTCTTTTTCATTTCTTTTATTTCATTTCTTTATTTTATTATTAAACTATTATAATATTTTATTATCTATACATGTGTATATTTATTAATACACATGTATTCATTTATCACCTTACACTTGTCATAACTTTTATTTATTTAATTAATTAATATAAAATAATATTAATATAATATACTTTAATTATTATTTATATTAATATTATTTTACTTATATAATAAGTAAATACACATGTATAATACATGTATACCATTTATATTTGTACACATTTAACTTATTTTAACCATACATTTTCACCCCTTTTTGGCTTATTTGCCTATTTAGTCCCTTCACTTTTCTTTATTCTATAATTAAACTTTCACACTTAATTCAATTTAATCCTTTCCACTAATTACTCTTAATTAAGCTAAATTTACTTAATTAAAGTCTAATTAACCACTCAATTGACTTCGTAAATATTTTTAATAAATATTTACGAATCCATTTTTTAGAAATGGAGACCCGAAAATTTACTTTCCCGATAACCGTAAAATTTGGGTCATTACATGGGTCGTGTGGGGCACACGGGCATGTGAGCCCATTTTTTGAAAATTTTGCTTAGGCCCGTATTGTTATGTGATTTGTATTTAGCCACTCAGTAGGGTACATATTGTATAAATAGGACTTGAAAACATTATATGTGATAGTATGTTACTGTAAGTAATGTAGAAATAGTATGTGAAATATATATATATACGTATGATCTATATTCTGATAATTTTGATAGCATGTCTTATGTGAGAAGCATACATGACATATGTGCATATGTAAACTGATAATATCTGCATGAACATTGGGGTGAGAATCTGAATTAACAGAGGAAGTGTTGGCAGTTTAATAATCTGTCTTATCTGGTGGTTTAAAACCACATATATTTGTTCTGGTGGCTCAACCACATTTATCTGTTTCTGGCAGTTTACCACGTACTATATCTGACAGCTTGACTGCATTATTCTGAAAAGTGACATACGCTCACTTATAAGTGTGTGGGGTTGGATGGGTTTTTAATACCCTATTTGGTATGTAGGGATAGACAAAGATGATGTGTAGCGAGTGGCGGTAAGATCTAATTATGCATATGAATATGCATCTCATTATGTATCTGCATCTAATTATGAAAGTACATCTGATTCTCTATCTGATTATGTATTAGAAAACGTATCTATAAATTTATGTGTATCTAATTTGTTGTTTAGGATGTGTTACACACTGATGAGCTCGTAAGCTCACTTTCTGTTTGTTTTCCTTTTGGGTAACCAACAAGCTTAGGACGAGTCAGTATAGTAGGAGCTCGGGTTAAATTTTTTATTGAATTTGGTTAAGTCAAAGTTTATTCTTAGTTGGACTATTTGTTGGGAAGAAAACGAACAACCGAAACAAAGCGAAAGCACAACCGGTGTTCTTTCTCTCCTATAACTCCTGTCAAAAATTATGGCAAGCACAATAGCACAAAATATGTTCTCTAGGAACCTTAATCAACCACAAATCAACTAATGCAACCACAACAAAAATAAATAGAAACACCGATATTTTTACGTGGAAAACCCCTCTAAATCAAGGGTAAAAACCACGGGACTTTAGAGTCCGATAAAGAGCTCCACTATCATCAAATGTTCGACTACAAGATCACAATATCAAGCCTACAACAAGCATTCAACTCCGACAAGGCTAACAATATGTAATCTTTAGCAAAAGAGAGACAAATGAGAGAACATCACCAAAAACGTAGCTGCTGAAAAACGGGTATTTCTGACGCTACAAGACTCGGATGAAAAATCTGACCGTACAAAGTCAAGAACACCTTATCGCCTAGCTGCTGTCCAAAAATCAGCTCAATCGAACCACGGATGGACTTTCGATCGAAGAGTTGATCACTGCTGCACCAAGCTTGAAAAACTGATTTTTCTATTCTCTCTTTTTCTCCAACGAGCTTCAATCTCACTCTCTGTTTTTCTCTTCTTTTAAATTGAGAATTTGACACTCAATAATAATAGAAAAGCTCTCACACTTTCTGCCCACACCACCCATAAAAGCCAAAAATGAATGGCTCTCTTTTTTTTTTGACAAAACCAAGAAGACAAAGACACTAAATATGTGGCAGAAAATATGGGTTTCCCACATAGTGGGACCCACACCTAACAAATCTCCCCCTCCAACTATGTGGGGGAATGCCTCCATGCTGGAGGTCAAACAACATGCTTCAAACTTTCCTCTTGGTAAGGCCTTCGTCAACATATCAACACCATTATCATTAGTATGTATCTTTTTAAGCTCTAATAGCTTAGCTTCAAGAACATCTCGTATCCAATGGTACCTCACATCAATATGCTTACATCTAGCATGAAAAGTTGAGTTCTTACCAAGATAAATAGCACCCTGGCTATCACAGTATAGGACATACTTCTCCTAAGTAAAACCAAGCTCATGCACAAACTTCTTCATCCAAAGCATCTCCTTACACGCTTCGGTTGCTGCAATGAACTCTGATTCGGTGGTGGACAATGCAACACACTTTTGCAGTCTCGATTGCCATGCCACAGCTCCCCCTGCATAAGTGATTAAGTAACCTGAAGTAGATCTCCTCGAGTCAATGTCTCTGGCCATGTCTGAATCTGTATACCCAACAAGAACAGGTTTCTCATTGCCGTAACAAAGTTTCATGTTGGAAGTGCCACGAAGATATCTCATAATCCACTTCACTGCATTCCAATACTCTCTGCCTGGATTAGAAAGAAACCGACTAACTGTACCAACGGCATAAGCCAAGTCTGGTCTCGTGCAAACCATTGCGTACATCAAACTACCCACGGCTGAAGAGTAAGGAATTTTCTGCTTCTCTTCCTTCTCCTTTTCTGTGGAAGGACTATGCTTAACACTCAATCTAAAGTGCATAGCAAAGGGAGTATTCACCGCTTTAGCTTTGTCCATACTAAACCTTTGAAGTACTTTCTCAATGTACCTCTCTTGTGATAACCATAATTTCTTGGCCTTTCTATCACGTGTCAATCTTATGCCAAGAATTTACTTTGCTGGCCCCAAATCCTTCATTGCAAAGGATTTACTCAACTCTTGTTTCAACTTCTCAATTCTAGAAGCATTCTGACCAACAATAAGCATATAATCAACATAGAGCAAAAGAATAATAAAATCATCACCACAGAATCTCTTAACAAACACACAATGATCAGAAGTAGTCTTTTTGTAGCCTTGCTCCCCCATGACAGACTCAAACTTCTTGTACCATTTCCTTGGAGCTTGCTTCAAACCATACAAGCTCTTCTTCAATCTGCACACATAGTCATCTTTCCCTTGTACAACAAAACCCTCTGGCTGCTCTATGTAAAGCTCTTCTTCCAAGTCACCATGAAGAAAAGCAGTTTTCACATCCATTTGTTCAACCTCTAAGTCATAACAAGCTGCCAAACTCAGTATAGTTCTGATAGAGGACATCTTCACAACCAGAGAAAATATTTCTTCAAAATCAACCCCCTTTTTCTGAGTGTAACCCTTGACGACCAATCTAGCTTTGTATCGTGGAGATGAAGACTTCTCTTCTTGCTTCAACCTGTAAACCCACCGATTCTTCAAAGCTCTTTTGCCCTTAGGCAGTTTCACCAATTCAAAGGTATGGTTCTCATGCAAGGATTGAAGTTCGTCTTTCATCGCTTCAACCCACTGATCTTTGCATTCACTCTCCATAGCCTCTTCGTAACATTCAGGTTCTCCCCCGTTAGTTAAAAGAACATATTCATCAGGAGAATACCTGACAGAAGATCGTCGATCTCTGGAAGACCTTCGAAGTGGAACTGCTGCTGGAGCTATAGGTGCTTGTTGTTGATCATTCACAACATCATCCATGGGAGTATCAAAGTCACCTATAGTCTGATGGTCACCACTAACATCACCATGCACATCATCCTGGATAGGATCTGGTGAAGAGTCTAGAGGAGCCGGATTCACATCGATCAAGTCACCACTACCTTGTGAATCCACTTTCTCCGTCTTATCAATGTCATCAATGGTCTGATCCTCAATGAAGACAACATCTCTGCTTCTCACGAGTTTCTTCTGAACTGGATCATAGAGTCTATAACCAAACTCACCATCTAGACCATAACCAATAAAAATGCATTGTCGAGCCTTGGCATCCAACTTGGATCTTTCATCCTTTAGAACATGAACAAATGCTTTACAACCGAACACACGTAGGTGATCATATGACACGTCTTTACCAAACCAAACTCTATCTGGCACATCACCTTTCAAAGGAACACTAGGAGACAGATTTATCACATGTGTCACTGTATTCAAAGCTTCAGCCCAAAACGATCTTGGCAACTTTGCATCTGACAACAAACATCTGACTCTCTCAATCAATGTTTGGTTCATTCTTTCAGCTAACCCATTTAACTGTGGAGTCTTTGGTGGTGTTCTCTGATGTCTGATTCCCTGTCGCAGACAATACTCATCAAACGACCCTGTGTACTCGCCACCATTATTAGTACGAATGCACTTCAACTTCTTCCCAGTTTCCCTTTCAACTGATGCTTGAAACTGTTTAAACACCTCAAAGACTTGATTTTTAGACTTCAAAGTGTAAACCCATAGCTTTCTTGAACAATCATCAATGAAAGTTACAAAATAAAGTGCACCACCATGTGATCTTACTTTTATCGGACCACAAATATCTGAATGGACCAACTCTAGCAATTTTGATTTTCTATGAGGAGGATGGCTTCTAAATGAAACTCTTCTCTGTTTTCCTGCTAGACATTAAGCACAATTCTTCAGTGTAGCATTCTTCAAACCCGAAAGTTGATTCTTCTTCGCTAAACAGTTAAGCCCCTTCTCACTCATGTGACTGAGTCGTTTATGCCACAACTCAGTTGAGTTGTCATTCACTGTCACATTCACCATTTCTCGAGAAGTCAAAGCTTGCATCAAGTACAAATTTGAGCTCTTCTTTCCTCGAGCCACAACCAAGGAGCCTTTAGTCAGCTTCCACTGCCCCTCACTGAAGGTGTTACAGAATCCCTCATCATCAAGCTTTCCTGCAGAAATCAAATTCAAACAGATATCCGGTGCATGTCCGACATCCTTGAGAGTTAACTTTGTTCCATTGTTACTCACCAAGCTAACATCTCCCATACCAATAACCGAAACCAAACTGTCATTACCTATCTTCAATACCCCAAAATCACCAGGAGTAAAAGATGTGAAGAATTTCTTCCTCGACGTGACATGAAGTGATGCACCAGTACCAATCACCCAACTAGTCTCGTCGCATGCTAGGTTGACCAAATTCTCATCACAAATAACTAACAAATCTTCACAAGCAACAGTAGCAACACGCTCGGATTTTTTATCATCATTCCGATCGTGTTTATCACCACCACCTTTGTTCTCTTTCTTCCACTTGAAGCAATATTTCTTGATATGACCTTTCTTACCACAATGATGACACTCAAGATTCTTGTATCTCGATCTTGACTTGCTTCGGCTTTTATATCTACCCTTTCCATCTTTGTCTCTGTTTCTCCCCCTGTTCTCGATAACCAACACCTCGGACTGTGATGTAGAACCCTGAGATCTTCTTCTAACCTCTTCATTCAACATACCACTCTTAGCCAAATCCAAAGTAATAATACCCTGTGGGGCAGAATTAATGAGCGAGACCCGAAAGGTCTCCCAAGAGTCTGGTAGAGTAGCAAGCAACCAAAGTCCTAAAATCTCGTCATCAAATTTGACACCCATACCAAGCAACTGATTCATCACACTCTGAAATTCACTAACATGGTCAGCTATAGACATTCCTTCTTTATATTTCAACGCCATCATTTGCTTCAGCAAAAACAACTTGTTATTGCCCGACCTCGAAGCATACAAGCTTTCAAGCTTCTCCCACAATGTTCGAGCATGTGTCTCCTGATCAATGTGGTTGTAAACATTTTCTTCAACAAATTGCTGAATAAAGCCACACACTTGTTGATGCTCAAATTCCCATTCTTCATCACTTTTCGAATCGGGTTTTTGAGTAGTAAAGACCGGAAGATGCAAAGCCTTCACAAACAACAAATCCTTCATTTTATTCCGCCAAAGTTGATAATTTGTGCCATTCAACATAATCATATTGCTGGTATTAATTTCCATAATTATCTGACACAATAACCAAGCTCTGATACCAGTTTGTTGGGAAGAAAACGAACAACTGAAACAAAGCAAAAGCACAACCGGTGTTCTTTCTCTCCCTATAACTCTTGTCAAAAATTATGGCAAGCACAATAGCACAAAATATGTTCTCTAGGAACCTTAATCAACCACAAATCAACTAATGCAACCACAACAAAAATAAATAGAAACACCAATATTTTTACGTGGAAAACCCCTCTAAATCAAGGGTAAAAACCATAGGACTTTAGAGTCCGATAAAGAGCTTCACTATCATCAAATGTTTGACTACAAGATCACAATATCAAGCCTACAACAAGCATTCAACTCCGACAAGGCTAACAATATGTAATCTTTAGCAAAAGAGAGAAAATGAGAGAACATCACCAAAAAGGTAGCTTCTGAAAAATGGGTATTTCCGACGCTACAAGACTCGGATGAAAAATCCGACCGTACAAAGTCAAGAACACCTTATCACCTTGCTGCTGTCCAAAAATCAGCTCAATCGAACCACGGATGGACCTTCGATCGAAGAGTTGATCACTGCTGCACCAAGCTTGAAAAATTGATTTTTCTATTCTCTCTTTTCTCCAACGAGCTTCAATCTCACTCTCTGTTTTTCTCTTCTTTAAATTGAGAATTTGACACTCAATAATAATAGAAAAGCTCTCACACTTTCTGCCCACACCACCCGTAAAAGCCAAAAATGAATGGCTCTCTTTTTTTTTTTTGGACAAAACCAAGAAGACAAAGACACTAAATATGTGGCAGAAAATATGGGTTTCTCACATAGTGGGACCCACACCTAACACTATTTTGGACTTTTGGGTGATTGTTAATTGTTTTGAATTTTATTTTTCGTTTTGAATTGCTTTATCGTACTTAGAATATTTTATTCCAAGCTGCAATGTCTTGAATTTCAAAATCAAACCATAGTTCCAAAACTCTGTTTAACTTGAAGAATTCTGCTACAAAATTAAGTGATCTTATAAGTGCTTTTCTGCAAATAAAAAGAATTAACTTAATAAGGTGTTTTTCTCTAAAAACTAGAAATATCATTATCAAGTTTTATACTTTGTTACGTTTTTGAATTTTAATTTTTTTTTTTAAAACGAACACATATAATTCCTCAAGATTCGGCCATAGTGTCTACACTAGGCATGAGGTGTTACATGAAAGTTGAGTGACTATTTTGTCATTGAAATCAAAATTGAGTGACTGTTGATGTATTTTACCTTAAAATATAATAAGAATTGATACATAACACAAAAATAAAATTAAAAATTTTATTATGTATCAAAAAAAAATCCTAGAAACCTTCTTCAAAACATGTCTCAAGAAGTATCCTGAAATTCAACTATTTATTCTTTCATGAGTTGCCAAAAAACCCTTTGAATCTAGACAAATGCCATTACTTATCCAACAAACCTAATCTAATTTATTCAAGCTTCGGTATTTTTCTACGCTTCAAAAGCTAAATTAAAATTTTAAACATCATATTTATGTTCATTTATGACAAATATAATGATCCAATTTTTAAAGTAAAATAAAATAATTATAATTATAATTAAACTAAAATATATAAAATATAAAATAAGTTGAAACATCAGACAACATATACCGAAAATAATTTAAACACCTCACGTAATGAAAAATAATATTAACATGATATAAATTCACTAATGTATCCAAGTTTACATAAAATAATTATTAACATGAAAATTTATATAGATTTATAAAATGCTTTAGAAAATTTTTTTTGTGAGAAATTTATATATTTTTAGGGTTAAATCATTCCATTAATTACTCTAAATAGCGATCGTTCATATTTCGATCACTTCAATTTTTTTTATGAATTTGATCACCTAAAAAACTTGATTACACTGTATTAAATGATAACGAATAAGATACCAACAAATATACATCAATGGCAAATTGTACAAAACATATATACATCAACATATATAAGTTAGATTTAGGCATAACATGAATAAGATACCAACAAATAAACCTCTAAACTAAACCTCAATGACAAATTGTACAAAACATGAGACAACATGAAAATAGTATAGTAAACACAACATATATACATCAACATGTCAAATTTTATATAAAATAAATTATTCATGTGTAAAAATTATATAAAATTTTATAATATATTCGCATAATACAAATGTAATTTAAAAATAACATAAATACAACTATATATATTTATATATATATAGATGAACGTATCAAAATTACTTAATACAAATCATTATCGTATAAAAGTGTGTATATGTACACATATATGCTTAGAAACAACTTTTTTTTTCTATTTCTTTTCATTTCTTTCTAAAAAGAAATAGGCATAATGTCAAATTTAGCCCTCAGTGTTTACACCTTTTGTCAATTTGGTCATTATTCTTTTTTTAACTAAATTTGACCCTCTACTTTTTTTAAAAAAGTTGAATTTGACCATTAACCTTTCAGAAAGAGTTAAATTATATTTTTTAACGAAAATATTGTTTATAACATAAAATTTTAAACTTGACAACTCAATGACAACCACATGTACTTCATGCTTTTTTTTTATTTAAAAATTTTATGAACTTTTTGTTAGATATTTTTTGAATTTTAAATATTTTTTAAATATTTTAAATTATTTGTTGACATGGCATATAAGACAAATAGTGTTATGTCAGCATGCAAGCACATGTGAACCACCATGCAAGTTGCCACACTAGCGTTGTTAAAAAATTAATGTTTTAGTTAGTATTTCTGTTTCTCTTCTTTAAAAGGTTAAAAGCCAAACTTAGCTTTAAAAAACGAACTAAATTGACAAAAAAAATAAACATTAAGGGCTAAATTTAATATTATGCCAAAAAAGAATCCCTATTTGTCAAGTGTTCACCATCCTTAATAACTAAAATGACTTCAAAGAAATTGAAAATGGCATTATTGAGTTGTCATTAAATTCATTGTTTAAATTGTCTAATTCTAGCATGAGATATCTTCGGGATAATTTTAAAGGTATTATATATATATACATATTAATATCTATACCATATATTAAAAAGAATTAGTTTAATTGAGTTTTTGTCACCCATCAATTGTGTCTCAATTCGATTGTAAAATTATTAAAATATATATATATTACAAAAAAAATTATTTTGAGAATATTTTTACTTTTTTACATTTTTATATAAAATTTTAAAAGTACATACCTACGTACGAGGTTGGTGTAACACTCCCTACCCGTATCTATTGCCGGAATAGGGTATGAGGCATTACCGGAGTTTACTGAACATTTTCAGATAATTCTGAGTCATTTATTATTCATATTTTGAAAATAATCATAACATCTCTTTATTGGGCCCTCGAAGCCCCAAACATACATTAGAAACCAACCGGAATTAAATTGGGATCATAGAAAAATTTTTTGCAAAATCTTAAATTTTATTTTCATCTAAGTACTTACTATTTCAATGCTCCTTATAATTAAACATGTTACCATTCAATCAATAGCTTGGCACTTGTCTAAGCGTCAAACAACATCATTGTTAGTATACTTGCACATATTTCATCTAAATTCAACATTGATATACTTATTTTCTCGACATATCGCATTTGAGTTTAATAATCATCTCAACTTACATAATTTCCTTGTATCAACATATCAAAGATAATCATATATGTACATGTCATGAAACATATCATGTTCTTACCGTTTCTTCATAAGCATATATCATTCATTTCATTATATCAATATTTCATGCTCCATCATTTCCATATATTTTATGTATATTTATTTCGGTAATAGTTTATATCAAACTTAACATAAATTATATTCCATGTACTTATACTTATTTCGTTTATCTATCTTCATAATTATTTCATACAACTATTTTGTACATATATTTCCATATGACCAGTTCTTGTAAACATTTCACACAACCATTTCATATAACCATTCGTCATCTGATATGTATTACCTGAATATCAATTGTTCAATAGATGTCATAGCGTCTCCCATCCACGGTCTTATTTATCTTTGACATAATGTCATAGTGTCTTTCAACTATGGTCTTACTCATTTTCTGTCATGTTGCCATGGTATCTTTCAACCATGGTCTTATTCTTTTCATGTCACGTTGCCATAGTATCTTTCAACCATGGTCTTATTCATTTCATATCACGTTGCCATGGTATCTTTCAACCATGGTCTTATTCATTTCATATCATGTTGCCATGGTTCTTTCAACCATGGTCTTACACATTTCATATTAGAGAGCACACTCCCGCGAACCTCATCCTTACAGTGGGATTACCAGTCCAGGCTAAATCCACTACAACGACAATTACTCTAATGAGCTTGGTCTGAATTACCAATCCAGGCTAAATTTAGACCCTAATTCGGATTACCCTTCCGGGCTAAATCCATTTTACACATATTCTTCAGGAGGGCTATATCAGGATAGGATCACCCGTCCAGGCTAGATCCTTTTTACCGTCAATTTCTTTTTAGAGATCCATCAAATTTTTCTTTCATTCAAACAGGATTTCTTCCCATTTTATCAAATATATCAATATTTCATTAATTTTCATACAATGAACATTCAAATCATATTCACATCAATAACATACAATCTCAAGCAATTTAAGAATATAATTCAAGTTACACGAACTTACCTCATTACTTGTTTGTGTTTATAATTTCATTAATCCGATATCTTTTCTTTTCCACGATCAAGTCTCAATTTGAGTCGTTCGGATCTTTATAAATAAATTTGATCATCATTTTCATTCATTTCATATTCTAATGCATTTAATTAATGCACTAGGAAAAATTACCATTTTGCCCCTAAATTTTTAATTAATGACGATTTCATCCTTAGGGTCAGGAAAATAAAATTCTTGCAATTTAATCCTTATTTCCAGCTATTATTCTCATACATATTGATAACAATCCATGAATTCTATAAAATATCAAAATTTTCAATAATTTCAAAAATTTTCAATTTAATCCCTAAAACATGTTTTCCCCCTATCTTGAACTAAATTAATAATTTCATTCAATTTTGTAATTTAAATAATAAATTAATCCATTTCACGCAATTTGGTCATTTTTGACATTTTTATAAAATTTTCCATAAAGTTTTACTTTTATTCAATTTAGTCCCTGAGCCTAAAATATGCATACTAGCCATGCTAAATGAATATTCATATATGTTTTCCTCCTCCTCCACTCCATTCCACATCCTTAATGTATATAACGCACTTGTAAGTAACATTATCTATATTTTTTTATTATTTACTTTTATGAATATTCAAGTTGTCCATCTGTGTCATAGTCACTAAATTATTCATATCTGGAGATATAGAACTCCAAATTAAGATCCGATAATTTTCCCTGAAACTGGACTCATATATCTTCTTATCATAAAATTTTCAGAATTTTTGGTTTAGCCAATAATACAGTTTATTCTTTAAATTTACCCCTGTTCTACTGTCTGACAGTTCTGACCCTTCTTCACTAAAAATTAATTATCTCCTCTTACAGAATTCAAATGATGTTTCCGTTTGTTTCTATTGAAAATAGATTCATTAGGATTCTAAAAATATAAATTTAAGCTCATAATTATGTTTTTTTCAATTTTTTATGATTTTCCAAAGTCAGAACAGGGGAACCCGAAATCATTCTGACATTGTCTCACAAAATTTATTATATCTCATGATTTACAATTCCATTGCTTACATAATTTCTTCTATAAGAAACTAGACTTAATAATATTTAATTTCATATTTTATTCATCCTATAATTAGATTTCTACAATTTTTGATGATTTTTCAAAATTAGACTACTGCTGCTGTCCAAAACTGTTTTAGTACAAGATATTAATTACCATGTTATAACACCCTTATTTTCTTTTTCTACACCATTTCTCATCACTTTCTCTTATTTTCTCTTCACTAACATATCAAGAACATAGGACCTTATGTAAGAAAACTCTACTATAACATTATTTCCATGCTTTGTCAATAATAACAAACTTAAAAACATATTGAAATCTTGATATACTTACCTTGTTCTATTGATACTAATCTTTAACTTGATTTTCTTTTCCTCCAGTTTCTATTTCTTGAATCCAACTTGATATTTTAACTCCCCATGGTCTCCTTAACATTTTTCTCTCTTGGTAGCTATGGAAATTCTTTTGATTTTTGGGTGAAAATGGTGAATTTTTGGTAAAAGGACCAAATTGTAAAGAAAGTAAAATTTTCTTTCTTTCTCTCTTTCTCTCACATTAGTGCATGAGAAATATGGATGAGAATTTCTTATCTTTCTTTTTTTATATACTAATAAAATAATAATAAAAATAATAAAATATATTATTAAAATATTAATAAAATAATATTTATCTAATTAAATAATTATAAAATATCAAAATATCTCTAGCATCATTATTACTTTCTAGATTTCTCTCTCTTCCAATTGACCATTTTGCCATTCATTATCTTTTAAAATTCCATCCTTGAGTCATCATTTAATTTGGTAAAATTGTAGTTTAGTCCCTCATAGTTATTCATCTACTCAATTTGGTCCTAATTCATCCATTTTCCTTAGTTTCTAGATCATTCCACCCTTAAAATATTTACACTATTGGTCCTTCAAATTTTTCATATTTACACTTTAACCCCTCAAATTTTGAGTATTTACTCTTGTGCAATAAAACTTTTTTCACTTTTACAATTTAGTCCTTTCTTGAATTAATATATCATAATATACTTCCCAATATTGACATAACTCAAAATTTCCCTTTTTGTCACTTTATTTCCTTATTTTACTATATCACGGATAATATTTTACTGTAAAAATTTTCGAAATATTACAGTTGGGATTTGAACCTAAAAAACCATGATTTTCACTCCCTCAAGTTTATCATTTTAACAAAAATCATATTTAATTTTTTATATAATTTTTTAAAAAAAATTGTTACTTAATTGTTTGTATACACGTGACTGTACCATAATATATTGGTGTTAAAAGCAGAGTAATTGTTGTATAATTGTCGAGACCTAAAAAATAAACTTAAGCAAAATAATGACTTTAATGATCAAATGTAGCGCCTTTAACTTAGTCGAAACTTCTTGGCTGGGTCAGGGGTGTTACATTAAGTGGTATCAGAGCTTAGGTTTTCTAAACAATAATTTTAAACTTTTTAAAGGAGTATGCATGCATAGGAATAAATTATTTTTGAAAACTAGTCCGAGGAATCCGATACCAGGTACTATAGAAAACTTTCTAAGAATTAGAAAAACCTTAGAAAGAAACCTTAGAAAGAAATGTGGTATAAACTAAAAACTTGAATTAAGTACGAATTGCTTGAAATTGTAGATTTTCATAAAATATCATTATGAACACTCAAGGCAAATGTGGTAAGGGTAGGCCGCATATGGTTGTACCCGTTGAACCATCCACAGTACAAGGAGAAAACCTAACTCGGGATTATGTAGAAAATTCTACCGCTAATGATGGTAGAGGTAATGAGAACAAAGATATAGGAATGGAAAATCAGAATGATGGAATCGTTGGAGACGATGCTGTGACTCAGGCTATGCTGGAGCTCTTTAAAGGGTCGTCGAATCGAGTAATGGAAACGAAAAGATGATCGCTGAAAAACTCAAGTCTAATGGGACTGAATTGTTTAAAGGAGTGGCCAGAAAAACTCTTTCTATAGCGAAGTACCAGATGGAAATAACAGAAAGAATTCTAAAGGACCTAAACTATATTCTGGAGAAAAATTTAAAAGGAGCCGTGTCCTTGTTAAAAGACGAAGCCTATAGATGGTGGCAAGTTATTGTTAGGGGAATGCTTGTAGAACAAATAACTTGAAATTATTTCTAGGATGCTTTGCAAAAAAGGTATGTGGGTCCCCGATATGTTGAAGCCTGCAGGCCTGAATTCATCGAGTTAAAACAGGGAGATATGTCAGTTTCTAAGTTTGAAGCTGAATTTTTAAGACTAAGTCATTATACTCTTGGATTTGTGACGACAAAAGAAGATAAAAGCGCATGGTTTGAAGAGGAGTTGAGATATGACCTGAAAGTACAAATGACCCTCATCCAATAAAGAAATTTTGAAAATTTGGTTGAAAATACCAAAATCTTAGAAGAAATTAAACGCATGGAGCAAGAGATGCAGAAGGTACCAAACAAAAGAGATTCGAGTTCAAACAATTCGAACCACACGCCTAAAAAAGAGGTTACACCACAACCTGAGTCCACTAACGAACGTGCTCCAAAATGACAATATTATGAGAAACACCATAATGGTGAATGTTGGAAAAAGATCGGTGCTTGTTTTAAGTACGGGTCAATGGAACATCAAATAAGGGATTGTTCTTGTTGGTATAATTCCACTCAACTGTAAAATCAAGGCCAAAACCGAACCCAAACACAAGGAAATCGTGATCCCAATCGAAAAGATGGAAATCGAGGCTAGAGAGTGCCAGTACAAAGTGTAAACCATGCAGAAGCGAGGCAACCAACCTTAGTTTATGTAGCAAGAAGACAGGAGGGTAAAGATGCAGTCGATGTTATCACAGGTTCTTCTTAAAAGTCTCACCTTAGAAAAAAACTGAATCATCATTTTATTGGACCTTACCAAGTATAGAAGAAAATTGGCCTAGTGGCTGCCCAACTTGAACCACCTCTTGAGTTAGATTGAATCCATAATGTGTTCAATGTGTTAGTGTTACGACGCTATCGTTCTGATCTTTCCCATATCGTTCCTATTGAAGAAATCAAGCTTCAACCGGACTAAACTTTTGAAGAGGAACCAATTAGAATAATAGACAGAGAGGTTAAAACTCTAAGAGATAAACAAACTCCTCTAGTAAAGGTTTTATGGAAAAACCATGGAACTAAAGAAGCAATGTGGGAACCTGAGGAGTTGATTCGTCAACATACCTTCACTTGTTTGAATAAGGTAAGTTAAAATTTGAGGACGAATTTTTTTAAGGGATAGAGATTTGTCACATCCTAAAAATAGGGCTAGAAGAAATAGGGATAAAATTTAAATTTCTAATTTTTAAAAAGAACAGGGTAAGAGAATCAGAATGCCAATGAGCTTGCTAATTCAGTGGTAAAGCCTTAACTTTCCCTTAGGTCTAAGTTCAAAACCCTTTATGCACCTTTCAGCCAAAATATTTTATTTTCTTGTTTTTACCCCATAAAAGTGCCAAAATTTTAACATAAGCCAGCTTAAAAACTATTTTTTTAAATTTAGTCCTTAATTTAAAATAATTGTAATTCTACATGAATTCCTAAAACCTATTTCAATTAAGGAAAGAAGAGTTTTATAAATAGAAAATCTTTTCAAACCTTAGAATTTATATTTAAAAAAGATTCAAGAAAAACTCCCAAAGTTTTTCCTTTTCTCCTCCATTGCTGAATCAATTTTCAACCAAAAGATTTCAAATATTTTCAAATCACATCCCTCTTCTCCCAAGTAGAACGTCTATCTCCTTATCCAAATTAAGGTTTTTGTGTTTTCAAATCAAGTGTGGGATTAAACATAAATCATCGTGTATGATTAATTGAAGTATTAGAAAGTAAGTAATTTGTACATGTGCGAACCCTCTGTATGCGTATCCCCTATAGGCGAACCCTTGTATGCAAACCCCTATAAGTGAACCCTTTATATGAGAACCCCTATATGTACGAACCCTTATGAATGAGAACCCTCATATAAACCGTTATATATGTGAACTCCACTAGGCGAATTGTAGTAGATATATGAGAACCCATATGCAAAATCTTATATGATTTAGTATGTGATAAGCCATAAAAGTAACTTGCTTTTAATCCCATTCTTGATGCGTTTTTGGATGATTTATTATGCAAATTAGTGAATTTGATGCTCCTAATCCTTTAAATGCATGTTTCTATACTTAGGTGAGCATAAGGGAGCAAAAAGAGTGAAAAACGAGCCAAAATTTAGGCAAAAAGAGTTGTTTCTAGGATCCACACGGCTTGGACATTTCCATACGAGATGGCCACACGTCCGTGTGAGCCACATGGGCTGGCCACACGCCCATGTACTAGCCTGTGTCAATTTTGCACATTGTTTCCCAAACACGTAAAAAAGCCTAATTTTTAGATTTTCTGAGCATTCTAAAGTCTATAAATACATATTAGAAGAAGACCTAAGGGAGGATGCAGAGAAGAACAAAGAAATTCCGAGAAGAACGCCATCAGAATCAACTCAGAAGTGGATCTCCTTCAAGATTGAAGATATCCATTTAATTTCCTTAAAAATTTTATTGAGTTTCTTTATATGTTGTTGTTATCCTAATTTTGAGATGTTTCCATCCTAGATTATGAACTAAATTCCCTAGATACCTAGGGAAGATGAAACCTATAATGAATTTTATTATTTGATTTTTGATTTACATGATAAATACTTTATTCTTGTTCTCAATTATGTATGCTTATTTCATGTTTTAATATTTTCAGGATATTTATTCATGTTAAATGTGCTTATTTCAACAGAGCAAAAGTCCCTATGTAAGAGTAGATCTAGCATAATTTAATGGAGTTGCATGCAGTCCTATAAATAGAACAACATAAATATACCGGATTAGAGTCAAATCTAATAGGGGAATCCATAGATCGAGTTAATGCAACAATAGAGGTTTTAATTAGAAAGAGAATTCAATTAATCAACCTAAAGTCAGTTTTTTTGCTCTCGATAGAGATATTAACATAATTTAGGGATTTCTACGGATCAAGACACAAGTGAATAAATCGTTTAAATCAGATTCAGAATAATAGGTGAAGTCTAGATGGATTCTTTCCTGGTATTGTCTATCTCATTAGTTATCTTTAAATATTTTCCTAATTCATTCTCTGTTGCATTCTTAGTAATTAGTTTAGTTAATTTTAGATTAAAAATAATTCCTTCAATTTATCAGCTAAATAATAGAAAAACGAATATTAATAGTACTTTTAGTCCTCGTAAATATGATATTCCCTATTCACCATAGCTATACTATTGTTCGATAGGTGTGATTGCCTTTTCCGTAATTATAGTTTAGTGACCATCAAGTTTTTTGCGCCGTTTCTGGGGACTAAAATATTAGGAACACTCGATTTTTATTTTTATTATATTTTTATTTTTAGTTTAATTTTTTGCATTCTAATTTTTCTTTTCTTTTATTTGCTTCTGGCAGGTTTCTTTAGTTTATGACTAAAAGAAACCCGTCGGGACCATTATTATTTGACAGTGAGATTGAAAGTACAGTTCGCAGAAATCGTAGAGAAGCGAGGTAGAGTCGACAGAGTATAGTAGAAGAGCAAGAGGGCGTTATTATTATTACTGAAGAGATGGGTGATAACCAGCATAATCAGCTACCTCCTACAGTTGCTGCAAATCCAGATCCTACTCCTCGTACTATGTATGATTATGCCAAGCCCACTCTAACTGGGGCTAAATTGAGTATAGTGAGACCCACCATTGCTGAGAATAATTTCGAACTGAAGTCGAACACTATTCAAATGATGCAACAATTCTTTTAGTTCGATGGTTTGCAAGACGAAGATCCAAATACTCATTTGGCTAATTTTTCGGAAGTTTATGATACTTTCAAGATAAATGGTGTTTTTGACGATGCCATTCGCCTACGGTTGATCCCCTTCTCGTTGAGGAACAAAGTTAAACAGTGGTTGAACTCCTTACCACAAGGTTCTATCATTACATGGGATCAAATGACCGAGAAATTCCTACTGAAGTACTTCCCACCGGCTAAGATAGCCAAGTTAAGGAATGTTATCTCTTCCTTCGTTCAGATCGACTTAGAGACCTTATATGATGCATGGGAGAGATACAATGATTTATTGAAAAGGTGCCCTCACCATGGATTACCTCTATGGCTACAGGTTTGGACCTTCTACAACAGTTTGAACTCTTCAATTAGGATTTATTGGTATAGGTGAATTAATACTTCATGTAAGTGATGACACGATTACACTCCAAGCTCGTGATTCTATTAAGATATCTAGTAATCGAGATGATTTTACAAGTTCTGTTAATATGAGTAACCATGTGGCTCAACCTTCTTTGCAGGAAATCCCTCGAAAAAATGTAACGAAATCATGTTCCAATCCATGTGACAGAAACAGAACGAATCATGAAGAAAAAATATTACAAGTCGATGACTTAGATGAATGG
Organism: Gossypium hirsutum; assembly: GCF_007990345.1. Taxonomy (NCBI): domain Eukaryota; kingdom Viridiplantae; phylum Streptophyta; class Magnoliopsida; order Malvales; family Malvaceae; genus Gossypium; species Gossypium hirsutum. The sequence continues at coordinate 36,644,304 of NC_053428.1, forward strand.
CGGACACATATCAAGGAGAAACCAAGAAAACACGATTAAGAGCTAAAGCGACGCCATGATGAGCATGTGGATAGAACGAACCAATTTAAGGTTGGAGACAAGGTACTTCTAGATAAAACGGATCCTCAAATTACTACTTCAGAGCTTGATGCAAAAGGATCGAACCCATTTACAATACTAAATGTCTTTCCATACGGTACAATTGAGGTAACTCATTTTGAATTTGAAACATTTAAGGTAAATAGTACTTGACTTAAACCTTATTTTGACAATTGAATTGATAACGAGAAAGCTTCGGCTCTACGAACCACCGTGACCACACGAGTATAGGGTAAGTCGAGCTTAGACTTCAAATAAGCACTTCTCGAAAGGTAACTCGAATGTTTAACTTTTTTTAATACTTTTAATTCCACTACATGCCAATTTAAAATAGTTAAAAAAGGGTGTGTGTTTTACCCACACAGCCTGAACACATGGGTGTGTGGAGCACACGGCCTAAACACATGGGCATGTCACAGGCCGTGTGTGAAATGAGGTAATCGATAGTGAGTTACACGGCCTGGCGATCACATGGCCTTGCCACACGGGTATGTAGGATCTCAAATGGGTGTGAGAGAAGCGAAGGAAAACACACACGGCCTGGCGACTTGGCCATGTAACTCACACAGCCTGGACATACGAGCGTGTCCTAGGCCATGTGAAATCTAGAGATAATTTTTTCAAAGTCAGAGAGTTACATGGGCAAGGCACACGGCCGTATGAGAGACACGGTCAGGCCACATGGGCATGTGGAATCTCACATTGGCGTGGGAGAAGCGAAGGAAAACACACATGGTCTAGCACATGGCCGTATGGTACACGGCCGTGTGTACCACACGGTCGTATCCATGGTCGTGTGAAAACTAGGTTAATTTTTAATTGCACACGGGTGAAAATACTCCACAAGACCGTGTCATACGGCCATGTGGCCCAAACCTTATAATTTCTTTCTCAATTTGTCTTTTTCTTCTCCCCCAACCAAGCCACCCCATTTTTATTTTATTTTATTTATTATTTGTTATATTATTTATTTTTATTTTACCAATTTTTTATTTTTTATTTTTATTTATTATTCTTATACTTATATTTTAAATTTATTTTAATTTTTTGCTATTTCTATTTTTTAGTATTTTTTTACTATTATTATTACAATTACCTTTAAGTTTATTGGTATCATTGAGTTTATTATTATTATTTTCGTTTTATTATTATTTTATTTTATTTATCTTTTTTTTAATTTTGTTTTAGTTGCTTTATTTTTTTTATTTTCTTCAACTTATTATCATTATTATCTTTTTAATATATTTTTATGATTGTTTCTAATCGAGTTATAACCCCTTAATCTTCTTTATTATTTGTGTTTATTTTCTTATTAGTTTGCTCAGAATCATGCGTTATATTTAGATTTGACTACAATTCCGCTTTTCACTATTCTGGGGATTTCATCCAATATTCAAGGCATTTCAGTTTTCTCCCTCTCTTATAATATTCTATTTTTACTGTGATTATATATGTTTGTACATTGAAGGCAATGTACATCTTAAGTGTGGGGAGGTTATTTATATAATTATTAGAAAATCCCTGAATTATGTCTTGTGTTTAAATCATTTTCTCATACTTCTATTAGAATAAATTTTTATCGATTTGTGATTTTTATTGATGTGTTTTGGATTAAATTCATAAGTATTTGTGCATTGATTGTTTTAAACTTTTAAGACATGAAAGAATCAAGCATGATAGGTTTATTTTCATAAGTAAAAATTTTAGGTTGTTTCCCTAAATTGAGGTATTATCTTGAAGTTTTAAATTTACAAGTTTGACATCAAAATCATAATTTCTTGTGAGATTTTGAACCTCTAGAGCATACACATTTCTTGCTCATTTTATTATTTGGTTATGAGTGTGTCAATTTGAATTGTTATTCTAGAACTTGCTTCAATTATGCATGTCGAGACCACACCTTTCAGTTGATATACTGAGATGATAAAGGCACTTAAATTTTATCCCACTTATCCCATAAAAAGCCTACCTGCATAATTAACCCTTAGTGAACTCTGTTGAGCCTAACAAACCATTTCTTGATAATGTTAACCCATAACTCATTTTTTGTTCGTTGAGAATTTTTCCCATTTTATTGGTGCCTTTTTTGTCGAGATCTGATTTGGTTGTTGTCTGACTGTACTCTTTTGTGATTTATTGAATTATTTATTATTGTGATAAAAAAATAAATAAAAAAAATAGAAGAGAAAAAAATAGAAAAAAAAATTGATTATTATTTAGTTCTATGATTGAACTTGAACAATTAAATTCATATTTTATGAAGAAGCTCGTTTTTATTCTTGAATAGTTTTCTATTAATGTAGTTGTTTTTTAATTCAGCATTTGTTTATTTTTCTAATTTGGTAATTTATAAATTCGATCTCGTTTTTAACCAACTTTTTCAGCCTTTCTCCACACCCTTAACCTAAGCTCCATTACAACCTCTTAAAGACCCTTTGATTTGTGTATCATCTCATTTTTTAGTGGTGGAGATTTGATTTTTAGGCAAGCATATGGTAATGACTTTTCATGTTTGACTATTGAGTGTTTATTCTTGAACCTTAAACACATTGAGTGATTTGAGTGAATCTTTATTGAGGATGTTGATTCTTGTCGATTTTGAATTAAAGGTAATTACTTAGATAAGGGAAAATACCTATGTTTTCATGCTTTAAAAATGGTCGTCTTGGATTGTTTGAATCTTTAGTGCTCTTTTAGTTGAATGGTTATTTGGGAATTATTTTGAAATATTATTGATGAGAATTATAAGTTGAGAAAGATTAATTTTAATTGTGAGTTGAGGACTTTGCTTGAGGACAAGCAAACGCTTAAGTATGGGGATATTTAATAAGCCATAAAAGTAACATGTTTTTAATCCCGTTCTTGATGCATTTTTGGATGATTTATTATGTAAATTAGTGAATTTGATACTCCTAATCCTTTAAATTCATGTTTCTATACTTAGGTGAGCATAAAAGAGTGAAAGGAGTGAAAAACAAGCCAAAATCAGGCAAAAAGAGTTGGTTCTAGGATCCACACGGCCGGGCATTTCCACACGGGCTGGCCACATGCCCGTGTGCTAGCCCGTGTCGATTTCGCACACTATTTTCCAAACATGAGGAAAAACCCAATTTTTAGGTTTTCTGAGCATTCTAAAGTCTATAAATACATATTAGAAGAAGGCCTAAAAGAGGATGTAGAGAATAACAAAGAAATTACTCGAAGAACGTCATTAGAATCAACTCAGAAGCTGATCTCCTTCGAGATTGAAGATCTCCATTTAATTTTCTTAGAAGTTTTATTGAGTTTCTTTATGTCTTGTTGTTATCCTAATTTTGAGATGTTTCCTTCCCAGATTGTGAACTAAATTCCTTAGATACCTAGGGAAGATGAAACCTATGATGAATCTTATTATTTGATTTTTTATTTACATGATAAATACTTGATTCTTGTTCTCAATTATGTATGCTTATTTCATGTTTTAATATTTTCAGGATATCGATTCATGTTAAATGTGCTTATTTCAGTGGAGCAAAAGTGTAATAGCCAATTTTCGGGTCAAATCGGAACAATGGTTTTGGAACCATTAATACGAAGTCAAAATATTTATTTTATTATTTTATTAAAGTTTACAGCATGATAAAATTATTGTGTGAAAGTTTCATAAAGAAATTTTACTGTTTGGATGCTTAATTCGGTAAAAAGGACTAAATCGCGTAAAGTTTAAAACTTATGTTCTATTACCTAAAAGTGTCAAATAGCTATAGATGTAACACCCCTAACCCCGTCCCGTTGCCGGAACAGGATCACAGAGTATTACCGGTCATTTCAATATATTTACACTAAAGACATGAATAAATGAAATTTAATACATTTAAACATAGTTGTAATGGGCCCACAGTACCTATTAAATATAATTAATATAAATCGGGACTCGATTGAAAGCTTAGAAAATTTCTCTTGCAAATTTCAAATTATTCTACTTTGAGCAGTACCACATGCCCGTGTGGTCAACTTAACACGCCCGTATGGCTTGGGACACGCCCGTGTCCTCAGCTCGTGTGCAACACTATCTTTTAAACACGGTCATGACTCACGCTCGTGTAGCCTGCCCGTGTACTAAACTGACTTTGAGACACGACCGTGGCAACCAAGGCACACGCCTGTGGACTAACTTGGTTGTAACTATTTAGATGCAGGGGACACACGACCTAAAAACACGCCCATGTGCAAGTCGTGTGTCTCACACGGCTTGGTCACACGTCCGTGTGACAAACCATATGGACTCAAAATGAACCTTGTATTTTAAAGTTTACCAACCCTACAATTTGTAGAGAACAAGTATTACAAAATTTCTCTATTCAACCAATCCAAATATGATTAAACACACTTAATACTCATTAAACTATCATTTCATAATCTAACACATATACTCAATAATGCCTTAAACTAAGCCATTCAAAGTTGCACCCATGTGCCTTTGTATTCAATTCAAAAGGTTACACATTATAGTATTCTCCTTACAACTATTAACTATCCATTATCACTCTTCATTAACATAACTTATAACCAAAATAACATTAAACAACCTAGGTACATGCCATTCATCATAGATAGGTACATCACCAAGTATTGAGTTCGAGAGTTAGCTCGAATGTTGAGACTTTATTTTCTTTGTACCTAACCTATGTACGGAACAAACAGTACACTGAGTATCCACTCAGTGGTATTTCTATAAACTAATACTTAAACAAATAATAAACTTTGTATAAACATTCTAACTTAAACTTTTACTTTCATAATCTTAATAACTTCATCTTTCAAATTCATTTCGTATCTTTTTCATGTAGACAAGAAATTCGTAAATATTTCATATCATTCAATGTCATTCAACATCTTAAATCAGTTATATAAATGATAACATTCAGTCTTCAGTACTTTATTTACCCCTATTAACATGATTCGGACCTGAACGGATACACGGATCCAACCTACACACCGGGGATAATGTACAGTGTTTCATCGGCCGAAACCGGAATACACTGTAGGGTAACAGTAATAGTAGCAGTAACAGTCAAAGTCAGGTACAAAGTACCTCTTCGGAACGAATCTGAAACAGTCACAGTAGTCGACACATATAGTGTCTCATCGACACACAGTCGGAATATCCCTGAACACTTCCAATCCTATGGCATGCCAATTATATCTGACTAGCCCGACATTGTTAATAGGGTATTCAAATCGTTTCATTTCTATCATATCATTCATTATACATTCTAACTATTAAAATAGCAATTATATTGTATTAAATCATTAAGCATAGTTTATAGAAATACAAACCGAATTTCTCGAGTTTACTCGATATCCTCGTTCACTTTCTCCTTTCTCTTTTTCGATGATGTTTCCGGTGCTACGTTGGCTACATAAAATTTAACATTTAAAATTATCAATGCATGTTATTTAATAACACATTCTTTTATTTCCATGTAACTTTTACTATATTTCTAATTAAGTCCTTCCACCATAACCATTCTTTTCTCCTCAATTAACCCTATATTCTCCTTTTATACCTACTTTAAACAAGTTTCAACTCTTAATATTCAATATAAAACATCAATTCTACAATTTAGACAATTTAGTCCCTACTATGACAAAACTTATATCAATCTTTACAATTCAATCCTTCTCCCACTTCTAACTTAAATTTCTCTCACTTTATATCATAATTCATCAATTTATTCAACTTAATCAACATCTAAAAATTCATTAACTTCCTAATTTTTAACATAATTCAAGTAATATTCTTTCCTAGGACTCCATAGACATCAAAATTATAAGAAAATGGATCAAATTGACTTACCAATCAAGCTTGAAATCTTAAAACCCTAATTTTCCCTTTTCATTTTCTTTCCCTTTTTCCTTCTTTCTTTCCCTACTCATTCGTGCCTTTCTTTTTCTTTTTTTTTATTTCTTTATTCTTTTATTATATTATTAACTATTATATTTTACTTTATTATATTATTTAATAATTATAATTATTATTTCTTATTTAATAAGTAAATACACATTTATACATACATTTGTACCCATTATAGTAATACAAATGTACTTATACATACCACACACTTGTCACATAAGGTTTATTTGCTAATTTAGTCCCTTGACTTTTCTATGATCTATAATTAAATCTTCACACTTTATTCAATTTAGTCCTTTCACTAATTTAACCCTGATTAAGCTAAATTTACTTAATTAAAGTCTAATTAACCTCTCACTCGACTTCGTAAATATTTCTAATAAATATCTACGAATCAGATTTTCAGAATCGAAGACCCAAAAATTCACTTTTCCGATGACTTAAAAATTTGGGTCATTACAATAAAACATTAAAGTAAAGGTCCTTAAGTGGTAAATAGGCCATTTATGAGTTAGTGGATGACAGTGGAGTGGCATTTGGTGTAATTACTAATGTTTTTAAAGGATATTTTAGTAATTAGTTAATAAAGTTAATGTTTAATAAAAACAAATTAAAATCATCATCTTTTCACCATTTCTCCACCAAAAATTAGAAAGAATGGCAGCCATGGGAGAAGCTTTTGGTTCAGCCAAACTTCAAATGCTCGATTAGGTACAGTTTTAGCTCTGTTTTTAATGATTTCTACGTTTTTTAGATCGTTGCAACTAGTACGAGCTAGCCTGTGTCTTCGATTTCAAAACTATTAAAAATTTTGATAGTTTCCATTGATGAGCTTATGTGTTCTTTGATGTTTAATGGTGAAATATGAATATTTGATGTTAGATTTTCATATTTTATAAAGTAATTTTTTATGAAAAATGCAAATTAAGGATTTAATTGTGAAATATTGAAATAATATGGTTAAAAGTGTGATTATTTGGAAAATGTGGGCTGCTAAGGCAATAAGAAGAATTCGTCTAAGCATGGATAGGATGAAATTGCATGAAATTGTGATTTTATGTGATAAGGACTAAACTGTAAAAATGTGAAATGATAGGGGAAAAAGTGTATTTTTGCCAAAATGTGTAAATTGTGTTAAATTGAATGAATTAATGATTAAATAAGTAAATTTTTTTATTATATAGATTGAGAAAAATGAGATTCGGATTTAGAACGGGGGAAAATAAAGTATTGGATTAGTCAACCTAATTCGTCATTACATCGAACGAGGTAAGTTTGTATGCTAATAAACGTACTTAAATTGTGTTATAAATGCTTATTTATTATTAAATTGAATTGAATGTTGAATGGTCATGATTACGAGCCAAAATCGACAAAGTTACGATGTCTGAAAGTCCCGTACGAACCTTAGGAATAGTATAGGATACAAATGTCGTGACATTAGGGTTATCAAGATGAGAATACATGTAAGACCATATCTAGGATATGTCATCGGTATGATATTACGTGTAAGACCATGTCTGGGACATGGCATCGATACGAAATTTCGTGTAAGACCATGTCTGGGACATGGCATCGATGCGAAATTTCATGTAAGACCATGTCTGGGACATAGCATCGATACGAAATTTCGTGTAAGACCATAGCTGGGCTATTGGCATCAATATAGGATTATATGTAAGACCATATCCAGGATATGGCATTGTATGACTTATGTGTGATTCCCGAGTATCCTTAATGATTCCGAATAGTTCAACGGGCATAATCAATACAAGAATGAAAGTACAATTAAATTAAGTGTAACAAGTACGTACAAAACCTATATGAGAATCGAATGAAGATAATTTTGTGAGTTCTTAGTGTATCATGTGTATGAAATGAGAAAGATTTATGTATAAGTATGTTTCATGCCAAAAAATGTGTTTATTTGGCTATAATGAGGTATGAATTGAATGATGTGTGAGATATGAGTTATAGATGTTTTAACTAAATATACATATGGCACATAGTGTGCAAAATACCGTTATTTGATGATATTTCACATGATTCATCTTTACTAAATAAAATTTGATTGATATTGGATTGAATAAAGTTATATATATATTCGCTTATGTACATGTAAATGTGAATGATTGGATAAGAATGTAATTGATCCACACGAGCAAAGAAATAAATAAACTTGTGAAACTTTGTTAATTATGTGATTGGAATTATGGTATAAAGATGAAATCAAATGAATTTATATTATAGTATATGTAAATGCTTAATATGTGCTTATTCAATAAGATAAGTTTAATATCATACGAGCTTACTAAGCTTCATAGCTTACTTTGTGTTATTTTTCTATGTTTTATAGTGATTTAGATGTTTGCTCGGGTTGGAAGTCGGCGGAGATCGCATCACACTATCCAGTTTTTTATTTTGGTATTTATACACTTGTGACTTGGTTATATGGTATGTATAGGCTTGAGTTATATGGAAATGTGTTTGGCAATGTTGAATATGAGTTTGGCTTGTATATGATGTAAATGTTGGTGTGTATTTGGCCATTTAATTTGGCTTAATTCATAAGTTTTATAAGTGATATATGATATATATATAGCCTTGTGTTTTGGCATGTTTGGTATGGTATAGGGATGATGAATTGGTACATTTTGATGATGATGATTTGGTATATTTTGTGGCATGAATTAGATGATAATATGGTGAGAACTTACATATAGAAGATAAGTGAAAAATGTAGGTTATGACATATTGATGTGGTATGTTTATGGTTATGATTTGAGTAGTGAAATGGTTGAAGATGAAATGGCATGATTTGTATATGAATTGGCATGTTTTGGTTGTCTATAAGTGCATTGAAATGGTATGAAATGATGTGGTTTAGGTATGCTTAAGGAGGGTGAGAAATGTGGCTTAAACCAAGCCTAATTTCACCCCACACGTTGAGCACATGGACGTGTGACTCAACCGTGTATCTACTGTAACTTAATTAAACAAGTCAGTGAGTTACACAGCTTAGGCACACAAGCGTGTCTACTAGCCGTGTGTGGCACACGGGCTGGCATATGGGTGTGTGGTCGGCCGTGTGACCAAGTCAGTATACCCTCTAGATTTCACACGGCCATGGCACACGGGCGTGTCTTCGGCCATGTGATACAAGTCAGTATTTATGCCCTGTTTCCACACAGCTTATAACACGGGCATGTCTGGTGGCCGTGTGATCCCTATATGCATGAAAATTTTATAAGTTTTCCAAAGTTTTCAAATGTTATCGGTTTAGTCCCAAACGTCTTTCAAGCATGTTTTAAGGTCTCGTAGAGCCTTATAATGGACAATATGATTATGTTTGATTGATGTTTATGTGATAATGGCTTTATGTTCAAGAAATGTATATTGTATGTTGTGATTTTGATCGGTAATGCCTCGTAACCCTATTTCGGTGACGGATACGGGTTAAGGGTGTTACAAAAAGTCCTTGTGTAATAGTAGATCTAGCATAATTGAGTGGAGTTGCATGTAATCCTAGAAATAGGACAACATAAATCTACCGGATTAGAGTCAAATCTAATAGGGAAATTTATAGATCAAGTTAATGTGACAATAGGGGTTTTAATTAGAAAGAGATTTCAAGTAATTAATCTAGAGTAAGTTATTTTTACTTTTGAAAGAGATATTAACATAATTTAGGGATTTCTACGGATCAAGACACAAGTGAATAAATTGTTTAATTTAGATTTAGAATAATAGGTAAAGTATAGGTGGATTCTTTCATGGGTATTGTCTATCTCATTGGTTATCTTCAAATATTTTTCTAATTCATTCTCCGTTGCATTCCTAGTAATTAGTTTAGTTAATTTTAGATTAAAAACAATTCCTTCAATTTATCAGCTAAATAATAGAAAAACGGTAATTACTAGTACTTTTAGTCCTCGTGGATACGATATTCCCTACTCACCATAGCTATACTATTGTTCGATAGGTGTGCTTGCCTTTGTCGTAATTATAGTTAGTTTAGTGACCATCAATATGCGATCTCTTAATATATTTATCTGAACCCTATCTATTTTGTCATGCGAACTCAATGTGTTTAACATGCTAACCCTACATCTACTAATATGCGAACCCTACATGTAGTAATATGCAAACCTTATATGTTATTTATGCGAACCCAACACATTAATGTATACGTAAACCCTACACATGGTATATGCGAACCCTATATGCGTGAACACTATATGTGTGAACACTAGATATGTGAACCCCAGATGTGCAAACCCTAGATGTGCTAACCCTAATGCATGCAAACCTTATACGTGTGAACCCTAAATGTATGATAAATAGTCTATTATCAGTAACCTATTATTTTTTGTTAGCCGAACAGGCATGATAAATAGTCTATTATCAGTATACTGTTACAAGTTTCTATTTGCATGAATAAATTGTATATGTGAAATTGCTATGAATGAATGCATTCATACCATTAAATGATAGTTTGAAATATTAAATGTGCTTGACAAGCATAGCATCGATTGATGATACATAGGATGATATGCTGAGTATATATGCATAATTACATGAAATTGTGTATGGAGGATAGAGGAGTTCTATAGGAGAAAATGACAAATTAAGTCCACACCGAAAGTTAGTATTGCACGAAGCAAGGGGCAATGTCATCAAAACTGGATAAACCGAGATGATAGTTTAAAAAGCCATCAAAACAGGGCAACCGTCATGATAAGTTATTGTAGTAAAAGTCATCGTCACAGATGACAAGTGAACGAGATCATCACCAAGAAATTTGGGATGGTTAGTTATTGATATGTGTTTTGGTGTGTCGAGCGATACTCAAGGGCGAATAGGATGAATGGGTGGAAACAAAATTAAAATTGCACTGCATCATGAACATAATTTGTACATGCATTGATTTACTGAATGTTCTTTACATTATGCTTAAATTTTGCTATGATGCTATAAATTGAATGTTTTACTATTTGAACAATTATATATATAATGTTTTAAAAATTAAATTCACACTGAGTTGTCATATGCTCACTCCCCCTTTTTTTAACTCTCAAGTAATATAGAAAACTAGGACTCGGAATGGCATCGAAGGAACCTCAGACTAGCAACTCGTTTTTTCAGTTATTATTATTTTCCATTAAAGTTTTTCCCTAATTGTTTTTTGTAATTATTAATTTATTCTTTCTTTTATATCTTAGATTTGGGATTGTTTAGCTTATTTATTTTAAGCATGATATTTAGTTAACACTCTGATAATTGCATGCTAGTTAATTTAGAAACTATTATTTTTAATAAATGTTTTCCACTACTTTGCAAAATATTTTAAGTTTTGATAAGTTTTTTCTTGAAAACCTTAAGTCGTTTTTTTTCAAATCTTCACATTAATAATAATGTAACTAAATTATTAAGTAAAGCCGGTTTAATGAATGAATGTTTTTCCAAAAAAAAAAGAGCGATTTTCATACAAATCAACTCAAGTAAAAGAATGGTTTTACAGGATCATTTCGGTTATCAAATGTAACGCATTTGATTCAGCCGAAACTCGTAGACAGGATTGGGGGTGTTACAGCTCTCCAGCAGTGGTTCGATAAAGGAAGCGGTGGTATTTTTAAGGAAAGCAATGACTAAGATGTCTGAGTTAAAAAGGTATGAAAAAAAAAAGTAGAAAAAATAAAGAAATAAAAACATAAAATAAAGAAATAAAACGATGGTGACCAAATTAACATATTTTTTTTAGGTGACCACCAAAATTCAACCATCTAATTTTAAATCACTAACAGTGTAGTTTAAGCTAAAAATAAAATAATTAATGCATATGGTAAACCAAATTATGGGGTACAAACTCAAAAGCTGCTAATTTGTTTGTTGCGAAGACCAAGGAGTTTCCGCTTGGAGTTGAATCCTCCTATTTAACCAATGCTTTAAACATACTTTCTTAACAACCCTCCTCCACTTTCATCAATTCCCAAACCCATATAAACATGTCCATTTTCCATTTTCTTCCATCGGCATTAATGTTCTTCCACTGTTTCATGGTCACCTACACCGTGACTACCAGAAACCTCACCACCGATCAATCTGTTCTTCTCGAATTTAAACACCAAATCAATGATCCTCATGGCATCCTAGTCGACAACTGGACCACCAGCCACTCTTTCTGTAACTGGATCGGTGTCACTTGCGGTGCTAAGCATAAGAGAATCAAAGCTTTGAATCTTCCCAACATGAATCTTATCGGAACTATCCCTCCGGAATTAGGGAACCTCTCGTTCTTAGCCTCTCTTAATTTGAGTGGCAATGGATTCCATGGCGTTTTGCAGGAAGAGTTGGGGCAACTGAGTCGTCTGAAACTCGTCGATTTAAGCTCCAATTTCTTTACCGGGGAAATCCCATCATCATTTGGAAGATTGAACCAGGTTTCAGACTTGGTTCTCAGCAATAACAATCTGACTGGAGCAATCCCTCCCGAGATAAGTAATCTTTTGAATATGAGAACACTCGACTTGGCATCGAACAAGCTTTCTGGGACTATACCCTCTTCCATTTACAACATTTCTTCATTGCGAATGGATTCTTTATCCTTCAATGGTTTATCTGGTAAAATGCCAGATGATATGTGTCACCATCTTCCCAATTTGGAGGCACTTTACTTGGGTACAAACGAGTTGTCAGGTCAGATTCCAAAAACTATAAATGAATGCAAGAATCTTCAAGTATTAGCATTAGATTACAATCAGTTGAGTGGCAGCATTCCCAGGAGTACTGGAAATCTAACTGCACTTACAGAGCTATATTTGGGTGGAAATAATTTAGAAGGTAAGTTTTAAAGAAAAAAAGTGATGATATTTTAGAGTATAATAAGAAAAGAAATAATCCATAAAGTGAGATTAGAGGGTGTGGCAACTTGATTTATGTTATTTGAAGAGGTGAGATCCCTTGGGAAATTGGAAATCTGTTGAATTTGGAGATATTTTTCGCTGTAGATATGAGGCTTACTGGACTCATTCCCACAAGCATCGGCAATTTAACCAACCTCAAGGAGATATATTTAGGTCCTAATTTTTTAGAATGTATTTCTAATTAATTAACATTTATTTATTTATTATTATATTACAAAAATAAATAAAAAAAGAGAGAAATATATTTTGTAAAATTAATAGAATGGCCTAAAAGAAAATAGCCTTTCTTTTTTTATTCAAAGCTTTTCGTATTTATTTCTCATGAAAATAGAATTTTAGTATTTGAAGAGATCAAGAGATGTCTATGGGTCAAACTTGGACAAAATAATTTTTTACTTAGTCTTGTCTGGCAAAAAAATATCATTTAAATATAATTATAAATATAAAATATTATAAATATTGATATGTTCATATATAATATAATATAATATTTTAATTAATTTTCATGGTGCCTACCTAAGATTTGAAAGTCTAAAAGAAAGTGGATGGTGACATATGCAGGTGAAATTCCATGGGCGATTGGGAATATTCATTCGTTGGAGATATTTTCAGCACCAAATATGAGCTTAAATGGGGAGATTCCACATTCTATTCTCAATGGTTCTTCTTTGAAAGCCATTTATGTCATGCTCAATCATTTATCTGGTAAGTTTAAGCATACATTTCATCACTTTTTTTATGTTAGAAGTTGTTTAAAAGGTTTAGTTGCTGGTTATATAAAAACACCAAATTACCTTTGCAATTAATTTAGGGAATTAAAAGAAAAGGTGTTGAATATACATTTCAAATTTTGTTTAAATATGTTTAAGTTGGCATATATTACTTTTTTAAATATATATATAATTATTTTATTTAATATTTAGTAGTTATAATACATTATCATTATTATAGATTTTATTAAATTTTTAAATATAAATAATTTAATATATTTTATAATATTTGTATTATATTTAATTATATTTAATTTGCATTCATAAAAATTATATAATTCATAAAAAAACAATATATTGTAATCTTTAAAACAGGTTGAGTTGATCTTCAACTTTAAATATTAGACTTCAAGTCGACTCATATTTTAAATAGACTGATTTTTTTTTGTCTAATCTCATTTTTTAAGTTTAATATTTTTCTTCTAACCCTCTTAAATTTTAGACAAAACTTTAAGCTCGGTCAAAGAACTAAGTCCAAACTCTACAATCAATGTTAGAATCATGACAAGTATCTCTTAAGATATAGTTTAAAAAATAAATTAATATAACACTTGTCATTATTTTAACACTGCTTGTGAAACTTTTACTGAGATTGAACCTGATATATATATATATACACACACTAGTTTTAACTCACATGTGTTGTACGCTAAAGAGATAACCATATATGTGTTAAATAATTAAGATACCGATAGAAATATTAAAAAATGTAATTAATATTAAAAATAATTTTTTAAAAATTTAATGTATAAATTTACAAATCATTTCATATAAAAATATTTAATTATAAAAAATAATGTTATGTAAAAATTACTTAATTATAAAAATATATGATTTATAATAAATAAATTATAATTAATATATATATATTGTTATAGAGAACATTGTAGCCTAAGAATTTGAATCCTAAATTTGCTAGATATTATCTTTTAAGTATAGCTATAAGAATCAAATACATTAAGCCTCAAGTTCAATCACTTATTAAATATTTAGTATTAAAAAAACTTATCTCTTAGAATTATGTATAATTTCTCTCCAACCTTTAAATATAAATATAAATATGTTTTAGCGTATTTGAACTTATGCCTTATACTGTTAACAATTATTATGAATTGTCCTAGACATTATATAAAAATAATAATAAATTTTTCCCTCATCCAACTTAACCTTTATTAAAAGTGATCAAGAACCACATGTTTGTGGAGTACATACAAAAAAGGGTTAAAATTCGTCATTATACTTTTAAGTAAAAATTGGAACTTCCCACTCTATTTTGCATTAATCGAAATTTGTTATTTTTAAAATAAAGGTGCATTTACCACTACATAGACTCTATATTGATTTTTGCATTGTTATTTTCACTTGAATTTTGGTACTAATATTTGGTTTTTCTTTAAATTTTGCTATTGAATTTCAATTTAAAACAATTTGACTATAAATTAAAATCAATATTTATTTCATGTATTTTATTTTAATATCTAAAAATAATATAATATAAAAATCAAAATTATTTTATAAAAAACTTATTATTATTTTTTATTTTTGTTTTAAAAAAATGCAAGTGTTTCTTCCACTAAATTAGAATTCATAGTTAATTTATTAATATTTTATAAATTTAACTATATAATAGTGAAAATTTTTAATATTTTATAAATTGAAAAATAATTTAGTTATATGAATTAAATTTAATGACAAATTTTAGTAAAATTCAAAGTTTAATAAAAAATTCAATTATATAATAGTTGAATGATAGATTTATCTATATTCTCAAAATGTAATGACAAAAATCAATTAAAATAAAATATAGAGACAAATTTTAATATTCATCTATAATATACTTGAATCAGTCATCACTGATTGAAATAAAAAGACACAGTAGATAATATCACCTAAAATCTAGAAGACGATAGGCAACAATATGAAAAACCTAAGGAAAACAACACATAGACATAACAGTGCATATAAATTCTATAGAAAAAGAGGCTACTCTAAACATTCACACAAAGCATACAAACACCAACGCAAGGACTTCCAATTATTTTCATTAGCAATCATGTTTTTCCTTAAACCATTACATAAACATTAGCTTACCACATACAATCATGCAAAATAATAAAACAATGAAATTAATTTATGTCATTTAGGTAATGATCGATGCAAACATTTTTCTTCGGTTCTCCAGGTAAATTACCAGACATAAGGTCGGATTCAAATCTTGAGGAGCTTCACCTATGGGGCAACAATCTTAGTGGAAACATTCCTGAATCTATCTCCAATGTTTCTAAACTCAGAAACATCGCATTGATGGCAAACTCATTCTCTGGTCATATTCCAAATAGTCTTGGCAATCTAAAATTTCTCGAGGAGTTACGCCTTTGGAAGAACAAATTGACCATTGAAACTAATTCAAATGGTGAGTGGAGCTTCTTCGCTTCCTTGCTGAATTGCAAGTATCTAAAAGTGTTAGATTTATCGGTCAACCCATTGAAGGGAGTTCTTCCAACTTCCATCTCCAATCTCTCCCAAACGCTTCAAGTTTTCTCATGCGCGGATTGCAGAATTGAAGGAACCATTCCCATGGAAATCGGTAGCTTGAACAATGCAATCATTTTGGAACTTACCAACAATGAACTTATTGGATCCATTCCAACAACGATAGGAGGGCTAACGAATCTCCAATACTTGGGTCTTAGTGGAAATGAGTTGCAAGGCTCCATCCCACATGATCTTTGCGGTTTAAAGGGATTGTTTGAATTATCATTAGATGACAACGAGCTCGATGGACCTTTACCTCCATGTTTGGGCGAGTTGACTTCTATGAGAAAACTACACTTGTCCTTCAACAAGTTGCATTCATCAATACCTTTCAGTTTATGGAGCTTGAAAGATATCTTAAAAGTAGACTTGTCATCCAACTATTTTAACGGTTCCCTTCCACTTGAAATCGGAAAGTTGAGCGTATTACAACACTTGAACTTGTCAATGAATTCGTTATCAAATGACATCCCATCCACAATTGGAAATATTCGTGATCTGCAAGTTCTAGCCCTTTCAAGTAATAGGTTTCAAGGTCTTATCCCCACGTCATTCGGTGACCTGGTGAGTTTGGAAAGCTTGGATTTATCAGGCAACAACCTCTCCGGAGTCATTCCCAGATCTCTAGAAGGGCTTCGTCACCTCAATAATTTTAATGTGTCTCTGAATAGATTGGAAGGGGAGATACCAAGTGGAGGGCCTTTTGCGAACTTCACAAGCCAATCATTCATGAAAAATTACGCACTGTGTGGTCCACCTAGATTACAAGTCTCACCATGCAAAAGAAACACCCATCGAAATTCCAAGAAGACCCTTTTACATGTTTTGAAATATGTTTTACCCATAGTTGTTTCAATCATCATAGTCGTTACCTTAATAGTTGTCTGCACACCATTGAAGAAGAAGAGGAAGAGTACAAATTCCACTACGATAGAAGATTCATTTCCTTTGAAGGAATGGAAAAGAATTTCGTATGATCAGTTATCGAAAGCGACCGATGGATTTAGCGGAGGAGGGAAGTTTCGGCACTGTATACAAGGGAATACTTTTTGATGAGACCGAAGTTGCAATAAAAGTTTTTAATTTGCAAATAGAGGGAGCGTTTAAGAGTTTCGACGTCGAATGCGAAGTGATGAGTAAGATCATTCATCGTAATCTTGTCAAGGTCATTACTTGTTGTTCTACTACTGATTTCAAAGCCCTGGTGCTTGAACTCATGCCAAATGGAAACCTTGAGAAATGTTTATACTCTAACAATCATTTCTTGGATATTCTACAAAGAATCAACATAATGATAGATGTTGCATCGGCATTAGAATACCTCCACTCGGGATATTCGACTCCTTTAATCCATTGCGACCTAAAACCAAGTAACGTCTTTCTAGACAAAGACATGATTGCTCATGTGGGAGATTTTGGGATTGCCAAATTATTAGGAGAAGTAGATTCCATGAAGCAAACAATGACGCTTGCCACCATTGGCTATATGGCACCAGGTGATGTTTTGACTTCTATTTGTTTTTTTGTTTTTTTTTTTTGTGACATTTTAATATTTTTTATTGATATTAAATTAATCTCTAATTGCATCATATCATCATTATTAATTTAATTATATGTTTGAAATGTAGAGTATGGATCAGCGGGAATTATTTCTATGAAAAGTGATGTCTATAGCTATGGTATTTTATTAATGGAAACTTTCACAAGAAAAAAGCCGACAGATGAAATTTTTGCTGGAAAAATGAGCATGAAGCATTGGGTGAAAACATCACTAGGTAATGGAATAATTGGGGTAGGAGATTCTGGTTTAGTGCAAGAAGATGATAAATACTTTGTCGTTAAAGCAAATTGTATATCCTCAATTATGAAATTGGCTTTAGATTGTTCGGCTGAATTACCTGAAGATAGAACTGATATGGAGAACGTTCTTTCCATGCTCAAGAACATCAGAAGAAAATATTTGAATGACCTAGCTGAAAATTAATACGATAAAGAATGCAATTATTTCTCTCTCCCTGTCTCTCGCTCTCTCTATATATATATTGTAAGCTTACTTAGAAGGCATAGAATTTAATTAACTTCCTTTTGAGATAGCTTTCCCTTTTAGAATTTCTTTTTTTGCATATTAAAAGTTGTTACCATAATACTTAATTTTCTTGCAAAAGACTAATGCGATAATGAATGTTTTGAGTTCAATTTTCATTAATGGTCCTATTTGGTAAGTGTTCTGTAAGCCCTAACCCTAGATTGAGATAATCGTCCTCAAATATTTTTTGTTGGCCAATTCAAATTACATTCAGCCTTCTCTATAACATCTACCTACTATAACAGTAATTCGCTAAAACAACCAAGTTCTTAGAAGAACTGATTTTTTATATTTTATTTTAACCTTTTATAACAACGTTTCACTTATAACAACATCTATAGTTATGAAATACGTTTTTTAATTTAGTTCTCTATAACACATGGTCTAAATTTTTAAGTAAAATTATAGTTTTCATATAAGCAATCCTATTAATTATCATTTATTAAATGAAAATGATAACTAAAATATTATTTCAACAAAATAATTAAATTTTACGTGAAGAAATCTATTAATCATATTTTATTAAATGAAAATAATTTTCAATGAGTGGAATTAAAGATATCAATTCAATAAACTATTAAACTTCCTAATTAAATATTCTATTATGAATTTGAAACATCGTAAACTTATAAATTAATTGCTTGAATTTAGAAACTGGTGATAAATTAATTAATTTTATTTGATAACTCATATTGATTAATTGAACTTGTTAGATTTATGAACTTTATAACTAATTATGTGAAAGAATATACAATAAGATATGCATAAAAGCATTAACACATGCATATGCTATACGTCTTTTAATTTTGTTGAATTAATTCTCGCTTTCTTTCTTTTTTAACATAATTTTCACTTTCTTTATTTGATAAAAAATCATGATATCAATTTTGTGATAAGCTTACAATGATTGTCTCTTTATAATAGCATCTTGTTATAGGTGTGTAACAATCATCTCTCTATAACAGACAAAATCTAGGCAGACAAGTAAAGCTATTATAAAGAATGTTGACTATACTTCACATTAGTTTGCTGCAAATTAATTTTATGATTATCTCTTATTTTCTTAAATTCAAATAAATAATTAAATTTCAGTTCAATTTGTTCAAAAACATTAAATAAAATCATAATCACCTTTAAATATTAATAGTTTGATCCGGTTCTAACTTAATTCTCAATTAATTTAATTTATTGGTCTTCCAAAATTTCAATTCTTCGTATCTTTAAATTATTTCAGGTTTTATTAAAAAAAAATTATTTCAGATTTTTAACTAAATAGTAATAATGAAGATAACGTTGTACAATTAAACTTTAATTTTATATATTTTCATATTTTTTGTAGGATAAATGTTTTAACAATTTAACATCATATTTTATATTTTATTTATGTAAATTATGCATTTTAAGCTGGAAGTAAATTAAAAAGAATTTACTATTTACATAATGTAAAAAAACACCTTTCAATTTATGTAAAAAAACTTTGAACCATTCAATATATTAATAAAAAACAGTATTTTAGATCAATATAGTAAAAATATCGGATTAGTTAAAAAAGTTGCACAATAAATACAATTATATCAATAAAATTCATTCAATTATAATTCCACCATAAATTAATTCTCAAAGAACTATTTCATGAAAATATTTTTCATTAATGACTTTGAAACATCTACTTTCAATTGAAAACTGTAATTTAACAGCAAAATCACCTCTTCCTTTTTCTTCCTTTTTTTCCTATCAAAATCATATTTTAGACTGTAAATTCGTATCAGACAAGCTTGAAACATGTAGGAAAACCCTTATAACCTACATGCATACATATATACCTAATTCCACAAAAGAGTGGATGAAAGCTTAATGTGAACCGAAAGAGCAGCCTACACCAGAAAACAGCTGTTGAATCAAAAAAGTCTCGAGCCGTTTTCATGGCATAAACGATTTCTTCAAGATATCGATTGTTTAAACGGCTCTTGAGTTAATAATATCAGAATGTCCGAAGAATGTGCTTCATGACAATGAATAAAATCACTTCACTGGTTTTGAAGGCCCTCGATAGCTTTTTTCCACTGCCATGCTCTTTGTTTCACATCATCGAATGACAATACCTTTTTTGCCTGAAAACACAAAAGAAGAACGCATCAAAAGCATGAATAAAGTAGAATGTAGGTTTGAATTTTTCTTTGTCACTGGCATATAAGAAGCAAAAGGAACACGAAGGACTAGGGAGAATGTAAATTTGAGGAATTCATTTCTATCCGATTTTGAGATTTGCACGGACTTACCGTGCAAATTTTGAAGTGTGATGGACTTATGACCTGGACGCTGAGGTCACTAGAATTGTCAGACCAAATAATATTCCCTTTTACGACCAATTTCGAAGGATTTACATAAATCAATTTCGGCTTGTTGGTGAGGATAAGTTGCACCTTCTTGCTCGATAACTTCTGTAGTTTCTTCACCATTGAGATCATAAGAACAGATTCCCCCGGTTCCAAAAATTGTTGCCTATTAACACAATGTAAGTCATCAAACAAGTTTAATTCAGTTAGCCACAATCTGGTGCATCGAAAAGAAAGGACAAAAACCATAATACTCAGATTACAAACTACAAAATCAGTATGTAACACAACTATCTTCAAGATAATGGTTCATGGTGAACTGATTGTGCTCTATCTATAATACTTTCCGTAAGTGGCGAAAATGGATGAACTAATGAACAGTTAGGTCGATAAAAATGACTTGATGATGTTACTAAATGTTAATAGGTTCTGCAAGTCCACAAGTGGACGAGCTTGCTAGCAAATGTCTATGTCCTTTCAACGAAATCTAAGAACACATGCTGAAAAAATAGCAAGACATTAGAAAATACCATTTCGAGTCAAAGGAGTCAATTGAGGCCAATCTAGTTATATGGCCAGATGATTCAGCTGACAATGGTCCATCATTTTGTCTACCTGAACCATTTTGGAGGTGGGTTGAATTCTGTGAAGAATCACTATGATCATCACCATCACTTGAATGAGCCTGAAATAAATAAAAAAAGATAATGACAATATTTTAGAATTTGCAAAAGACAAGATGCAAACGGAAGTCAAATTCCCCATAAACAATGGTTGGAAGCATGCATGATATCATACCCCTGTCTTTAATGCAAGCTTCGGAGGGGTTTCTGCTCTTACATTACTCCAGTCAACTCCCTTAAAGAAAGGATGACTCTTGACTGCAGCATAACCATCGGGTCCAGCACCTGCTCGCCTACTGGGATCGATATCCTGCATCAGATTAGCATTACAATTCTAGGGCTACAGTTTTTATACTCATAAATCAAAATCATGCATGAGATAGAAGGATTTATCATGATAATGTTGGATGAGCATGACTTTGACCCTGTTCCAAAAAAGAAACCAAAGGAAAAGCAATTTGTCTTTGAACTTCAAGATTATGGCCTATGAATTTGCCATGATACCTCATCTGAAAGATGCAGAATAGAGATAAGAGGAGAATATGAGCAAAAGAGGGAGTAGCTAAAAGATCGGACAAAGAAGCAAGAGAAGAAGAGAAATGAAACACTCTCCAACTATAACAACCCTTCAAACAAATTAAACAAATATAAAGTTTCACGTAAATTACGAGGAAAATTTGGGACTGCATCATATTTAACCATAATATGGTCATGTCCTCTTTGCATATTTGCCAACCAAGAAAAGCCTGTTTAGTGGCAGAGGTGGGGAGACACCACAATAGGCTCATAACAAACACATTAGTTGGAATGTGTTGGAGCTAAGTGCAACAAATAGTAAGGTTCAACAAAAAGCTTGCCGAGCAAGAATCGAGACTTGCGGCAGAAACAAAGAAGAAAAATGAAATAAATTTTAAGCAAAACTAAAATAGAGAGTATATGGATGAAATCTTGATTGAATTCATTCATTTTTTTAAAATGGCATAAAGCCTATTT
This sequence comes from Gossypium hirsutum, assembly GCF_007990345.1. Taxonomy (NCBI): domain Eukaryota; kingdom Viridiplantae; phylum Streptophyta; class Magnoliopsida; order Malvales; family Malvaceae; genus Gossypium; species Gossypium hirsutum. The sequence continues at coordinate 36,666,565 of NC_053428.1, forward strand.
ATACAAGCTTACAACTTGACAACTTAGTTGGAATACAACTAAGTTTCATCATTACATCCACTTAAAATAAATCACCACCTACTACCACTAACAAACTTAGTTGGAATACAACTAAGTTTCATCATTACATCCACTTAAAATAAATCACCACCTACTACCACTAACAAACTTAGTTGGAATACAACTAAGTTTCATCATTACATCCACTTAAAATAATAATAATAATAATAATAATAATAAAACAAGTGATTGCTACATGCTAACCATTGCTTCAATACTCCTCCTTGGTTTGCATGGAGCAAACACCTAGCTTCCTTCTTAGACATTCGAACCTTGTGACATTAAGGGCTTTAGTCAAAATGTCTGCAAGTTGATCCTCAGAATTACAATGGATCAGCTTCACTTCCTGAGCTTGCTCCATTTCTCGAACAACATGCAACTTGATGCTAAAATGCTTTGTTCTTCCATGGAACACTGGATTTTTAGCAATTGCAACTGAAGATTAGTTGTCATAGAAGATCTCAGTAGCTTCCTTTTGATGCACTTTCAAATCAACTAAGATTTTCCTTAGCCAAATGGCTTGGTTGACAGCACTTGCAGATGCCACATATTCTGCTTCAGCAGTAGATTGAGCCACCAAACTTTGCTTCTTCGAGCTCCAGCAAAACATGGCTGAACCAAGGTTGAAAGCATACCCTGAGGTGCTTTTCATGTCATCTATCGAGCCAGCCCAGTCACTATCAGTGTAGCCAACCAGCTTCAGATTTCCTTCCTTGCTGTACCTTAAACCATAGCTCAAAGTGCCTTTGACATATCTAAGCACTCTCTTAGCAGCTTGTAAATGCTTTTTATTGCAACAATGCAAGAACCTTGAGAGCAATCCTACAGCATACATTATGTCTGGTCTAGTGGCAGTTAAATATAACAGACAACCAACTAGACTTCTGTAGGTTGTTTTACAAACCTTCTCAAAATCACCTTGGCTCGATAGTTTTTCTCCAACAGCAACAGGTGTTTTAGTTGCTTTACTGTTTTGCATGGAGAACTTGGTCAGAATCTTTGTGGCAAAGTTTCTCTGACTTAGAAATATCCCATTTTGTGCTTGAGTCACCTCCATTCCAAGGAAATAAGACATTTCCCCTAGATCAGACATTTCAAATACTTCTTGCATCTTGGTCTTGAAATCGACCAGCACTGCTCGATCTCCTCCTGTCACCAGCAGGTCATCAACATATAGGGATACAATGAACTGTGTTTGTGTCCCTTGCTTCTTGACATACAGTGTTGGCTCACTCTTGCTTCGATCGAATCCCAAATTAGTCAAGTAGCCATCGATTCTGCTGTACCAGGCCCTTGGAGCCTGTTTTAAGCCATATAGGCCTTCTTCAGTTTGTAGACCATATGCTCTTTGCCAGCTATCTCAAACCCTTGTGGTTGTTCAACATAGATCTCTTCATCTAAGAAACCATTCAGAAAGGCTGATTTCACATCGAGTTGATGGATCTTCCACTCGAGCTGTGCTGCTAAGGCAATCAGTAATCTGATGGTGTCTAGCCTGGCCACTGGTGCAAAGGTCTCCAGGTAGTCCAGGCCATACCTCTGACTGAACCCCTTGACAACTAGCCTTGCTTTCAGTTTGTTCAAGGTACCATCAGCATTTTGCTTGGCTTTGTACACCCATTTCACCCCAATTATCTTCCTTTTGACTGGCCTTTCAACTAATTCCTAGGTCTGGTTCTTCTCAATCATGCTAATCTCCTCAGCCATTGCCTGCTTCCACTCTTGCTGAGCTTCAGCCTCTTCAAAATTGCTTGGTTCAGCTATGGCTACATGAGCTCTTTCATAAATCTCAGTCAATGGTCTTGTTCCTCTAACTGGTTCATCATCAATGTCCATTTCAGGAACATTTTGATCTGGCTCAGCTTGATCTGCTGCAAGTCCTTCTGAAACTTCCTCAGGTTCATGTTTTTCCCAGTTCCAACATGACTTTTCATCAAATACCACATCCCTACTGACTGACACTTTCTTTGTTGAAGGATCTAAGATCCTATAGCCCTTCTTAACAGTGCTGTAGCCCACCAAAATACCAGGTCGAGCCCTTTCAGACAATTTATCCCTTTTGACAGCAGGTACATGAGCATAACAGATGCATCCAAAGACCTTCAGATGAGCCAGTGATGGCTTGAATCCAAACCAGGCTTCGAATGGAGTCTTCTGATCCAAGGCCTTGGTTGGAAGCCTATTTTGAATGTAGTTTGCAGTGTTAACTGCCTCTGCCCATAGTGCTTTAGGCAAATTCTTCTGAATCATCAAGCACCTGGCCATATCCATCAAACTCCTATTCTTCTTTTCACTTACACCATTTTGCTGAGGTGTATATGTGTTGGTAAGTTGATGTTTGATGCCTACCTTATCACAGAAGGCTTGGGACTGAGCTGAGGTGTACTCAGTCCCATTATCAGACCTTATGGACTTCAGCTTGCAACCTGTTTCAGTCTCAGCAGCAGTCTTGAACTTCTAAAACACTGAGGCCGCCTCTAATTTCTGTTTTAGGAAGTAAAGCCAGCAATATCTTGAAAAATCATCAATGAACAGTATGAAGTACCTGTTTCCACTTAATGACTCAGTCCTCATAGGGCCACACACATCAGTGTGCACCAGTTGGAGTTTTTCAGAGGCTCTCCAGGCTTGATTCGAGGGAAATGGGAGTCTGGCCTGCTTTCCTAGCTGACACACTTCACACACATCATCATGATCCACTGAGTTGATGAAGTTTTCAGCCAAGTCCTCTCTGACCATTCGAGCCATCGATCTGATGTTGGCATGTCCCAGTCTTTGATGCCAAAGCTTGGATTCATCTGATGTGACTTTGTAGGCAATGTCTGACTCCCTGGTTCAGTCAACTACAAAGCTCTTATTAGCCATAGGAACTGCCATCAGCTTGGATCCACTTGGATCATTGATTTGGCATTGGTTGTCTTTGAACACAACAGAATAACCTTTCTCCAGCAACTGAGCTATGCTGAGCAGGTTTCTGTCAATTTCAGGCACCAAAAGCACATTTGAAATCACTTTGGCACCTGTGGGGGTGCATATCAGCACATCACCCTTGCCTTCAGCTTGAATAAAATGTCCATTTCCTATCTTGACTTTAGTTCTGCAGCTTCTGTCTAAAGACTTGAAGATTGCAGCATCAGGTGTCATGTGGTTGGTGCATCCACTGTCTAGAAGCCAACCAGATGAGAACCTTTCTTGAGCAGCTGAGCATAACACAGCAAAGACTTGCTCCTCTTGGTCACTGTCCTCCTTAGCTACTCGAGCCTCAGCTTTCTTCTGTTGAAACTGACTCTGCCTTGATTTGGCCTTGCTCTTGCAGACTCTCTCAACATGACCCTTCTTTTTACAATGCTGACATACAGCATCTGGATTGAACCAGCATTTTTCTTTTGGATGACCAGCCCTTCTGCAGTACTTGCAAGTCTGACCCTCTTTTCTTGCAACATCAGTCCTTGGCTTGTCTCTCCAGGCCTTCTTGCCTTTGTAGGCAGTGTTTGTTCTTGCCTGAAAGGCACCTTCTTGATGCTCCTCCAGTCTGCTTGCTCTTCTTTGCTCTTGAGCATATAAAGCATTGATCAACTCTGTCAGGGAGATGGTGTACAGGTCCCTTGAGTCCTCGAGAGATGAGATTTTTTCCCTCATACCTCTCGGGCAGAGTTGCAATAACCTTCTCCACTATCCTAGCTTCCTTGAGCTGCTCTCCAATGAGCCTTATGCTGTTAACCACAGCCATAATCCTGTCAGAGTACTGCTTGATAGTTTCTTCTTCCTTCATCTTCAAATTCTCGAAATCTCTCCTTAAGTTCAGCAACTGTTGCTGCCTTGTCCTCTCTGTCCCTTGAAACTCCTCTTGCAACTTGTCCCAGGCTTGTTTTGGTGATTCACAGGCCATAATCCTTGTGAAAATCACATCTGACACTGAGTTCTGGATGCAAGACATGGCTTTGTGCCTCTTGGTCCTCTCATCAGCATGCTGCCTGATTTGAGCCACTGTTGGATTGCCTCTAAGTGGCTCTGGTTCAACATCAGAGTTGACTACCTCCCACAGATCGAAAGCTTGTAGGTAGGTCTTCATTTTAACCACCCATATGTGGTAGCCTTCTCCATTGAAGACTTGAGGTGCAGCTGGTGAAAAGCTTGATGAAGCCATGAATTTGTATAACAGATCCCTTAAGAAATAGGCTCTTGATACCAATTGTTGGAGCTAAGTGCAACAGATAGCAAGGTTCAACAAAAAGCTTGCCGAGCAAGAATCGAGACTTGCGGCAGAAACAAAGAAGAAAAATGAAATAAATTTTAAGCAAAGCTAAAATAGAGAGTATATGGATGAAATCTTGATTGAATTCATTCATTTTTTTAAAATGGCATAAAGCCTATTTATACAAGCTTACAACTTGACAACTTAGTTGGAATACAACTAAGTTTCATCATTACATCCACTTAAAATAAATCACCACCTACTACCACTAACAAACTTAGTTGGAATACAACTAAGTTTCATCATTACATCCACTTAAAATAAATCACCACCTACTACCACTAACAAACTTAGTTGGAATACAACTAAGTTTCATCATTACATCCACTTAAAATAATAATAATAATAATAATAATAATAATAAAACATGTGATTGGTACATGCTAACCATTGCTTCAATAGAATGCCTGCAGAATAATAGACTCAAATACATGCATCAACTCTTTCAGATTCCGGATTATTTTCAATTTTTTGATTCAAAGATCCACCTAGTAGTGAAGTCAAATGAAGAGCACTTCAGAGACCCCTAATAACGTCAGCTAACAAAAATATTTGCACTAAGATTCCACCAAAATATTATGACAACTAAAGATACATGGCAAAATAAGTGTCTAAAGCAATTTGAAAGGCAAATTTCTCATTATCTTAAAAAATCATAAGTTGATTTCCATCCCCATTGCAGAGAACCCCATGCATATTGAAATCTATGCAGTTTCTAAGTTCTCCGAATAATAACATAAATAGATAACGAAGAAAGAACTTCAAATTTAGAAGTCCTATGAATACAAGGTTATGGATGCATAGCAGAAACCAAATTAAAACTTGCATAAGATTGTAGCCTACCATTAAGCGATCGATAAGGTCTCTGGCTTCTTCAGAAAAATAATTCGGAAATCTTATATCTCTGGCTATAATTCTTTGAAATATAAGCCATTCACTTGAATCTTTAAATGGAGAAGTCCCTGAAAGCATTTGGTACAAGGTGCAGCCAAGTGCCCAGATGTCATTTCTGTTTGAATATGTTAAAAAGAACAAACTAGTTATCCTATAAACAACAATTTATCGAGATCAAGAAAAATGACCAACCTAAATCGCAAGTACATACACTTGCATTATTTCGAAAACCAAATGGTCGGGTAAAATAGTGTTACTTAGGCTTGAGTATAGTCAGATACAGGTAATGTTCAGTTTGTTCAGATACAGCTAATGTTCAGTTTGTTCTAAGCTTTCCCCTTTTTCTGAGGACCCTTGAAGGGTCATCGTCAAATCCCCATACCCATGTCGAACACTGTTTCTTCAATAAAAATGAAGACTCAAATCAACATAGGGAGAAAAAGAGAAAATGGATGTGGAATGGGAGTAAGGGGGAAGCAAAATGTTAAAGAAAACAAAGTTCAATTAGTTGTAATGAGGTTTAATGTATGACGGTTTTAATCTAGATTGTGAGACTAATTCATAAAGTGACTGAAGGTCACTAACCCGAAAGTTGCTGGAGAAGAGTTAAGGACTTCGGGAGGAACATATGCCGCCGTCCCCACAAAAGTGCATGCTTTATCATCTGGATAAGGCATCAGAAACAAGCTTAGTGTTTAACATTCAAGAATACAAAGAAACAGGTGTTTGTTTCTTCAATCTGTTATGACGAGGACTTTACCTGAGGCTGCATTGGGAAGGACTGTAATTCGGCTATCTTGCAGTGGCTTTACACTACCAAAGTCTGCCACCTTAAGATGGCCGTCTTTGGCGAGTAGCAAATTCTCTGGCTGCCATAAAAAAAGCATTTAGCATATCTCAAATGTTGATGTAACAAAACAGACATGCTTGGGAAATACCTTAATATCTCTATGTATCAATCCCATGCCATGTATGTATTCAAGAGCATCTACAAGCTCTGCAGTATAAAAACGAGCTTCATCCTCTGATAAACGACCTTTCTGCAAGAAATGTAACCAGGTGGTGGACACTGAACATGAATAAACTAGCAGAGATAGGTGCAAATCACTAAATCACAACAATGAAGTTCAAGCTCAAGAACAATCCAGAAATCTATACTTTAAAACTAAGGGCTTGAAGGCATTTGCAACATTATGGAATGAATTTTAAAAAGCTTCAACAGCGATATTCAAGAAAATTTATGATCATCCATAAAGAAATATACATGACTATTCCAGATTAATTTGACAGGAAATCTGAAGAAAATATACAATGAATGATGAGTTCAATAATAATTCAAGGAGCCACCAATTCTATATCAAACAACTCAATCATAGTCTACCAGAAAAAAGTTCAAACAAGGAACCCTTTTTTATGTCTGAATCAACTGCATGCTAAGAATAACTTACTCTTGTTATTTGGTCAAAAAGCTCTCCACCTTCACATGATTCAAGTGCCATGTCTTCACAAAATAATCAAAGAAAGAAACATTAAATGAAGACAAAAACTGAATGAACTGGAAATCAAGGGAGAAAAGTCATTGTAAAAACTAACCAAACAAGTATGCACAACTACTGTTAATTGATACAGCCAAGAATACCTACACAGGGAAAAAGTATCTTGAAATGTAAAATATAGCCGCACAACACCGGAATGGTCCAGTTGATCGAGCACAATCCGTTCCAACTTTACGTAAGCTGTTTTGTTTTCTTTGGTGATGAACTTTTTGTCCATGATTTTCAATGCATACACCGTTCCGGTATCTTTCTTCTTTGCCCTTACAACCTGAAGACAACATCAAAATCGTATTCAGAACAAACCAACGTGAATATGAAGCTCACATGAGGAAAAAAGCAAGCAACATGGAAAATGAACATATATTAAGAAAATAATTCAATAGATATTTACCATAAAACTTTGAAAACATTACTTAAACAAAACCAAAACAAAAAAGGTGATAATGATGAATGTGCCGAGATCTATGTTCTGAATCATCTAAAACTCTTGACTAAAAGACAGGATGCTTATTTATCTGCAAAGCCAACCAATATATATATATATATATGTATATATACTTAACTAACATATCAAGCAGCAGCTACTACTTTAATGGACAAACAGCCAAACCCTTGGAATAGATACTACAGCCCAAGTAACAAAGAGCAGATATCGAGGTGCCACATCGATGTGAGATCTTTGTACAAATTGTAGTTTTCTTAGGAACATAATTTCATGTAATGATTGTAAAGGTGTAACACGAAACATTTTTTAAAAAATTACTATCTGAATCATCTCTGCTCATCTTTATGATAAGGCAGTTCTTTAACCAACCATACTATCTCTAGGACACGATAGAAAATGTTCAAAAAGTTGAAACATGTACTTCAGTTTATCCTGACAATCTCAAAATTTCATAGAAGTTACTAATAAAAGAAACAATCACTAGTGTTTTGTAATATGATCAAAAAGGCATTTGTAAGTCCTTTAGCTTCTCAGAGGGTGGAAAAACAAAATAACAAAAGGGTCAAACAGATGAACACCACAAAAATGAACCCAATGGTTTATGATAACAATGTGTTATCCTCAGGAAACCGCTGGTTTTTCCTATCCAACCGAGGATTTCTGTTATATGTAAGATCTAGAAACAAAAAGACAGCAACCTATAAAAGTTTGATCAAACAATGGAGGGAAAAGCTGACACTGGGAGCCACAAAGGCATGTGTTCCAATGGTAGTTGAAGCTGAATCCATTAGACAATAAAATATTTTCCACCCAACTTTATACCAAGCTATGTTACTTTAACTCGGTAAGAGTACGAGATTCAAATATGTGTCCGAGACGGATATGTGAAATTTTTCATTTCCCACATAATTGGAGGAAGATCAAATCCTCGTAAACATGTTGGACATGAGTTTTGATCACAAGTGCTTAAAGAGAAAATTAAGATTTGAAGCAACATATATACACCAAGCATAGCCTAAATATCAAGCATCTTCAGAAAGAAAGAATAAACATTTTCAAGGAAAGAAACATGAAGAAAAATAAATGTTAAATTTTCTTTCCTTTGCATCAAATTTTTAGGAGACTAAGGAGATTGAATGTCTTTCTATTCAAACATCTTATATCACTAGGAAAATTCAAAATCCACATAATTCACAAAGATAAGCTAAAAGTTATCTAAAAGACACACAATTCATCACAAATCAATGAATCATCACTGCCCATCTAATTTATAAAGCTAGAACATACAAATATAAATGAATAATCAAACATAAATTTTTTATAAAAAAACCTAGAAATCCAAAACAAAAATGAAACGTTAAAAAGCTAACCTTTGAATAGGAACCAACGCCATAGATCTTGCCTAATTCAAAATCCTCAATACTGAAATTCTCCTGAGGAGCTCTAAATGAAAAGCTTTTAGATTTCAGAATATTGTTGGAAGCTCCACCATTGGAAGAACTATTACAATTTTTCTCATCATCAACCTTATTATTATTGGTTCCTTGAACCCTAAGCTTTGGATCAACATCCTTCTCCATTGCCAACATTTCTCTCTCGAAAATTCCCTCACTTTTCTTTTAAACATAATAATAAACAATTTAACAAACAAAAAAATTTATTGGATGTCTGACGAACAGCTTTTTTGCTATTTTTGGTCCCAGTCAAAGAGGAATAAAAAAAGAAATTCTTTTATTGGGTGGATACTTAGATTGGATCCTCCTTTCAATTCTTTCTTCTGAAAAAGTGAAATGATTCTTTTTTCTTTTTTTTTTCTTCCAGTAAATTTTATTAAAAAAATATTTAATTTAATTTTGTGAAAGGGTAATCCAGGCTACTATTTATATTTTTATTTGGGTAATTTTACATTTTGGTACCTGAACTTGGCTTACGATTCAAATTGTTATCTAATGATTTTTTTGTCCAATTAGGTACTTGAACTTGGCTTAAGGCTCAATTTAGTGCCTAACGTTTATTTTGGTCCAATTAGGTACATGAACTTGGCTTCTTGGTTCAATTTGGTACTTGGACTTGGCTTTTTTGTCCAATTTAGTACTTAGCTATATGAACTAATTTGAAACGTGAAGCCAAGTTCAAATACCAAGTTAAATAAAAAATCAACTTCAGGTACCTAAGTACTAATTTAAACTTTAAAGACAAGATTAAGTACCAAAATGTATATTTGCCCCTTTTTATTTATATCCAACTAACATATATTCTTTTAGATAAGGTTGATGCACTTTTAAAGTCTAAACTCGGTAATGGTTTTCACCTTAGAGCTTAAACTTTCTTTTATGTAGGTTAATCTTTTAACAAGGCAATTATTCCTAGATTGGGCCTTGAAAATATTTTTATCCAATATTTTTTAAGGAAATATTAAGGATTAACTTGGATAAAGAAAAAATAAGCCCTCATGTGTTTCTTTCTTTTTTTAAATTTGCTTCAAACAGTATTCCTATCTCAGTTATTCTTAGTTTTTCTTTTTCCTCCAGCATGGAATTAGGGTTATGAATAGGAGAAGAGAAAAAAGAAAGAAAGAAACAGGAAATAAAAGAGAATGAATTAAATTGCTAAAAAAAGAATAGGGTCTAACTATGTAATTTGACTTAAAATTTTCCTATAAAAGGATAATACAATATTTATATGTCACATCAACTTGCTATTACACCATTAATTGTAGTTAACAATTCAATGATTAAAATATAACAATTTGATAATATTAGTGACCGTATTATAATTTTTTAATGTTTAGTAATCAAAATGTAATTTAAGTCATACATAAGTGACTAAATAAAAAATTTACCCAAAATTAAATACATTTGACTTCTTTTCGTGAAATAATTATATTTGATTTCAATTAAAATTAAATATTTTTAAATTTATATTTAACTAAGATATATATTAACTTTCACATAATTCATTTAATTATTTTATGCAAAATTAATATAAAAGTAAAAAAAAAATCTCAGAGTTAATATTTCTGGTTTAGTTAGTAAAATATATATTTTTTTGCAATTACAATCGTTACTATATATGTGTAACTTCAATATATATTTTAACATATAATTATATTAGAATATAATGCAATTTACAACTCAAGTTAATAATTAATTTTTTTATATACAAATATTTTTTTATTATTTTAATTGGAAAATATTGAAAATAACAAAACAAATAAAATAATATTTAGGCATTAGTCAAAAGTGTTTGAATATTTTTGGGTTAAATTCTACTTTAGTACCTATACTTTGCAAAAGTTATTATCTAGTCCATATACTTTGATTTGATCAATTTTAGTCCCTATACTTGTTCGAATTGGTCAATTTTAATCCTTGTACTTCTCAATTTTCAAAAATTTAGTCTTGACTCAAATAATAACAGTTAAATCCATTTAGTTAAATTCAATTATTAATCTTGTATGATGCGTACAGTTGTAGATTTGGTCCAAATTCTCTAATTGAATCATTCTAAGTCTATGTATTTTTCGAATTTTGGAATTTCAGCATTGATGCAGATGGTAACCATCAATCTATTAGTTGGATTTTAGTAGTTGACATGAAATTGTATATGTAATAATATGTTTGGCATATCAAATTTTGGAAAGAGTAGAACTTAAGTTGATTAACTTAACCGCTATCATTTGTTAAGGCTTGAATTTAAATTTTGAAAAATACAGGGACTAAAATGACCAAATTAAAATATAGAGATTACATCCAAAACTAATACAAATTACAGTAACTAATGGCAGAATTTAACCTATCTTATTATTATTATTATTATTATTATTATTATTTATCCTTCTAGCTTTTGATTGAGACATGAAGTCAAACATGGACCCAAAGCAGTTCAAAGATATTTAAGAAAAAGAAAAAAAAGAATTCGATACAAATAAAAAATTTATTTAACAGGAAAAAAAATGATGGACATAGAAAAGGACATGTAAGTGATAGTCTTAGACTAGGTCGGAACGGAGACACACTCTTTTTAATTAGTTAATATATGGTCCATAGACATGTGTCTAAAGTCCACAACTTGCATGCACATGCACGTCCATATTGAAATTTTATGCACCTAATTCGGATTTTTTTAAAATGTTGACAGAAGACCGCATAAAATATGACACGATAAAAAGCAATACAACGTAGACATACAAATTTTTTTATTAAAAATAAATCAGACTTTGCTTATAATCACATACATTGAAAATTATAATGTTTTTTTCTCGAATCTCATTATTTACATTTTACATATAATGAGTTATAAAAAATTAATTAAAAAATGAGTTATACAAAAAATAATGGTGTTTATAAGTAATTTTTTAAGTTTATTTATTTTATTTAAATATTTATATAAAAATAATAAAAATAATAATATCATTATATTAATATTAATTTTTTTTTAGTAATTTCACTGATTAAGCTAATGTGAAATTGGCCACATTCTTAGTTAGCCACGTCACGTTATATAAGTATAAATTACGCCAAAATTATAATGATTATGGAAAGATTGAATAAGGTGTCAAATACCTATTTGGATACATTTTGTTATTTGTTAAACCTATCCACTTGGGTGAATATATTTTGTTATTTATTAAAGCGTAAACTACTTAGTTAATCACTCAATTTTTAAAATATTTTCATTTTAGTTATTCAAAATAAAATCCTTTCACTTTCATCACTCAATTTTTAAGGTGTTTTCATTGAAATCACTCAAGCATTAAATTTCTAGTGATGGTTAGCTATAGAGAGCACATCATATTCACATTTTCATTTTAGTTGCCCAACTTCTATGTCGCTTTTATTTTGGTCACCCAATTTTTTTTTTTAAGTATTGAGGATTATTGTAACACCCTAATCCCAAATACTGAGTACTCGAATACTAAGGCGCTACATCAGGTCACCGGAGTAACCCATCAAAATTTTCAAAAAATTTTAAAACATTGAAATACATTTTATATAAGAGAAAATACCATACATAGTTATACTAAAAATAGTAATAAAAGTAGTTATACAAAATATGTGGAGCTCTAGTATCATAGTATATCAAAATAGTCAAAATAACAAAAAATGATAAATGAGTTACAAAAAAAAAAAGTAAGGCCTTAGGAATACAATCCCACTAATAGATAAGGTATTGTACTCTGAATGCATGATGCTAGGAGTCTTTCGTCGATGATGTTCCTCGAAAACGAACAAAAGTCTACAAATATGAACATTAAGAAAATTCAAAGGCTGAGCTTTACCAGCTCAGTGGTACACATCAAATCTACCATACTTCAAGCAATTCATAAATATAAGCATAAAAATCAAATGTATACATAGAAACATGACATGAGTATCGAATAATTTAAAACATGAGTCATTAAATCTACATAACCAAATCGCTTGCATATCAAACTTGTCAAACTTGTTAGATTGCACATACTGCTCAAATAATCGGGTATCCAGATAGTCTCATGCCACACATGGCTGCTAGTCAAATAATCCCGGGTGTCCGTAGGGTTATCCCGAGCGCCACTCATGACCGCTAGTTAGGTTAGAGCCCAAAGGCTGAGCACAAACAAAGCATCAAACATATAATCACAAAAATACAACCATGACATTCAAGTCTCATACTCGTTTCAACTTGCTTATCATTCCAGCTAAAATATTAACTAAAGAGATGTAACAGTCTGCTACCTTGACATTCTGACCTTTTCTCATTCAAAAATCAATAACTCTTAATATATAACTCTAAATAGAGCACCATTTGTTTTAAATGAAACTAGACTTCTGTACGGTTATAGAGATATAAGGCTCACTTCCTATTTTATCTTATAAATTTTTTGGTGATTTTTCAAATTCACTGCTAAATTTGTTTTATAAGCTGCCAGATTTTTATGACCTTTCAACACTCAAAAATTCAAATCTTTTAAAATACAAATCGAAATTGATCTTCGTTTGTTCTAAACAAAACTAGACTGACTCACGGTTACAATGATGTATATATCACTTCTTAATTATGTTTAAAGAATTTATGGTGAATTTTTAAATTTACTGTTCATGTAATAATCTGTTTTTAACAGATTTCACAACCAAGTTTTTAGCTTCATTTTAAAACATCCAAACAAGATTTTCATCCAAAGACATATAACATGCATACATTATCACACAAGCATCATATTTATGACTTATCAAGAAGTATAGGAGAGTTAGAGGGTCCACCTTGATGGAAGAACACCAACAAAGTTTCTTGCCTAGCTCTCCACCACTTTGCCTTTACCCTTAGCTTTAGAAGATTAACCACCGTCTTTAACTAATAACCATGTAACACACAAGATTTCCCACAAAAAAATAAGAGTTGATCGGATGTAAAAATACATACTTTAAATAAATAAAATATGAAAAGATGGGTATAGACTTCCTCAAACTCCAACCCTTCCAAACAAAAAAAAAACATCCACATTCGTCCTTGATGAACATAGATTTTTTTTCTTCCACAAAACTTTTTTTAAAAAAAGAAATCAAGACCTTTACCTTCTTTGACAGTTGGAGGATGAAAAAAATGGTGAGAACTCACTCAAATCTCTCTCCCTCTAAAAGACTTGCTAAGGAAAAAAAATAGATGAAGAAAAGAAGAAAAAAAATGAAGAAATGTAAAAGGAAAAAGGAAAAAAAATAATAGGGTGATTATAATATAGGGAAAAATAGGGACAAAGCCAATTTATCCCATACCTCAATCTATCAAACCATCTTTTCTCATCAATTGGGAGAAGATTTTTAATTCAAAAATGGTAAAATCACCATATTAGTCATCCATTTTCCCCCACTTCACACAAGCTTCCCAACATCCTTACTTTCTTATAGAAAAGGTCCAAAATTCACCCAAATTAATTCCAACAAAAACCCAATCCCAAAATAAATTTATCCATCACCAACCCATGTCAACACTCAAATGTTAACTCAAGAATTTGAGGCTGTTACAATTATAGTGAAAAAAAAGGGTAAAAACTAAAATAGTGCATTAAAAAAATCAAATTGTACTTGTTTCCCCCCTGGCCAAAGTTCTAATTAATTTAATTTAATTTTCTTGTAACGACCTGGAATTTACGATTATCGAAAAGTGTATTTTAGGGTCTCCGTTTTTGTAAAACGAATTAAAAATATTTACAAAGTTAGTTGTATGGTGAATTAGATTTTGGTTAGGTGAATTAGCTTGAATTAAGAGTAATTAGATGTAAGAATTAGATTGCAAATAGGGTAAAAGTTGAATTATAGAATAGAAGAAAATCTAAAGGACTAAATAAGCAAATAATCCAAAAGATGACAAGTGTATGGTATAAGTGATAACAAGTGTAGTATTTATGTACATCTACTTGTAAAAATATTATATATATGTATATAATAATAATTAAGTAATACTTAAATATTTAAGTTATATATATTATATTATAATAATTAAGTAAATAATATAACAAAACAAATAAAGAATAAAATAGAAAAAGGAAAGAAACAAAGAAACGAAACAGAGAAAGAATATAAAGGAAAAAAATGGGAAAGAAAAGAGGGAGAATTAGGGATTTTAGGGTTCAAACTCAAATTGGTAAGTCAATTTTGTCTCTTTTCTTGAAATTTTGATGTTTTTAGAATCCTAAAACAAAATACTACTTGATTTATGTTGAAATTTTAGAAGTTAGTGAATTTTTAAATGTTATTTATGTTGAATAAATTAAAGTGTTTGAGGATGAATTGATAGAATTTCAAGTTAAAAGTGAAAAGGGGATTGAATTGTAAAATAAATCATAAGTTTTGAGTAATAGAGACTAAATTGAGAGAATTTCAAAATTAGGATTTATGGTGAAATTTGAAAGTTGAAATTAGTCTAAAGTGGGATTTGAATGAAAATATGAAATTAATTTTAAAAAAAATAAAGTTAGTTTTGATTAGGGACTAAATTGAAATGTGAGCAAAGGTTGAGTGTAAATTGCAATATTCAATATGAAATTGTAATGTATTGATAAATTTTAATTGTTTCGATTTCCATAGCTAACGTTGAGCCGGAGACCTCCGCTAGGAAAGGAAAAGACAAAGTCAACGAGGATTATCTTGAAAATTACAGTTTGTATTTCTATAATCCGAATTTAATAATTAATAGTTGAATTTATTGCTTAATGTGTATGCTAAGTAGATTGAGGTAAGTAATTAATATTATGGTATTGAATTGAATAGAATTAAGTTCTATGAGCAAATGTAAATAGTTGAATTGAAATTGTGAGAATTTGTGATTGGTATGGATTTTGATTGAAATTGAATTGAGAAATTGAAATTAAACCCTATTAACTGTATCAGGCTAAGTCGGATATAGTTGGCATGCCATAGGATTGGAAGTGTTCAGGGATACTTCGACCACGAGTCGATGAGGTACTGGGTGTCAAATTATTACTTCGGATAAATTCGATGAGTTACTAGGTACCAATTTACGTCGGCAAAGCCGATGAGACACTGGGTGTCAATCTATTACTTTGAATTATCTGATGAGGCACTAGGTGCCATATTGGTGTGTTTTGGTTAGATGCGTGTATTCACCAAAGTCCAAGTCGTGTTAATAGCGGTAAATAAATAAATTGGCAATAAGATTAATATTGAATGTGAAATTTGAAATTTGACGTTGAATTGAATTGTGCAAATGAAATGCATGAACCAAGGGTTCATGAAAAGAGTATTGCTATTGCTAAATGTTATGTGAATCAAAGTGAAAAAATCTATTTGAATTAGCTATTGATCAGAAATGAAGGTTAAATGGATGAATTGAATTATTGATTGATTAATGTTTACATATGGTTAAAAGTGTATGCTTTATAATATTATTTTCTCTAAAATATTCAGATTATAGAAATACCACTAAGTTTTATACTCAGCATACGGTTTGTTTCTGTGCGCAGGCTAGGTTAAAGTTGTGTTGCCGAATCAACATCCATAACCGATCCCGAACTCAAGTGGTGAAGTATGTTTCCTTTTGATAATGACATGTACCTAGGACATTTTGTATGTCATTTTAAGAAGTATATGTAAATGAAATTATAAGATGATGATGGTTGTTGTTTGATGAATATATGTGATATGTTAAGTTTTAATATGAAAAGTTTAAGTTTATGCAAAAGTGAACATAAATAGGCAAAATTTAAGTTGAATTGACATGTTTTAGATGTATTTGAATGTGTTTTGAATTGGTTGAAAGATTGGTAAATGAGTTGCTTGTTGTTCAAGGTTTGCAGGGTTGGCAAACTTGATATATAAGGCTCATTTTGAGCCCACACGAACGAGCACACGGGCGTGTTACTAGACCATGTGGGACACATGGCTTACACATAGGCGTGTGGATAGGCTGTATGTCCCTTACATTTTAAAAAATTTAAAACAAAATACACGGGCGTGTGTCTTAGCCATGTGAGGAACACGGGCTTGTGGTTGGCCGCGTAGCCTAAGTCAGAGAGTTACACGTGGTCGGATAGGGCCTGAAGCACGGGCATGTTTAAGGTCACACGAGCGTTCCCCTGGGCCACACGGACGTCTGAGCCCCGTATTTAGGAAAAATTTCTAGACTTCCGATTAAGTCCCAATTTGTTTATAACAAGTGATTTGGGCCTTGATGGCTCAATAAAGGGACATCATGATTAAATTATGATGTGTATGTTAATTTATTATGTAATTGTTTGTATTTTTTTTGAAATATCTGATAATACTTCGTAACCCTGTTCCGGTGACGGATAAGGGTCAAAGGGTGTTACATTTTTTCTAAATTTTTAGGTTTCATTTTATGTTTCCAAATTAAAATCAACTAAAATAACTCATCTTTAATAATTGTCTACGAGACACAAATTTCTTTTGGTTATGTGATCCTGAATCTTCCATGCTAAGATAAAAGCAAAGAAAAATTCATGCAATTAGTTCATTTTATCTTCTATACAAAACAAACTCATAAGTTTTTCATCACTTATTTACCCAAACAAGGAACAAACAATTAATTTAATTAATTGCAAGAAATTTTTTCCTTTGCTTTCAGCTTAGCATAGAAGATTTGAGATTATATAATCAAAGAAATTTAATTTTTATAGGCAATTATTAAATATGAGTTATTTGAGTTGATTTCGTTAAAATAATATAAAAATATAATTTTATTTTAAAATTTAGGAGATTAAATGAATTAATTTGACATCATCATTAGGAAATAAAAAAATTTCAACATTTTATTTAATTTATTTTAATGTTTTAGAATTTAAAATTTCAATATAATTTTTTTTAAAATTTTCAGTAATGGATTAAACAAATACAATTTGATAATTTTGTATATTATTTTAGTTTCTATCCTTTTTCACTTTAATGAAAGTATAAACATAATGTAACAAGTTAACAACCGTTAAAGATTTAACACTTAAATAACTAAAATAGAAACACCTCAAAAATTAAATGATAAAATTACAAATAAGCAAAAAGAAAACACCAAAAACCAACAAAGTAATTTACCCATTATTGAACCTATTGAAGAGGGTGAGAAATGACTATCGAATAAGGTGACAAATGCCTCGTTGAAATTAACAAAAACGAACATAATTTTTAAAATATTTTTAACATTTGAAGAATTTTATCATTTCAACCGATTTTCATATCAAACTTTTAATTAAATTAATTACAGAGAGTGGCTTAACGTAGTAGATGGGAAACGTTTCTTATATCTGGAACTGGAGTGAACCGGACATTGCACGTCGGCCCCGAACTGGCCGGGTCAAAGGAATTAAAAATAGTTTAAACATTCCATTGTCACAAGTTACATTACAACATTCAAAGACCTTTTCTATTCTGTAAGAAAACCTGAACATCAATGTGCAAACTAATCCGAACCAACTTCAAAGAAAAGATGGACAACTCGAAGAAGTGCAAGGGGACACCAATTTACCCAGACAGCATGAGCAAGTTGGAATCATCGGACGACCCACTCTCAAAGCTATTACTTTTGCACTATACATCCCAACGATCCTTCCGGGAATCGAACTCCCACCGCCGGCCACTCATACTACCATACATATCACTGAATTTCCTAAGGCATTCACTTCTTATTTTGTAATGCACATTTGTGTCTCGGCTGATTGCTGCACTGGAAAGTTTTGACGTATCTATTGCCCAAGCAGGTCTCACGTACTCAACGGTTTTAGTCGAGCTTGCATTTGCGTATAAGAAGTTCATTAACACATCCTCGCAGTTGAAATACTTGTCGACTACTTCCCTCCCCGGCCTAGCTTGCTCACTCCAATACCGTTCAAAGGCTACTTGACTATCCATGAAAGCAGCCCCTGTAAGAATCATATTATACCCTTTATTTTTTCTGGCATATTTCTCACCACTATACTCTAATCGGCTCCCGTCAACATATCGAGGGTAGAATCCCACAATCCTATCGGGATGTTGACGCCACAACATAAATCCCCGCTCAATATCATCACAAGGCATCATTATATCATCATCAAGCTCAAGAACAGCTCGAGTCTTAATCAATGGATCGACCTTGAATCTATTATTGAGGGAGTTCAGGTCCTCAACCCTGATCCGAACAGGCACTGCTGAATTGAGATCACTCACCTTAGGCGGTATCCCTTTGTTCCAGACCACAAGGATTTCTTTTACCGAAGCGCACCTCGAATAATGATTCACAAACATTTTCAAATTCCAGAGACGAGCATCGTAAGTCATCGTTATTAACGTAAACTGAGAAAACTGACCCTTCCATGAGTATGGTTCTTCTGCACCACTGCCTCCGTAGATGAATGTAACACCTGTGCAAGACAGCGCAACTCCTAAAGCAAATATCAGTGTCAAAACTGATCTTCCAGCAAAGGTGTTTGGCTTTATCCAGCTTCGCAGAAATGAAGGTACTCGATTTAAGCGGCTGAAAACCCGCCTCAATTTCGAAGAAAATACATTTGCTCTTTCCCAAGCAATAAGAGTATCACTTCTCTTCCCTGAGTAATCCGCACACCAGTTAAGGGGGATAATGCAGTTCACTGCTCCTAGTAGGACACCTAAGAACAGAATGAGGCCAGAAACCGCTGCAACTGAAGCACATCCAAGAAGAAAACGATGGACCGAGT
This sequence comes from Gossypium hirsutum, assembly GCF_007990345.1. Classification (NCBI taxonomy): domain Eukaryota; kingdom Viridiplantae; phylum Streptophyta; class Magnoliopsida; order Malvales; family Malvaceae; genus Gossypium; species Gossypium hirsutum. The sequence goes on from NC_053428.1 coordinate 36,685,935, forward strand.
CTCCTGAAGGTACTCGGTCACCATCCATAACCCCAACCCATTCACCAGACTTTAGCTGCTGTACATCGAGATGATGGTACCGGGCACCATTCCAAGCATTCCGTCCCTTACTGGACTCTTCAAAGGGAAACGGGACTTCAACTTCCTTGTAATCAACCCTTGAAAGAACTTCAACCTTGAATATTCGCACCCGTCGCCCATACGTTTCACCACAGTCCTGACCAATCCGATAAAGATTTCCATTGTACCTAAATGGCCGACCCCCATTACGAGCCCCAAAGCTTCTGTAAGTATTATAAATAGGGTTCTTCTTGTGCGGTTTCCAAGGACCAAGAGGAGAGCTGCTATACCAAATTTCCAACTGTCCATTCGTTGCTCCAAAAGAGCTGTGTTCTGAGCCGAAAAGCCAATACTCTCCATTGTGATCAATAATAAATGAATCAATAAGGGGCTTCTTCATGATAACCTGATCAAGTTCCCACTCTAATGGAAAGTTCGTTACTCGATAAAGACGAAGTTCTCCTTTCTGACTGCTTTCGGGCATCATGTATATCTGTAGTCACAAACAAAACAACTAACAATTCTGTCAATGAGATAATATACCACATAGACATAACCATCAGAATATGCCGATACTTGATCATTATAAGAAATGATAATATTTAAACTGGTCAATCTTCGAAACTCAAAAAGGCTGCCTTAGAAAATCTTGTCCAAAAAATTAGATACTTTTCATCAGTATTAGATTAACTAATTCAGCACAATCCAGCAATATCACTATCACTACCTATGTTTTAAGGATAAATCTATATGCTCATGGTCAACAATAATTTGGCCACACTGTATTAGATCACACCAGTTATGTCTTGCCAACATTATGAAATCAAAAGGTGCCTAAACTTGTCTAAACTGAACATTAAATGTGTCTATATCTTACCGATGTGCATAATAAAAAAAGGAAAAAAAGAAACCAATAGTCTTACTTGGCCAAGATAGTTAAAGACATAAGGGTATGAAAGATGCCATTCCTCGTCCAAGGCTATGCCCAGTTGTTGCCATGTTGCTCCCTTATCGATACTTTTTGCAACCCCTATATCCCCTTGCATGGTGAATGAGTTCTTCGTTTCATAAAATAGGTAAAATACATCTCCCTGGATCATGATGCATTTCAAGCAAACGTGAGAATAGGTTTCAAAACGTAACAAAAACCAACATTTAACTTAAAGCTTTAAAAGTCAGGATATTTCATAGAAAAGAATACAGGTCTAACTACGAGCGCAAATGTGTTCCAATGAATGATAAATGTGTGAGATGAATGAAGTGATAGATTTGCATCCTACAAACTTTGTTTATTTATCTATTTATTTTGAATATCTTTAGATGCAAGACACAAACCAGCTAAGGCATATCAGTGGACTTATTTACAGGTGATTGTCAAACATTGCCAAACATGGGATGGGGATATGACCTCCATGGAACCTCCAAACACATGGAAAAAATTTGAAAATGTTGAAAATATTGATATAAGACTCGTACCTATACACTCATGTCCGAGTAACATAGTGTATACATGTAGTGGATGAGGAAATAACCAACTTATTATCTAATTTAACACCTTAGAAATCAATCTCCTCCATTTAACAAGCACAGCACTTCCCAATTCAACTTAGGTTAACCTACCTCACAGTAAGCACATGTCAACCCCTTTTGTTCATAAAATTTTCACCTCCCCAGCCTATGAAGACAACTTGCTGAAAATTAAATGCAGATGTCTGAAAATTCAGCTTTGAACCAAAAAATCATAGGAAGCGCATGCAAATTACATGTCTAAAGGCATTTCAATGTTCAATGACGCATGAAGATAAAAGTAAGCCACTGACCAGCGCTTAAGGATGGCAATGGTGTCTAGCTGCCCACAAAATTAATACTAGTATTTTGAAGTAAAAAATAGTAGTAGCGGTTCAAAAAGGAACCACTCATACAAATAAAATAATCCAGTAACATAATCTAATAATAAAAAATGCTTTAAAGGACCTGTTTTGCACCATATCTAGGTACCAGCTTAGTTCATGTATACTAAATGTAACAAATACCACATTCCAACTAAGTATAGTAAACCCAAGAATCATATGAGAGGAACTTTGCCAACAATCAATTACTCTATTACTTACTCTATTATGATTACCAACAATCCACAGCAACCGCGATGGAAGAAGTGGAGGGAGCAAGCATTCTCACTGATTTAAGGAATTGCCAATGCCAATAATCACAAAGATTAATATACTAACAGGTTGACAACATTTCGATATCAATCCTTCATTTCAAACTAACTGCGCCACAAGTCAAGGCACGAATCACTAAATCTTTACTCATAAACCTCTACCCCTATTCTTAATTGTTCCCAATACTCTCATTCATATTATCTCCAAGAAAAATGCATAAAGAGGCTTAAGAAACAAGCTTGAGTCATCCAATGCCAAGAAAACAAAAGTAGTGTAGTAAATGTCAACTCAAAAGTATATTCTAGGTACTTTAGTATTTGTTACCGATCAGCAGGTCACTTCTAATGTTCTTTTGTACAATAATAAAACAACCGAACAGAGTCCGTAAAAATGGGACTTTTAATTCAAGTCTGCATCATTCTGTAGTAATCATATTACTCGAACACGGGTGTAAGAGTTAGATAAGGGTTTACATCTGACAAGGGAGTGCCTAACCCAAATCCTAATACAAATTGGAAAACAGCAAATATTAACAAAAACAGCACCACGAGCCCTACAATTCCTCTCTCTCGGCAGACTTTTCTATTGCACCGACATATCTAGCAAAAACAAAATCTATATATTCACAGATCTGTGGATTTCCCCGCATATTTCATTGTCAATATAGACTTCAACCAACAGGCTAAAATGGATTGGTATCTGGAAAGTCAATTATACAGCTCTGCACCTTATATAGTTCACCCTACTTCAACAACATAAAGTTGAAGACAATATACCCCAAAATAAATACTATATCATTGTCAATAGTAAATTGATATCATATATGGCCCAATCAATTGCATCGACCATGCGTAACATGTATGATACAATACACACTGATATCAAACAAAAGACATATTTAGTCAAAGAACTTTGGATATAAACAAAAGAAAATTTCTGCTGCTGGTTGAAATAAAAAATTACCAAAAGAAAGAAGGAGTTGAAGTTGGACATATTTAACTAATTAAATATGTGATATAAAAATTCTCAGCTTACTACTGTTTATTGGGCCTAAAAAAAATTCTCCTACCTTGGTTAAAGATACAAAATAAAACAGAATCAACTAGCAGAAACAGGTGAATAAACAAGTAAGTGCCAATAACATAATAAAAATATTTAAAAGGATAAAGTAAACGATAGTTACCTGAACATAAAGAAAAGGATCAGCCACAAAATTACTAGGGAAACCAGAATCAGAAGCTGAAGCACAGGTTATAACTGGGTTAGCCACCGGCCATGCTGCACTCTCATTTCTCCATATTTCAGTCTAAAAATTTCCACATATTAAAACCACCATTAAGAAAAACCAAAAATTTAAAAGAAATCAGCATTAAATTCAATATTCAACAGTACATCAGAAGAGAAGTAGACCCCCCTCCCCCTCAAACAAAAACAACGTTCACAAAAACCAAGCAAAACCCAGAAATAAGAAAGTTGGCATGTATTAAAAGCCAAAAGAAAAGTTTACTGAAATGAAAAGACCCAATTTTTTTAAATGACATTTTTACATAATTACTACATACAATGATGAATAACAACAAATGGAAAGCTATAAAAACTGAATTATTTCATTTAAGTAGAACTTATAAGAAATCGGCACAAAAGATTACATCTTTAACTGTACATGCATAAGAAAATCCCCCACAAAGAATTACACTCACACACAAAAAAGAAAAAGCAAACAGAACCCAGAAATAAGAAAAATTGCATGTTTTGATAGCCAATTTCCTTTCCTTTAAAAAAAAAAAAAAGTAATCAGCAAAAAGTTTTCACTTTAACTGTAGATGCATAAGAGAAAAACTCAAAAAAATAAGAAAAAATAAACAAAACCCAGAAATAAGAAATTTTGCATGTTTTGATTGCCAAAAGAAAAAAAAAATCTACTGAAATGAGAAAACCCATTTTAAATAAAAAATGACATTTTTACACGATAACTACAAACAATGATGAAAAATAACAAAAAAAAGAAGCAATAAAATAACAGCCCATAAAAAAAAGGACTTACAGTTTCAATGGGTTTGAGAGAGAATGGCGATTGTCCAAAAAAAACACCAATAGCCCAATACCCTTCATTATCTTCTTGACAACCAAGCCAAGGCAAACCCTTACGTTCATTTAAACTGACCGGCGGCGTTAAAATCAGCCACCCATATAGAACAGCGATCAACCCATTTATAACAAAGCAAACCAAACAAAATACGAACCCCGCTGCTACCACCCTCCCACCGCCGCCACCGCCACCACTAGCAGTGTTACTATTCCCACTGGAATTGCTATTATGATTGTAGTGGTGTTGGTGATAATAATGATTACGGTTATGCTGCCAACACTTCATGCAGCAGTTTCCTGCACCACCGCCGTGGTCACCGCCTCCAGCAACCACCATAGTAACAACCGTAGTTCGTTTTTATTTTCTTTTTATCAGGGAAAAGATCACCACCATTTTGCTTTCTTTTTTTTTTTTAGGTTTTTTTTCTTGAAATTAGAGGAAAGAAAACGTTACATTACAAAGGTATAGCATAAAAAAATTACATAATATTTGTGTCATTTGAAAGGAAAAACACGAATAAATAAAATTTAAAAACATTGCTTAATTTTTTTAAATAAATTGCTTTAATATCCTTCTTTTTTGAAAATTTAATTTGATAACGGGGTGGTAATTCGGCATGGGTTACCGTGTAGTTCACTCGCTCTACATGAATGCCACGTTTAAATCAGTGTGTTTCACACGTTGAGACGTGGAAGAGAAGTGAAATGTAAAATGGATTTATAAAATACATTGTGGAATGGATATACATTTTTCAAAATCTTGATTGCAAATAATTATTAAAAAATAACCAACTTAAAATCACCACCTACATTTTGATCAACCATACAAATAAAACTACAATCAAAAACCCACATGGCCAAAACAAATCCACTTTTATCGCTTCATTTATAATTATCATTATTATTGGAGAAGAAGTAATTGTGTAGAATATTTTAATTTTTCATTCTTCCATTAAAAATTATAAATAATTTTATATAATTTTATCTTATTATTAGAATTATAAAATATTCAATTTGGGGGAATTAAGTTGGTGCAATTTATTTAACACTCTCTACTTCTTTTACCCTATATATATGGGTGTCATCATAATACATCTCAACATCTTTAAAAAAATTATTCTTATTACCAACATATTATAGGATAATGATTGAGATATGATTGTGCAAAAAAAAAAAAAAAAGATGGTGCCGCCCCCTCCGTATTGTTCATATCATCCCATTTTGATAAATAATATTATCGAAATATTATTTTGATATTTAATTAGTTTTCTAGTATTATCAAAATAGGAAAACTTAAAATTAGGATATTTGTTTCGTAGGGACTTATAAAATTATTTTATATTTTATAGAAACAAGTGTAAAATTATTTTCTAAAAAACAACTCTTTTATGAATAATTTTTATTTTTAAATAAGCTTAATATTATTAATTTTAATTTTTAAAATATGTAAAATATTAAAATGTTAATATCCGAAATTGTTGAAAACACATATTTATTTATATTGTTATGTGATATACTATTAATATACTTTGTTGTTTTAATAAATTACTTTATATTATAATTTTATTTTAATAATCAATTTTAACTATAATAAGTTTAAATTTTAAATGATATTTTAATATATTATTAAAATATTTATATCAACGTTTTAATAATAAATATATTACAATTTATAAATATTTTATACATTGTATCAATAATAATAAATATTCTATAATATAAAATATAAATATTTTAATTTAAAATTGCTTATCCTCTATATATATTGATGTTTTAGAATATTTTTACTTATTTTAGAAATAAAAATTTGTGCTTTTAATTTTTTAAAATCTTATTTTTTTGTTTATTAGATCTTAATTTATTATATTCTTCATCAATTCATGCTTAATCTGTTTTTTAAAATGTCAACTTAATATATATATATATATATATTTATGATTTTACAATCATGATAAAATTAAATTTTACAAAAATATATTTTTAAATAAATTTAATATTTTAGTCAATAATATATTTTTATTAAAGGGCACGCTTTTTATACATTTCTTATTTATTTTTTAATTACAAATTGTTTTAATTTTTTTTTTGTTTTTTCATCTGCATCACTTTATAAATGTGCAAAACATGATTTTTTTTTCATTGTTTTGATTTTTTAATTCATTATTATTTTTACGGATATCTTTACGGTAAGTTTGGTTTGCTGGAATAAAGTAGAACTATAATGAAATATTATTTTTTAGGAATGAAATAGGGTTGGAATGGAATGCAATGAGAACAACAATAGTTTGATTAGGTAAGATGAAAAGTTCAAGCAAGTAAGTGATATAACAGCATAAGAATAAATATTCAAAAGATAAAAATACACATTTAAAAAAATTTCTTTTAAGTATTATTTGATACATGTATTAATATTTTAACAAATTATTTAAAATTAACTATAATTAATGGTAAAAAATTTATTTAAAACCCACCTAATTAAAAAATATTTAAATGTTATTTTTACATATAAATTTCTACTGTTATTTTTCATATCAGTAAAAAAAAACCTTGATTATCTTTTTTTTCTAATTCCTCTCCCCTCTCTCTCCCTTCTCTAGAACATCCATCTCTTTTCCAGAAAAATGCAGTAAGAATCCAGAAAAAGGCTGAAAATACATTGTTTTTCAGTTTTAATAGCATCCACCACTAGCCGCTGCCATCGGCTGTTGTGTTCTCACGCTCAAAATTCTAGAAATTTAATATCCTGGTTTCCATCATGCTAGCTATTTCTCTTTCTTCTTTATCATCAACCTACTTCCTTTCTCTTTTAATGGTGTTTTCATTCTTGAAAATCAACAAACCGAAACTCAATTTTCTCCAGTTTTTATGTTCTTTTATCTTTTTTTTTTTGTTCATTCCCTTTTTCTTTATTATTTAAACCTTCAAAGGTTGTATTACTTATTGTGAGTTATTAACGATGTTGATTTTTTTTCACTAAAGAACACTTAGTGCAAGAGTGTTATAGTGAAGGAAAGGAAAATGTTTATTACAGGAGGTATTGTATATTACCCATTCGAAAGGGGGGGCTTGAATGGCTATTTAGCCTCATTCGGGCTTCTCTATAATAACTTACTGTGGAATAGTATTCAATGAACCAAAAAAAAAATCTTGACCCTTCAACGAATATGCCTGGAATGAATTCATAATTACAGCGAACCAAACACGCCGTTAGTATTCTGTAAAAGATAATCAATGTGAAGTATTAAAGCATTTTATGATTCTTGAATAAATTTTTTCTTTTTTTTTTGTTAATAACTTAATTTAATTAACTTTTAAATTTTATTAAGATAGCATTTCAGGATAAAATATTTTAATTTATTTCTCTACTTTTATTTATTAATAATTTTAAATGAAATACATGTTTTATTTTTTTATAATTTTAAAATTATAAAAGATATTGATTTTCATTTATTTATTTAAAATTTAGTTTTATTAAGATTTCATTTTTGATGTATAATTTTTTATTAATATAAATATATATCTAACGATTTTTTAATAACTTTTTGACACTTTGTATATTTTTACAATACATATAGAAAAAAATTTTCTATGCTATATAATTACAGTATTTTAATTTATTTTTCTTTTATTTTAAATTATTTTGATCATTAAAAGGATATGAAAGTTAATAAATTAATATAAGTTTAAAACTTTAAATAAATAAAACATTAAATGTTTTTAGTTATTTAAAATTTAATTTGATCAAATTTCTTTTAATTTATTTTAAATTATTTCACAATCATACATGTTTCGAATATTTTGGTTAAATAATAATTTATTATTAAAATTTTTATAAGTAAATAATAATTTTTATTTCTATCATTAACTCTATTTACTTTTATTTTGTTCTATTTTTTTAATATTAAGTTATAAATTTAATATGTTGTTATTTTAAATTAGAATTTAATAATATTCATAATGCATTTTTATTATATTAAAATTTTTAATAATAATTTTAAATTATAAGATAATATTTTAATTTTTTTTAAAATATTTAATTAAATATTTTTTATATATTAAATAAATAAAACTAGCAAAAATTAGAATATTATATTTCAAAGATTTATACACATAATTAACTCATTTTAACTATAATAATTTTGAATTTTAAATAATATTCTTAATATATTATTAAAAATATTTATATTAATATTTTAATAATAAATATATATTACATTTATAAATATTTAATAATAAATATTTTATGCATTGTGTCAAAAAAAATAATTTTTTATAAAATAAAATATGAATTTTTAATTATATAAATATGAGTATTTGTTTAAGCTTGGTTTTGTTTATTACAACCAACTCAAATGTATAACTATCTACTCTCGTATATGTAATATATATACTTGAAATTAAATTTTAATTAAGAATTATTTATTATTATGTGTATATATAATATGAATTATTATAAAATATTATCTTATTATAAAATAAATTTTGATTGTCGGAAATGCTATTATAACATTTTATAAAAAATATATTTATGTTATGTTTGTTATAGTGAGAACAATTTTTAAAAAATAATTTCAAGAAAATTAATAAAAAAATAATTAAATTTCCAGAAATATTTTTCAAAAATTGTTTTTAGTGAAATGTTAATGAAAAATTTTGATTTTTTAAATTTGATAGAACTAAAATTTTAATATTATATTTTTTAAAACAAATAGCAGAGATAAGCTTAAGAATTGAGATCATAGGGGTGTTAATTTAAAACTTAAATATAAACTTTTGGTAATCAATTTAGTTTATAAATTAATAATTTCAAGAAACAATGATAATTTCAACCAAATGAAACTTATGTGATATATGGTTTTTGAAAATATTATATAGATATTTCAAATTTATTTTGTTTAATATAAAAGCTAAAGAGGTTTTTATTTAGTGTGTGTTAAAGTAGTCATTTATAATAAACAAATTAGTTGAAAAAAAATGAAATAAGTAGATATTCAGTTTAAGTTGGTGGACCCCAATGGAAATTTCATAGAAGTAGCAAGTCACATGCAAAATTCAAGGATAATATGTTTTACATACATTATTTGTCCATTTTCTTTTCTAGAATAACATGTTTTTGTCACTCTATCCTTTTTATTTGCTGTTTAGGAAGTGTACCAAAATATATGTTATTTTTGGTACATAGCAGAAACCGAGCAATGTCTAAAAACATATCCATTCCATGAAATTCTTTTATTATCCACTTCATCCATAACATTTTTTTTTATTTTAAATTTAATGATATAGTTTCTAAATTAAACAAATTTAAAAGCTCAATTATTATCATTTAAATTCTAGAGAATATTTGTGAGTCTCTGCTACTGATGATAGTATTTGGTTTCACAAATTGTGGTTTATTAATCGGATGTTCATCATTTTCTAAAATAGCTTAGATTCAACTTTTTTAGATTTGTTTTAATCAAGTGTTGTATGCAATGATAAGATATATTACATTCTCAAGGGAAGATGCATATTTGAACTTTGATAATATTATTGGAAGCAACAACCTCAAACTGCAAACAATGACAATAAAACAAATATAAAAAAAATAAATAAATGGAAACATTTAAACTCAAAATAATTTTAAGTTTAGGGAAAAAGATAATTTGACGTTTAGTTTGAATTCCATTATGTACGGGTCCTCTCCAAAACTACTCTAATTTGTTTCAAGATATATTTTGATTATTAGTTAATGTTGTAAACTAGAGGAAAATTTAAGTGAAATAAAGAAATAAAGGAGAAAATCCGATGCATTAAAATTGAAATAACCTTGGCTTTATAAATTAAGTAACCTTTAAGTCTATGGACTTTGACTAACAAACATAATCATGTAACAAGAATGAATTCTAGCAAAGTAGGGATTTTATTCACTGAAGGAACTAACTAAATCCTAACAATTCCTCCATTAAATTGGATCCTATAAGCACTCAATTTATTTTAGACTTATAACAAATTCTAAAAAGTTCTCGCAGCTTCAAGAAAACATCCAACTTGTGTGGTTTAATCATCATATCTACCAATTGTTCTTGTGTGCCACAATGTACCAATTCCACTTACCATCTTTCCTAAGCCCTCGCAAGAAATGAAATCACACATCTATGTGCTTGCTACGACCATGCATAGTTGGATTTTTTTGAAAGTTTGATTACAGAACTATTATCGCAACGAATAATTGTTGTCTAGCCTTGATTTGAATTTGACTTTTGCAACACTCATTTTAATCAAACTACTTGACATGCATATGAGGCAGAAAGAATAAATTCAACCTCTTTAGTAGATAAACTTACTACTGATTATTTTTTTAAAAAAAACCGAGATACCGCTCCTTAGCTTAATAGAAACACATAGCTTGATATGCTCTTTCTGTCTTCTAAATCTCTAGCATAATCATTATTTGTGTAAACAATGAGTTCATCATCTCTTCCTTTCTTATAAAAAACCCCAAACTCATTTGTATCTTTCAAATACGCCAACACCCTTTTTGTCACCTAAAAATGAAGCTTAGTGGGATTCTCCATATACCTTCTAATAAGACTTACCACAAAGATCATATTTGGACGAGTTGTTGTGAGATACATGAGACTACCCACAATTTGTTTATAGTAAGTCTTTTTTCCCTCAACTCCACTCTCATCCTTCATGAGCTTAAAACCATGAACTATTAGATTATGAACAAAATTACTTTTATCCATCCCAAATTTTTGCATTACCTTCACAACATTTTTCTTTTAACTAATAAAAATTCCATTTGATCCTTATAAAACCTCCAAACCAAGAAAATATCTCACCCTTCCAAGATTTATCATGTCAAACTCATGCTTCATGTAATATTTGAATTTTGCAAACTTTTCATCATTTCCAGTAAAAATAAGATCAACATACAAACTTTCAATTAATACTTTGCTATACTCTTTTGTCTTGATGAACAAAGTATGTTTGTAGTCGCACTTTTCAAAACCTTGATTAATGAAATATGCTTTTAAAAGGCTATACCATGCTCGCAGGGCTTGCTTAAGCCCCATAAAGTGCTTTCTTCAACTTGTAAACTTCTTGCCCATCGCCCTTTTGGACATAACCACAAGGTTGTTCCACAAAAACATTTACATTCAACTCACTATGCAAAAATCTATACTTTACATTAAGCTAGTATATGGATCATCCTCTTTGAGCTGCAAGTGCAATCACCAATTGAATTGTCTCTATATGTGCCATAGGTGTAAAAACTTCCACGTAATCCACTCCTTGTTGTTGGGCATACCCTTGTTAAAGTAGCAACACCAGCAATGTTTATCTGCTGCTTGTTCTACAACCTCTGCACTACAAGTCTAGCCTTGTGTTTATTTATTTCTCCATTCTCGTCAAATTTAGTCTTATAAACTCATTTAACCCTAATTTTTTGTAATAGCCCATTTTCAGTGGTGTCAAAAACTATAGTTTCGAGACCACAATTCTCACATGTCAGCCTGTAAATATTCTTTTTTAATATTTACGAAGTTATTAGTGCTGTATTAAATTTTGATTAAGAAATTTTATCATTTAGTAAGTTAATTAAAGAAAAAGGATTAAATTGTAAAAGTTGGAAAAGAGGTTTGTTATTAATTTCTTTCAGTTAAATGGCCTAATTAATTAAGGTTGAAGGACTTTTATTGCAAATAAGCCAAAATTTAATATAGTGGTCAGTTGATGCAATAATGGCTGTCAATTTTATAAGTTATTATATGTTAAACGTTATTAATATAATATTTAAAAATAAAAAATAAAAAAATAATAATAATAGGAAAAGATAATGGTTTATTCTTCATTTTGACTTGGTTCTTGATCGAAACCCCATTGTTGATAGTTAGAAGCTTCGGTCACTTATACCTCTTGCATGTAAGTGATATCTTGATGTTTTCTTCATGAATTTCATGTTTTTGTGTTAGTTGAGTTGAAGTCTATCTTGTTTAGGGGTTAATTTGTAAGATTAGTTAAGTTTAGAAAGTATACTCTAATGTTTTTGAAGCCTTTTACTTGAAAGAATTTTGTTTAGGTGCTTAAGGTTGATTTTTTGTTATTTTATAGCATAGTTTGGTATAAATTTGGAAATTAGGGATTTATTTAAGACATTTTTAAAATGAGAAGGATTTCATTATAAATTTAAGGATATTTGAGTTGTATATTAAGGGTTAAGTGTTCGACAATATGAGTTTTATGTATTAATTGTGGATTTTACTTGTTTAATATTAATGTTTAATATTAAGGATTAAATTGTATAGAATATTGGGGCAAATGTGTAAATATTGTAAATAAGAAATTAGATGTATTAAATTGAATAGAATTTGAAATTGAAGCTAATAAATAAAATAAATTATATTATAGATCAAGATCAAATTGATAATCATGGAAAAGGGAATGTTATGTATTAGTCCCTGAACTTTTGTTGTTTCTATAGTTTGGCCCTAGTAAGTTCGTACAGTTAAATTTTAGTATAATTTAAATATTAAATTTCTTGTGGATTGAAAATTATTAATTGACTTGAAAATATTGAATTGTGGTATGTGAATTGATTTGGGAAAGAAATGGTATTAAATGTTGTTAACTGATAAATATGTGAGGCGATGAAAGTAGGATAAGATACGATTGGCATGCCAATAGGTTATATCGCACGCTGTATGGGATTGGTTGATGTTGAGATGATGATTATGAATTCATTCATGTTTACTGAATATATCGAAGTTCAGCATTTGTTGCGAACTATCGTGTTATATTACAGTGTTTCAGGTGTGTTTTGGGGGCAAATGTAAAACCTACGAGCTTGGCACTTGGTGCCTAGGTGTGTTCTCGGTGGGTTAGCTCATTTGAGCGATTTGGTGTGTTTGGTTGGTTAACCGTGTATCTGAATCTATTACAATGTTCATCGGGTATAGTTAATGATATAACATATTTGATTGAATTAATTCACTCGTATACAAGTTTATGATTCGCCTGTGATTTGGTTATGAATGGCAGGACTATGATTTACGACATTTCTATATTATGTATTGATTAAGTTTATTCGATAAGTTAATTGTTTAATTAGTGGAACTTACTAAGCTTAAATAAGCTTACTTTTGTTCTTTTGATTGCTTTCTTGTAGATTAGTTTTTGAGGCTTCGGGCGATCGGATCGACTTCAAGATTCACACTATCTAGAAATCTATCGGTAGTTTTTGAATGCTTGTATTAGGTTATATGGAATCTAATAGGTTAAATGAATTTTTGAGGTTATTTTGTAGAGTTGTTAAACTTGAATGATGCTTGTCTTTAGATATATTTTGGTACATGTGAAAATGTTGATGGTTTGGTATATTTGGTATAAGTTTAATGAAAGTGTGTAAATATGGCAATTTGACTTATAGACTGAAAGGGGTGGTATTTTGGTACGTATCAATATTAAAGATATTTGAGTACTTTACATGCAATTATTCTGTTTGAAATGTTATTTTAGTTTGGATATTGAATTGTGGTATCAATGAGGACACATTGGTTAGTCTTTTAGATGTTTGAATAGGTTATTTTATTTATCTATTGTAAAATAGGTGAATTTTAGCATGAGTTGAACTTTTAAAGATGAGATTTTACCATTTTAAAAACAAGTATCGATACTTTAGCATTTGAACAGTTTTCCAATTAAACAGAATGCTAATTTGGTATCGATTTTTATTTGAGTATCGATTTTTTTATAAAATATTGATACCCTAAAATAAGTATCAATACTATTGTTTTACAAAGAAAACATTATTCAATTTTGGTATCGATTTTCAAAAAGGTATCGATTTGGTATCGATACCAACTACGTATTTTCATTTTTAACATTAAACTTTAAATTTCTTTTAAGTAAGTCCTATTCCGAACTTGAATTTTATCACTAAGTAATTTTAGAATTTTTTTATATTAAAATTTAATATGTTTGTTTATATAGAATATCAATTATCTTTAAATATATATTGTTCAATAATGTGATTGCTAATTGTTGAATGTTAAAGTAACATTGCTTTACTTGGATCGACAACTGGGTCGAGTAAGGAGTGTTACATTTAGTGGTATCAGAGCTACAGTTTAGTTGATTCTCGAACTGAACGTAGCGTGTTTAGAGTCTAGAAGTTACATGCCATATATACTCGAGATAGTGTGATATTGATTGATCTGATCTAACCCCTATTTTTGTTAAAGATATTAAAGATGTCGGTGGAATCCAAACATGCTGACACTGATGAGGTTAACGTAATGGTCCTGTAACAACATATTTTTTAGTGGTGTCGAAACCGGTAGTTTTGAGGCTACAAATTTGACAAGTCTATAAATATTATAATTTAATATTTATGAATCAATTATAGCAATATATTGAATTTTGATTTGATTATTTTTGCTAAGTGAACAAATAGTTAAGTCTAAATGGTTTGTCCCTAAAATCAAGTGGTTTTAAAAAATAAGGTTTTAAAACCTCGTTTCTGTAAACTGAGCCCGTAAATATATATTTAAAATATTTATGGAGTGACTATATAAGTGTATTGAAGTTTGATTTGAAAATTTCAGTGATTGAATTTTTAATTAAGGAAAAAGAACTAAATCGTAATAATAGCAAAACTTGATTTCTATCGAATTTAGTGATCTAGTGACTTAATTTAAATTTTATTACGGGATTTAAGTGGTAATTTAGCCACTTTCACAATTTTGGACGGTGAATGCATGTTTTCTAATTATATTATAATGTTATTTTAAAGTTTAAATTAAATAAAGGTTAGATTAATTAAAAAAAAAGGTTGGGTCATCTTTTCTATTTGGTTTACTTTTACCCGAAACCATAAAAGAACAATAAGCCATAGCCATTTCTTCTTGAAGCATAAACGCCCATTGCATGTAAGTAATTTTAAGTCCGTTTTTAATGATTTTTATATTTTTGTGATTGGTTTAGCTTAATCTAGCTAGCTTAGGGACTAATTCATAAAATTGTTAAATATTTTTAATTACACCATTGGTGAATTTGTGATGCTTTTGAGGTTTGTTGATAGATTATTAAACTTATTTGTTAAGTGATTTTGATGATTTTAATGTTTAGGGATTAAATTGTTGAAATAGTATAATTCAATGTAAACTGTGTGAAATGAGGAAAAATATGGGCTGTTATAAGACTAAGGAAAAATCGACTAGCATGGTTTCTAGTTAAAAATGATAAATTTGCAAGTTATGGGTTTAAGGACTAAATTACACAAAAATTAAAATGTTAGGGATAATTTCATAAATTTACATTAAAATGAATTATAGGCTTGAGTTGATTATTTTAAGTTATTTGGATTGTTTAATTGAGTTTTTTTTTAATCAAGAAACGCTGTAATCAAATTTAAATAGAGGGAAACCTAAAGTTTTGGATTAGTTGTCGACTCTATTTTTGTAATCATATCCGTCGAGGTAAGTTTGTGTTACATGTAATATGTTATATAAAATTCTTGATATTTATTTTATTCTAATAATCGTGGTGATTATAATTATTAAATTTTGGTTGTTGAAAATTAATAATGAAATTGAGTTGTATTTGAGATAATATATCGGACCTTGAGTCCAACAAGCTTTGTGCCGGTGATTTATATCAGGTTTTGTGCCTAACAGGCTTCGTGCAGGTGATTTATATCAAGCTTTGTGCTGATGATTTATATAAGGCTTTGTGCCTAGAAGGTTTCGTGTCGGTGATTTATATCAGGCTCTATGCCTAACAGGCTTTGTGCTGGTGTAATTGTATCAGGCTTCAAGCCTAGTAGGCTTTGTTTTGGTGTGTTATATAGGTAACTGGTACGGTAAATATTGTTTCAATTATCTGATGTTGTTCTATTTGGTTCAACGAGCATGGTATTGGTTAAAAATGAAAAGTTATGTAAATGAAATAAATAATGATTTTTGAGTAATGATATAGTTGATGATGAAATGTGCAATTGAAAGGAAATGTTGGTTTAATGTATGTGTATGAGAGATGAACTACAAAAGTGAAATGTTAAATATGTTTTACACTATACTTTGATTGAATTTGTATATGAAATGTTGCACCAAATGACCTTGTGAGGTGATGTGTATAGGAAAGGAAAATTGGCTTATAATATAATGAAGTTATGCTTAGTTGTTTAACTTAAAATATTCAGTAAGTTTAAGTTTCCTTGATACGAGCTTACTAAGCACTAGTTACTTATGTTGTTGTTTTCTCTGTCATGCAGATCATCGAAAAGCTTGATCGGTTGGAATCTCGTCGGAGCTCTACCACACTATCCATACATTATTAAAATAAAAATAAAAATAAATAGTTGTACCTTTTAACTTAAAACAAACTGCTACTTAACAAAACAAAATGACAATAAACAAAAATATTTCTCCAAAACACACACAAAGAATTGAACCCAGAACCTTGAGGTCTACTAATGCTTACTTAGCCACCAGACCAGGAGGTCTATTCTATCACTTAAACGCACAATGCAACACAATAGCACACTCTTCTCTCTGACTCTAACCACAAAACTCAAAACTTCTAACTCCATAATTTGGGGTGTTACAACGATCGTCTGATAGGCTATATGGAAGCTCCTAGGTCGTGTGAGAATTGAAATAACCTAGGGTTTTAGGGGGACATGGCTGGCCTTATTGTCTACATGTTAGTGCAGCTAGCAGTATAGCCCTATTCCGAGGCATGATTTTCCCTAATTCGTTTGTAAAGAAACACATATTTGTCATTGAGATCTTGAGCGACGTCCTTCTCATTCAAACCTACTCTGGGGTACCTAAATCGGGTCCTTGAAACGATATTTACGGAATAATTAATAATGGATCTCATGAAAAATCAAGATTTCGGGAGTTTTTTGGCAAAATTCTTAAAAGATCGTTTAATCATTCTTAAAATTAGTGTGGATAGAAATTCTACAAGGATTTAATATTTAAATACCAGGATTGGAAAGTTCTTACCGATTCTTGGTGAAATTAGAGTTGAAATTGACGGCGTTTCGCTAAACCGATAAGAAGAATGTGTTAAATGGAGATTGATTTTAGACTCGGGGTCAAAATGAAATTCTATAAATGAAGAGAAAAAAATTGTAAAGAAGATGAAAAACAAATATTAAGAAAAATAGGCAGAGAGGAGAAAATTTTCAGTTTAATTAGAAAAAGAAACTATAGTTCAATTGTGTTTTGGAAAAAGGATCAAATAGTTAAAGTTTTCAAATTTTAAAGGGGTTGAATGGTAAATTACCAATTTAGCCAAAAAAATGAAAATAAGAAGGGATTGTCATGACTTGAACCAAGGAATCAAAAGGAGAAATGGGAAGGCTTAACCAATTAGGTTGTTTCCCATTCTTGGTAAGTTTCCACTCCATTTAATATTTGTTTTAAGGGTATTTTTCATTCTAGTTTGTTGAAATTAAAAGGAAATGAAATAAAAGAGGTGTAGATAGAAATTAAGACATCTAGGGAGTGTACTAACAACTTAACCATCAAATGTAAGTCATTACTTGGTTATTTATTTCATCTAAACCCCTATATTTTGGGGCGTTACAATTTTAGTTTTAAATTTTAATTATAATTTGATGCATGACGTCTAAAGTTGTTTATTATTTAAAAAAATATTATTAATGGCAAGAAAATTGTATTTAAACTTAATTTAAAAAATTATACTCACTTTAAATATAAAGAAGATGATGAAAAACAAAGATAAAGAGAAATAGGGAGAGAGGAGAAAATTTTCAGTTTAATTAGAAAAAGAAACTATAGTTCAATTGTGTTTAGGAAAAATGATTAAATAGTTAAGGTTTTCAAATTTTAAAGGGGTTGAATGGTAAATTACCCATTTAGCCAAAAAAATGAAAATAAAAAGGGATTGTCATAATTTGAACATAGGAATCTAAGGGAGAAATGCAAAGGCTTAACCAAGTAGGTTGCTCCCCATTCTTACTAAGTTTCCACTCCATTCAATATTTGTTTTAAGGGTATTTTTCATTCTAGTTTGTTTAAATTAAAAATAAATGAAATAAAAGAAGTGTGGATAGAACTTAAGACCTCTAGAGAGTGCACTAACAACTTAACCATCAAATTTAAGTCATTATTTGGTTATTTATTTCATCTAACCCCCTATATTTTGGGACATTACGGTTTTAGTTTTAAATTTTAATTATAATTTGATGCATGACATTTAAAGTTGTTTATTATTTAAAAAATTATTATTAACGACAAGAAAATCATATTTAAGACTTAATTTAAAAAATGATACTCACTTTAAATATAAAGAAGAAAAAGACGTATTTTAGAACTAAAAAAGCTATCTCAAAACTCAAAGTTTTCGTATATGTTCTCGTACATTCTTTTATATATGTTGGAAATAAACCCGATTAAGCAACGAACAAGTAAAATAATAGAGAAATTGAAAAGATTGAACACAAATATTTTACTTGGAAAAATCCCTCCGAATAGGATAAAAACCACTGGTAAAGATAATTTCACTATAACGACAAAAACAAAAAGTACAAAGATAAAGATAAAACTCAACCCCGAAACTCAAAAATAAGAAACCTTAAAATGTAAACACAAAATTCTCTGAAAGCTTGAAAAGATAATACCTAAATGTGTTACGTGTTTTCTTTTTAGGGTGGAAAAAGGACCTATTTTTAGGCTAAATTTGTAGGTAAAATAATATTAAAATAACCTACACTAATCAAAGTTTAAGTGGGAAACTAAAAACAGAGTTTAACTTGGAGAAGAAAAGTAAAAAATTCGATGCATAACTATACAAATCTCCACCTTGACTCGTTTTGCTACAACGCCTTTTTTGCCAAAGCCCATCACGGGCTTATCTCGAGCTATGCAAGATATTAATTGAGTCGAAATTGTGCTTAGAAGCTGGAAATCTTCTAGTCTTCAACTTGTACACTACCATATCAAAACTTATCATGGTATGATTTCTACGAACTAGTGCCCTATCTTTTGAAAACTTTCATCTAAAAGAGAACGTCTCTTATACCAAACAGACATATTTTTTTCTCTCATATGATTAAGTTGTCTCCACTTCAAATGAGTCGAATTCAACTACTTAACAGACGAGGGACGTCCTATTTCACTAGTCATCGTTGATCATTCCAAGATATAAAGACTTTCAATCTTTTTACCTTTCATCAAAACGAGAGCCCCATGGGATACCTTAATGTTGCTTGACTCGATGCTAATTCTACAACCCTTCAAGTCTAAAATTCCCAATGAGATGATACTTTTCTTTAAGTCAGGCACATGTCTGACATCTGACAGTGTCCTAATTGTCTTGCCGTATATCTTCATCTGAACAGTATAAATATCAGTTACCTTACTGGGTGAACCATTCCCCATGCACACAACTCAACCTTCAACTAAACTATATGTGGAGAACTAATCCCTGTTGGGACATATGTGGAAAGAACACCTCGAATCCAGGATCTACTTGTACGTAAGCTCAAAGCTTTCACTTGTTGACACCAACAAGAAATCACCACCCTTGTCATTGGCCAAATTAGCCCTAGGTAAATCTTCCTCATTGTTCTCAGCAACCTTTTTATTTCGCAGTTTGTAACAATCTATCTTGATGTGACCTAACTTCTTACAATAGTGACATCTCTTGTCTCGCTACCTTAATGCTAATAAAACTGAGGATTGCCTATCAACTTGCTATCCGAACCAAACTCATTGTCTAGTTTATCTTTGCTCAACAGATAACCCTTCACATACTCGAATGAGAGATTACCTTTGTCATAAATCAGGGTCTTCTTGAAAGACTTGTATAAAAGGGGTAAAGAGCACAATAATAGCATATCTGATCTTAATTTTCAATCAAAACCTCAACATTTTTTAAATCATTCAAAAGAGTAATAAATTGACTGATGTGACCTCTAAGGTGCTCAATTCTGTCTATGCGAAACATGCATAGACGTTGTTTCAACACCAACTAGTTAGTTAAAAACTATGTCATATAGAGGGTTTCTAACATTTTCTACAGGGTGAATGTCATTTTCTCCATCAAAACTGTAACACCGTAAACCTGGCCTAAACGTTATGTTCGAATTTGGGAGCGTTACGAAAAAGATTTTTAAAATCGATGATACTTTATAAACATTGTACAGTTATTAGATAAAAACGTCCAAGTTTTACTAGTCATATTCATTTATATAATCATTACTAAAACCGTCACATCTTGCCCTTCAAAGTTAACCAAATATCTCACGGTAGAAGTTTGAAAAATTGTTTAAATCAAAACCATGCTCGTGTTTTCAAAAACATTTGTTCACGTAAAATCAAAATTTTGTCAATCATCATAGTTTAAAAATCATAGGCGCAACCAAACCAAAAATCTAAAACGAACAGGCCCAAAAGCCCGAAGAGTCCAAAAATTACAAAACTCTCTCGATAACTAAAAATTAAGTAAAACCTGCAAATAAGGATAAGAAAAATAATAGTTTTTCGACACATGGTCACCTCTAAGCTTCCGTCACACTGACCTACCTATGTCTGAGGATTACCTGAACAAAATAAACAAATAGATGTGAGTTTGCATAAACTCAATGTTTAACCCAACAGAGATAGTCATGCAACATACACAGAATCACATGTACAGACAGATATAGATTCGGACCTAAGTCCATAACAGATACAGATATTAGAATCAAATAAATAGAATAGATACACAGAATCCTACTCCATCCTCTACACACCATCTTCGACTATCTCATTACACCATGTGGTGTTAAAAACATCCACCCATCCCTACACACCATATAGTGTCGATGCGACACATAACAGAATAATATGCAGCCAAGCTGTCAAATAATAAGCGAAAGGTCGCCGCACAGATTACTTCCTCCACGTATGCAAATCCCAACCCAAACACAGATACAAAATACAAAATTAACAGAATTATCATGCTTAACATGCTCGTATACAAATAACATATATACTCAAATAGAACAATCAGACATACATATCCATTTCCTATTCAAATCAGACTATCAAAATATCAGATCACAAGAATTAGGGTTTGGTTAGCCCTTACCAACCCTACGATAGGCCCACAGTCGATCGGAATGACCCATGCGACCCTAGGGATAATTTGAAAATTTTGCGACCACATGCTCGTATGACTCACACACCTAAATTGGCCTTACCCATGTGGCCCACACAGCTTGGCCCAAAACCCACACGTTCGTGTGGCTCACTCGTGTGGGCCCATACGGCTAATCTAGCCTAGCCCGTGCGGCCTATGTGTGGCATCAACAGTTCCCTTTTTTTACTTTTGTTGAACCTCGATTTTTCGTGTTTAGGGTACACACCTGGTACAATTTTGATGCTACTGTAATCTCGAGCCCATAGAACTTAAAAAAAGCATTCCAATGACTTATTAGAAACCAATTTATGATTTCATTAATGTAAAAATCAAGTAGCACAACCAAACTTATCACCGACGAAAACAACTATAGACACTGTTTAAGCCGTTGAAGCAAAAATCACTGATTTAGCATCTTTTCCTACAAAGAAAAATCCTTAACGATAAAAAACTTCAAACCACACCATCACCCTAATTCTGAAAAAAGAGATGATCACACGAAAGTCAAAACCACCATCAATAAAGCCCTACTTACCTAAACCGAATGGGAAACAATGATTTTACAGATGCAACGATGAGAATTCAATAGATGAAAAACAAAATTTTAGAGAAAACAAAAGAAAGTGGAGAAGAAAAAAGGGAACGTCAAATCAGAGGGAAAATTGGGAAGAGAGAGGAAAAATAAAATAAAAATAAAATTAAGATAATAAAAACAATATCTCAACTCCCCCACATTATACCACTAACTAACCGACCCATTATCTCACAACTAAATTCTCATCCAACAACTTCAGAGTTTCGGTTCCATCGAACCTTTATCACACAACCAAAGCAAAACTTATCACGTAGGCTCACGAAAGGATTCGAACACAGGACCTCCAACACACTAATTCCTTACCACTCAAACCAGTAGGCTCATTCTGATGTGAGTTTACAAACAATATTACAAAAACCTACCCAGCAGGGATAAGGCTAAGATAAAAATATCATAATTGCCAAAAGTGAGACTTGAATCCAAGACCTCACACACACACCCAGGACACTTAATCACTGAAGCAGATACATATTTGTGCCAAATTTCACCCAAAACAGACTTAAATTATTCAGGGCATTACAAAAACCTCCTACAACACATTATTTGTTAGACATAATCATGAATAGAGCTTTTTTATCTAATCTATCCAATTATGTTTTATCCATGTTTGCAACCTTCTTCTCTGTAAAGACCTTCTCAAGATCACACTGAATCAGAATTGTTATAATTCGAACTTGCCACAAATTGAAATTTGTGATGCCATTGAACTTATCAATATCAAACATTATTGTTGCCATCTCTGAACGAGTTGATTGTGAAAATCGAATTAGCTCTGATACCAGTTTGTTGGGGATAAACCTGATTAAGCAACGAATAAGTAAAATAACAAAAAACATTGAAAAGATCGAACACAAATATTTTACATAAAAAAACCTCTCCGAAAAGGATAAAAAACAATAAGTAAAGATAATTTTACTATAATGACAAATATGAAGAGTATAAAGATATAGATAAAACTATACCCCAAAATCCGGAAATAAGAATACTCAAAAGGTAAACATAAAATTCTCCGAAAGCTTGAAAAACTGATGCCTAAATGTGTTACGGGTTATCTTTCTAGGGTGGAAAAAAGGGTTAATTTATAGCCTAAATTTGTAGATTAAATAATATTAAAATAACCTACATTAATCAGAGTTTAAGTGGGAAACTAAAAATAGAGTTTAACTGAAAAAAGAAAAAGTCTAAAAATGCTATGCATCACTCCACAATATAATATATATTTTGTTACGTTTGATTTTTTTATTAATTATGAAACTATAAACACGTCATAAATATCAAAATTATAAAAATGATATATATATAATTTAATATAACAAATGAATAATTTATTTCAGAACATCTTAACTTGTCCTTTTGTAAAATTTGAGAAATACATGTATGGTGTATAAAAGGATAATTATATATAGATTAGCACATTTCAAAATAAAAATATTTCTAGTGAAATTTTTAGACTCCACAATCAATGTTAAGTGGTTGATAAGTGTGTATTATAGATGTATAGTAACATATTTAAAAAATATAAACATGTTAATTTTTTAAAACTGCTTGTGGAATAAAAAAACACATTTCAGTGCACCAAATGCTCACCCAATATTTATATTAAAAATATTACTTACATAGTAAAAAATAAAAGGAAAATTATTTGATATGCTGCCAATCGAATTTTTAGACTCTACAAGTAATTAGGGTGTTGACAAATGTCTGTTAAGAGTATAGTAAAATATTAAAAAAAAGACAGAGGTCAAATTTTTAATTTTACTTGTGAAATAAAAAAATATATAGCCAATGTTCTAAATACTTATCCAAAAAAAAAGTTTTATGTTTTAATGGGAATGAATTTTAAAAATTTCACAAAATCACCTTCTATTTATTTTTGGCAAAAGGACCATAGAGATTTTTGTACTAAGAATTAAATTGCATTTTGCTCCATATACTCAAAAAATGGATAAATTAGTCCATGTACATTAAATGAAAGAGCAAATTGGTTTTTTTTGTTAAAATTTTCATCCATTTGTATTGTTAAAAATTGACATAACTGACAGAATAACCAAATAGTGACACGTGGTATGCCATGTGTATCTCATGTTGTTTTTAACAAAAAGACTAATTTACTGTTAAATCTAATGTGCAGAGACCAGTATGTCCACTTTTTAAATAGATGAAACAAAATTCAATCCAATTCCTACTATAAAGATCTCCATAATACTTTAAAAGTTTTTTTTTAATCAAATCCAAATTATATTAACAATAAATTTTATTTAAAATATAATTAATACATTTAATAGAAACTAGCTAAACAAAGGTACTTAGCTGGCTTTTGCCTTAATTTGGTTGCATTTTTCAACATTTCAATTACTTCACGACATCATTAGATTTAGAAAGCCACACCTTAGACTTAAAAAAGGAACTAAACCCTAGAAAAAAAAATTAATTTCCATTTTTTTTAAATTAAAAAATTATGATATTTATAATTTATTTAAGTAAATATTTATTATGTTCAATTCGATCCTTAACCTTTAAACTGCAGTGAAATAAATATTTGGCTTTATAAGTCTTTAAACTTTTTATTTGAGTCCATACGTCTTTAATCTTTAATTTATATTGAAATATCATTCATTTTGAAATAAGAATTTTTACATATACAAAGTTAATGATAAGTACTTATTTGCATACTATTAAAAAAACATAAAGATTTTTTTTCAAATATATATAAAGATTTACTTAAAAGAATTGCAATAACTAAACAGTCTTTTTTAATTACATTTTGAGTTATTTTGTACTTCAAATTTATAACTTAATTTTGCACTTATATTGAAATCTCTAAATTTTATTTTCATTAATTTTAATATATATTCATGGTTACAATTCAAAAAAAAATTAAAAAGCAACCGTTAGGGATTGTATGACCCAAATCTCGTCACTTGTTGAAGAAATAAATATAGTGGACTATACCGCACAAGTTGAGTCTGTATAGAGTTATACTTCTACTATTTGACTTTAATTAAAACAGGGTTTTTCAACCCTTATATAGATGTAGTCGAAACTCCTCTTGTATCATTCGTTTTTCAACATTAATAAATTTCTTTTCCTTTACCCGTGATCTTTTCTAGAAAAGATTTTCACGTAAAATCTGCGTGTTCTTATTGCTTTGCGATCGTTCTACCGTCATTATCGACGTTTATTAAAACAACAACAATAAATCATAGAATCATAAATATATAAGTAATTATTCAAATATATTAAAAATGAAAATAATGAATTAAAATAAAAAAGATAAAAAAAAAAGACAATTAATTTCATCGTTCAAAGAAACTACCTTGTTTATTATTGTGCCTAATCGAAAGTGACTTTTTAATAACTTTTATACGACTATATATAGTACCAACGCCTTCACTTCCATTTTATTCATCTATTTATCCTCCTAATAATGTAATTCCATCTACGCTAAAATCATAATTCTTTTGGGGGGAGTGTTTTCTAAATATATACATAATAAATTTGTATATTTTATTTTTATATAATTATTATAATATTTATTATGAAATTACTATAAATTAATGACAATCAATATTACTATAAAATTAAAATATTTTTATTAATAAAATTATTTAAAAATAAATATAATTTTAATGATTTTTTTATTTTATTGATTTCAAATAAAACATTTTTTATTTTAACTTTACCATCATCACTGTGTTTGAATCCAAATATATATTGTAATGTTGATTTTAATCTCATCGTTACAATATAATAAAACATTAAAAATATTTTTATTAATAGTTTTATAAATAAATTCATATAATTTTATTTTTATTTTTTATTTATTTTTGGATTGAAAAAAAAAAAGCTTCCATAAGAAGCTTCCTCTCGTACGCATCCCTATCGAATTAGCTCGGCCTGGGGGATAATTCAACACCATATTAATAGATTCATTAATGGTTGTACTTCAATGCATAGGTTGAAATAATATTATGTTGAGTATTCTTTCCTTTTAGTAAAATTGTACTAGTGGTTGCGTTTTTATCAACAAATAGGCTTTTAGCTATAAACTTATACTAAATTATTTGTTTGTAGGTTGTAATTTTATGAGAAGAGAAAATTTACCTCTCATGTTGAACAAAATTTTGATGAATTACAAGGAAAAGTAGAAAAAAGAATACTTGTTACATTTGATTAAAAGAAAATTAGGAAACTGGAAGGCCAAAATCAACAACATTGTGCCGCTTGTGATAACACTATTGTTTAGGTATTTTCTTTAAAAATAGGTAGGGATGTGGATGCTTTCCTCACGTAATTGAATACCTAACTCAATTCTATGTAGAGGTGTAAATATGATATTGGTACTTGTAAGTTACTTGAATTCAATTTGAAAAAAATTAAATTCAATTTGGTAATTATCGAGTCGAGTTCAAACTATCAACTGAGCTGAATCCAAACTTAATAATACTTGAATGATTCGAAAGATTTATCGAGCTTTTCATATTTTCATATTATTAAATTACACTATTTCCCTTAATATATGTTATTAACTTTAAGTTTAATTATTGGGTCTAACTCGAGTAGCTCGATTAGATCTCAAACTGAGCTCAAACTTAAAAATAGATGTTCGATCAATAACTTTAAATCTCTCAAACCTGACAATATTCAAATTCAGCTCAATTCGATTACACCCCTATAGAATTGAAAATATTATGTCATAGTTGAGCTTTGGTTTACTTTTCTTTAAAGAAGATGAATATTTATATAAATAACAAATCGCATTTACCATAAAAACCCACTCCTTTTATGTCTAATGGTTCTGCTTGACACCTTGAAGGAGCCATTATTGGTGCTCTAAAAATAGCACGGGACCATGGTTATAATCGCGTCATTATTATTTCTGCATGTTATGCTATTGTTAAGAATCGTGCTTTGGATTAATTTTTATACGATCGAATCGTTGAGGAGGTTTACAAATTGTGTGATTGTTTTGATTGTGTGGTTTTTCAGCTCATAGGTCAGTAAATAAGATTGCACATAGACTAACCTATCGACCTCTTGAAGAGAACGTTGATTTATCTTTTGAATTGGATTATGCGGATATAGTTCAACGGGTTATGTTGAATCACAATTCAGTTTGATTTATGTTATTATACTCTGGCGGGCAATTTCACTAAAAAACAGTTAAATTAAGATTTGACACATTTTATTATTTTTTAACATTAATACATTTTTGGATATGTAATTCTTTTGTTAATCAAAACAATCTCGACCTATAATAGAATGGGAATTTTATTTGGGATTTTCAAAAATAATAATATTGGAGATAAATTCGATTAAGTAATGAATAAGTAAAATAACAAAGAAATTGAACAGATTGTACACAAATATTTTATATGAAAAAACTCCTCTGAAGAGGATAAAAAATCATGGACAAATATAATTTCACTATAACAGCAAAAACGAAGAGTACAAGGATGAAGATAAAACTAAATCTCGAGACTCGAAAATAATAACCCTCAAAACGTAAACACAAAATTTTCTGAAAGCTTGTAAAAGCTAATACATAAATGTGTAATGAGTTATTTTTCTAGTATGGAAAAAAGGACCTATTTATAGGCTAAATTCATAGGTCAAATAATATTAAAATAAACTACACTAATTAAAGTTTAAGTGGGAAACTAATATTAAAATAACCTACACTAATTAGAATTTAAGTAGGAAACTAAAAACCAGAGATTAACTAGGAGAAGAAAAGCCAAAAAATGCGAGGCATAACTCTTCCACAACGTTTTTTTTTCCAAAGCCTTCCACGGGCTTATCTCGAACTATACAGGATATTAACTAAGTTGAAGTTGTGCTTAGAAGCTAGAAGTCTTCTAGTCTTCGACTTGTGCACTGCCAAACCAAAACTGATCTGAGTCTAATTTTCACGAACACAGTGCCCTATATTTTCAAGACCTACATCCAAAAGAGAACCTCTCTTATATGAAACAGTCATAACTTTTTCCCTCATATGACCAAGTTCCCTCTGCTTCAAACAAGTCAATTTTGACTCCTTAAGGGTGAGGGACGTCTGATTTCACCAGTCACTGTTGATCCTTCCAGAACATAAAGACTACCAATCTTTTTACCTTTCATCAAAACGAGAGCCCCATGGGATACCTTAATGTCGCTTGACTCGATGTTAATTCTATAACCCTTCAAGCCCAAATTTCGCAAGGAGATGAGATTTTTCTTTAAGTCAGACACATGCTTGACATCTGATAGTGTCCTCATCGTGCATCTTGATCTGAACAGTACCAATACCAGCTACTTTACCGGATGAACCATTCTTCATACACACAACTCCACATTCAACTAAACTGTATGTAGAGAACCAGTCCATGTTGGGACACATGTGGAAAGAACACCCCGAATCTAGGTCCACTCGGATGTAAGCTTGGAGCTTTCACTTGTTGGCACCAACAAGAATCATCACCTTGTCATTGGCCAAATTAGCAGTAGCTAAATTTTTCTTGTTGCTCTCGGCAGCACTTTTATTTCGCAGTTTGTAATAATCTGTGTAACACCCCCTACCCGTATTCCGAGCCTAGAATAAAGTACGAGGCATTACCAAACTTAATATGATCAATCATGTAAAAAATCAGCCATAAATTTTTTTCTAAATTAAAAACTTTCATACATATGTTTAACGTCCCTTATATGAGCCATCGGGGCCCAAAACATACATTCAGGGTGGTTCGGGACCAAACCATAAACATATGAAACTTTTACAACACTTAAAAAATTTTCACACTTTGGAGAGTCACACGCTCGTGTTTTCAACCCGTGTAATTCTCTATTTATAACTTCATCACCCTTGTCAGTTGTATACTTCATATAAATAACAAGAAACATGTATGGGCTTAATTCTCATTCAATTTCTCATATATATACACAATTTCACGTTATGTAATCATACAACATATATCAACCATATCTCTATAATCTAAATATATTTTCATAACAACTTATCTTGATTTCAGACTATTTCATATTTAAGCTTAAATAACCAAAATATTTGAAATATCATCTTTATGCAAATAGTACACATGAGGTATATAATTCTATAATTATGAATAAACACATTTATCAAACATTTTCCATATTTATATATCAATGTCTCATGTCTCCATATATCAATAACCGTCATTTTTATGAATTCCGAGTTCAATTTCATAATTATTTGTCTCGTGTTCAATTTATTCCATATCGGAATTTTATTCATTAAAACATTTGAATTATCAATACATATGGACAGTACATTCAAGATGAACAATTATATAATCACAAATGAATTCATTTATCAACCAAGTTCTATACTCGTATCTTATCAACTCGTACTTCCTTATATCACATAATTCCATGTAACACTTACCAAACTTTGTCAAATTAGTGAACGTCTTACGAAATTGAGTACTTCATTTTCTCGATGCCATAGTTCAATTATGGTCTTACACATCTTCACATAATGATGCCATAGCCCAGCTATGGTCTTACACATATTCATATATCGATGCCATAGCCCAGCTATGGTCTTACACGAATCACATATCTCACTGATGCCATATCCCAGATATGGTCTTATACAGTAGCATATATCACACCGATGCCATATCCCAGATATGGTCTTATACGAAAATCACTTGTCACTTGTCACTTGTAGCCGAAGCTACCACTATTCACTGATCAGGTAGCCGAAGCTACAAATTTTCACTTATCAGGTAGTTGGAACTACCACTTTTCACTGATCAGGTAGCAAAAGCTACCACTTTTCACTGATCAGGTAGCCGGAACTACCACTTTTCACTGATCAGGTAGCAGAAGCTACCACTTTTCACTGATCAGGTAGCTGAAGCTACCACTTTTCACTTGTCATTTGTCATTGATCAGATAAGTGTAGTCGAAGCTATCACTTATCACTTTCACTTTTCCTTGATCAGATAAGTGTAGCCGAAGCTATCACTTATCACTTGTTGCCATTGTCCAACCATGGTCTTTTCCTTCAATTCATCTTGTCACTGAACTGAAATGCTCAATTTGATCATTTATTCAATTTTCATGCTTTTACATTATTCACGATTTTATCATCAATACATATGAAATAACACATCATGAAATTCATAAAATTAACAAATAATCACTAAAATTTAGCCATATAAACTCACAAGTTCAATTTTTGTATTATAACGATAATCATAATTTCATAATAAATATACCAAATAAAACATTATATCATTTCTAATCCAACACTTATCGATTATAATCGGGCATGTGATCAATTTATACACGAGTCATTCATATATTTTTGTATATTTTCCTCCTCCTCCTCTCCATCCACATCCTTAGTATAAACAACACACTTGTAGGTAACATTATCCATAATTTTCACTATCTACTTATGTGAATATTCAAGCTGTCCATCTGTGCCATAGTCACTAAATTATTTTTATCTTGAGCTAAAGAACTCCAAATTAAGATACATAAATTTTCCCAGAAACTAGACTCATATTTCTTCTTACCATAAAAATTTCATAATTTTTGGTTGGGCCAATTAATACATTTTATTCATTGAAATCTCCCATGTTCTGCTATCTGACAGTTCCGACCCTTTTTTACTTAAAATTAATTATCTTCTTGTACAAGATTCGAATGATGTCCTCGTTTGTTTATCTTGAAAATAGACTCATTCAGGATTCTAAACATATAAATTTAAACCTCTAATTATTTTTATCCAATTTTTTATGATTTTCCAAATTCAGAACAGGGGAACCCGAAATTATTCTGACCTTGTCTCACAAAAGTTATTGTATCTCATGATTTACAATTTTATTGCTTAAATAATTTCTTTTATAAGAAACTAGACTCAATAATCTTTAATTTCATATTTTATTCATCCTCTAATTCGATTTCTATATTTTTTGGTGATTTTTTAAAGTTAAACTACTGCTACTGCCCAAAACAGTTTTAGTGCAAAATATTGATTTCCATTTTACCCCAAATTTCACAATTCATACAATTCAGTCCTTGCTCAATTAACCCCTAAATTAAGATAATTTTCTCAATTAATACTTTTTATAGACATTATAAGTTATTTCATAACTATTGAAATTCAGAATTTCCACATAAAACTCTAACTTCAAACTCTTTTACAATTAGGTCCCAAACATTCACTTTCTATTCAATTCTTTCAATAAAATCAGAATATAAACAATTTAAAGCTCTAATTCCATGCCAAATCATCATATACTTCCAGCACTCATCCACAACAACTTCAAAAATTAGACATGGAATCAAAAACTAATGAAATAGTAAGTTAGACCCAATTGTAAAAGTCCAAAAACATAAAATGTCAAGGAGAAAGCAAGAATTAAACTTACA
This sequence comes from Gossypium hirsutum, assembly GCF_007990345.1. NCBI lineage: Eukaryota > Viridiplantae > Streptophyta > Magnoliopsida > Malvales > Malvaceae > Gossypium > Gossypium hirsutum. The sequence continues at coordinate 36,717,384 of NC_053428.1, forward strand.
TGAAGCTAGAGTATGAAAACCAGCTTGAACCATCCTCCATGGCTGTTTTTCAGCTGATGAATATGAAGAGAAATGAAGAGAATTCTAGATATTCCAATTTAGTCCCATTTTTATTTAGCCAATTTTGTCAATTTTCCAATTTTGCTCTTATTTCACCCATTTCCTGATTTTTCTCAGCTATTGCCGCCCAAAATATCTCCTTTGGGCTTATTTGAACTTTAAGTCCTTCCTCATTTGACAATTGAGCTATTTAATCCTTTTAGCAACTTTTACACCCTTTTCAATTTAGTCTTAACCACCCAAATGTCAAAATTTTCTGACTAAATTTTATTACTACCTCACCAAAACTCCATAAATATTTCTAAAAATATTTATGGCTTGATTTATGAAGTTGAGGTCTCGATACCTCATTCTCGACCCAATTTACCTAATTAATTTTTTTAAATCACCAAATTCACTAATTCAAAAATGCTTTTATATTCACATTTGACTAATAGGTATTAATTTATTAAATTTTCAACTCACCCATCAGATTTAGTGATCTCAAATTTCTATTCCCGATATCGCTGAAAATTAGGCTGTTACAATCTGCCTCGACATGATCTAACTTCTTACAATAGCGACATCTCTTATCTCGCTTCCTTAATGCTACCAAAATTGAGGCTTTCCTATTTGACTTGCTATCTGAAATAAACTCATTGTTGAGTTTATCTTTGCTCAACAGATGACCCTTCACATTCTCGAATAAGAGATTATCTTTGCCATAAATAAAGGTCACCTTAAAAGACTTGTATGAAGGGGTAAAACGCATAATAATAACATAACATGATCTTCATCATCAATTTGAACCTTAATATTTTTTAAATCATTCAAAAGAGTAATAAATTGATTGATCTGACCTCTAATGTACTCACTTCCATCATGTATAGACGTTGTTCCAACACCAATTGGTTAGCTATAGAATTTATCGCGTAGAGGGTTTCTAACCTTTTCAATAAGGTGAATGCCATTTTCTCTATCAAAACATCCTATAACACATTATTTGTTAGACATAATTGAACCATGGAGTGAACTTTTTTTATCTAACCTATCCATTTCTGGTTTATCCATGTATGCAAGCGTCTTCTCTATAAGGACTTTCTCAAGATCGCTCTAAATTAGAATTGCCGTTGTATGAGCCTAATTTATCCCGGGGCCATAAGCAAACTAACCCAAAATCAAACCAAAAAAAACTAAGCCCCAAACCCAACTAAATTAAACCCAAACCAAGCCTACAATATTTTCAGAAAACAACACAGAAACCCTAAGCCACTGCCGCTCGTGCCTCCACATCAACACGCCCGTACCACCATTGCGTGCCACAGCTGGGCCTCTGCACCTGAAAAAAATAAAGGACAGCAACAACAACAACATCAACAACAATGGCAACAAAAGAACAAAAACAAAAAGAACAAGGGTTGTATTTTCTTATAAAAGCCATGTAATAATCTATGTATTTTTCACGAACATAGACGAATACGCAAAGATCAATAAAAAAATAGATTAGGTATATTTTCAATTTTTTTCATAGCCTATTTACTTCGAATATTATATATATAAAATATAAGCCCTTTTTTACCTTTTTGACAGAGGGAGAAGACAAAACCAAAAGGTTTCCTTGTTTTCTTTCGACTTTTGTGGGGGTTTTCTGGGTGTTTTGACTTCAGATCAGGGTCAGAAGGAGTAAAAGGACCAGAATGGTCTTTTTCTATACTCTCCGACCACCGTGGATGGCGGCGCCATCACTAGCGATCGACAGTAGCCACGGTGGCCTTATGGCTGGAAATCGGGGACTCTAGAGGGAAAGCAAAACCTCCCTTTAGTTTTTTTTTTAAAAAGCCCGAATATAATGAATTTTTTTTGAAAATTTTGCTTTTAAAGGCGAAGCAAACGACGTCGTTTAGGGCCTGTTTCCATGGCCTCAAAACGACGTCGTTTTGGCCTTCGACCCACTTTCTAACCCGACCCAGCTAAAGGATCCACGTGTTTTCTCTGGAATGGGTTATTTGCATGATTAATCCCTCCGCTTTTTTGACCTATTTCGATTCGATCCTTTCCATTTTTTTATTTTTATCACTTAGTCTTGTTTTATTTTTAATTTGGTCCCTATACCATTTGAGAAGATGGATGCCTAAAGCGGTGTTGTTTTCGATGACCTGAAACCTGATTCGGGTTTGTTCAGTTGGGATCTGCGTGTATAATTGTTGTACTGATCCTTCTAATGTTTAAAGGGATTATAATCTGGACATTTTTCATTTTTATTTATTTCTAATTTGCCCCACATTACTGTTTAAAAGTTCAATTTAGTCCCCTTTGTTATTTTTGTTATTTCATTATTAAATTAGTTAATCTAATATTATTATATTTCCTATTTGGTTTCATTAATATTATTTGTTGCTTTTTTTTATTTGTTTTATTTACTTGTATTCTTTTTATAATTACCAATCAAATTGTTTTATTTATCATCTTATTCATTTATTTATTTATTTAACCTTTTTAATAATTAAAGTTCACTTATTTGTGCTTTTATGTTCTCTTATATTTCACTATTATTATTATTTATTTATATATTTTATTATAAATTATGTCCTTAATTTTATATTTACTATAACTTGATTCCTTATTTGCGATATTTTTACAAATTATTCTCCCTTATATTTATTTGTGTAGTTGTTTCTTTGTCTTCATTATTTGATTGGCATTGTTTTTTATGCGTGTGTGTCGTCGCTATTATAGTTGCGATTATTTATTTATTTTTGATGCTTTTTGTTAATGTTAAAATAGTGTATGTTATACGGTTCTCATGTGTTGTATTATTAATGTATTCCATCTTGTCCTTTGTCAATACAACATTTCATTCACATATCGTTTTAAAAATTACATTAACTCATAAAAAAGGAAAACAAAAAAATCAGTAGTATTTTACATTTTGGGAAATTCAAGAAAATCGCACTCTAACTTACGGGGTTTCGATTTTTTTCGTCAAACCTAAATAACCAAATATCTTTTTAAGTTTTAAATTACATGATTTTTAAATAATGTCGATATTCCGCGTTTAGAAACTCAAGAATGATCGTGCCCTAACTTACGGGGTTTCGATTTTTTTTTGTTGGATTTAAACAACTGAATCTCCTTTCAAAAATCAAAATAAAAATTTTAAAATAAAAATTAAAAGGCAAGCTTATTCTCGAGAATTCAAATGTCGTGTCCTAACTTACGGGATGTGACATTCGATTATCTCGAGACGAGAGGGCCTTTAATATTCGTTTTAATTTATTCGGTTTTTTTTAGAAAATTAACATTAATAAAAAGAAGATCGTATTTTAAATTCTTTTTGAGTTTTTCAAATTTCGATGTTAAGACATTAATTAATCAATTAGGTGCCAATTTTTGGGCATTGCGAGGGTGCTAATCCTTCTTCATACGTAACTGACTCACGAACCTGTTTTCTCTAATTTCTTAGACCAAAATCGTTGTTTTAATAAATCAAAACGTTTTATTGAAACGATCAATCACAAGGTGTCTCGATCAGACCTCACAAAAAAAAAGATTGGTGGTGACTCCCATCTTTGTTTTCAAACTAAAAGTCGACCCCGTTTTCAAAATAAAAAAATGGTTTCGACAGCTTGGCGACTCCACAGGGGAATAAATGAGAGAGTTAAGCCGCAAATTGATTAATTTCTGTCTTTTTGTTGAAAATTAAAAAAAATGTTTTAAAATACGATCCTTTCATTGTATTTCATTCGCCATTTTTTGTGATCTTGGTTGTAACATTTTTATTGGTTCGAGTCTTTAGATGTTTTCACATGTTGCATTGCATGATCATTTGATCAACCCTTTTAAGTGGGAGCGAGAAACTAGTCCTTCGTGAGGTTTTCACCTTTGTATAGGACAGTGGATCGCTTCCGGGATACATTCGTACCTTTGTCTTCGTGAGATTTTCATCTCCATATAGCCATAGGGAAATGTATTCCCCTGAACCGAACTAGGTCTATATGAGCCTATAATGGGTGAGGATCGAGGAATTTACTGGTTCAGGTACCCTGTCTTTAGAACCGAATCACATGTAGTGATCCATAAGAGCCCGCCCTAGGTAGAGCCGCACCAAACCATTAGTGGTCGTCCGAATAGGTGCTCTGCTTGTTATCTGTTGCTTACTTTAATTTCATATACTTTGTACTGACTTGTGTTGTTATTTTGCTTGTTATTGCATGACATTTTCATCATAAAAAAGGTGTCGGTTCAAGTTCGATTACTAAATAAAGAGCTTGTCATGGAGAACGAATTTCTTGATAAGGTGGAGAATAGTGCGACTGTTCGTATATGGTCAGAGAAAACACAATTAGAGAAAGAAGATAGCTTGGTGGAGGGGTACACATCAGGATTATGGGACTTCACCCGTATCAGTGTGACACAATACGACTTCCGAGAATTGAAAGAGATATGGGCCCATTGGGACGATGAGATCAAGCAGCTATTCTATAGTAATTATGGCGATCTGCCTTATCTACTTGACATAAGGTGGACAAGCACTTATTTTGAGCTCTGGCTCTATTCTGGAACCCCGCCTACAGTTGTTTTACTTTTGGGAATGTGGACTTGGTACCTACGGTGGAAGAGTATACAACCCTACTTCATTGCCCAAGGATTCAAGTTGAAAAGGCATATTCTAGAGCCATTAATGTTCCCACTTTTGTGAAGAAGTTAATGAATATCATAGAAATGAGTGAACAGTGGGTTGCGGCTCGGATCAAGCAGAAAGGAGAAAGCAAATGTATCCCCTGGAAAAGTTTGCGAGACCTGATTTTGGCATACCCAGATGTGAAAAAGAGGGTTGATGTTTTTACTTTAAGCATCTATGGGCTTATTGTTTTCCCTAAGGCGCTGAGGCACGTATGATGAGGTTTTTGATTTGTTTAACTGACTGGATAAGAGGGTCAAGTCGGTTCCCGTGATTTTAGCTGAAAGATTCAGATCTTTAAACGCTTGCTGGAGAACGGGTGAAGGAAGATTCATCGAGTGCGCGCAACTATTGCTAGCTTGGTTCCATAGCCATTTCTAGAAAATGGACGAAGTTTTGTATCGGGTGTTCTCCGAGAATTATTCCCCATTAAAGGAAATAGTGGCTACATCGAGATGGGACGACATATCAGAGGAAAAATGGATAGCGATCCTCCAAAATCTCCAAGAAAAGGACGTCGAGTGGAGAGCCCCTTGGATGGATCCCGACGAGAACCTATATCGATGAGGCGACTTTGATTGGATCCCCATGCTTAGGATTTTGGGAGCTGTTAGGTATGCTCTTTTGCTTGTTTTGAGGTAGTATAGATCGAGACAGTTCATACCAGCAACCCATGGGCTAGCTCAGTGCGAGTTTTTGTATAAGGAGGATAACTATAAGAAGAAGGTAGAAGAAATATCCAACGCTTAGAACCAGACCTGCCGGATGAAAAGATTGGCTGTAGGTCCGATGACGACCCCTAAATATAATCGGTGGTGGAGTAAAAGAATCAACGACAACATCTCCGGCCCAAGTCAAGAAGACGGGTGATCGATGGAAGAATACCTACAAGTGGTCCATCCGAGCTAGAGATCATGAAGCAGGATTTCGAGAAATGGAACTTGGATTTAGGAAAGAAGATCGAGCAATTGGAGGAGGAAAAAATACATTTGAGATTAGATGCTGATGTTCAGAAACTAGATGTCGAGAAACTGAGAAAGGAAAGAATAAGGCAAAAGAAGATTTAGATAGCTTGAAAATGGATTGCAAGAAGTTGCGCTTACCGATGAGGATCGTCAAATTGGGGAAGACATCATAGCAGTGGCGACAAGAGATCTAAGAGGAGAAAGCTAAAGCCGATCGATGGGAGAGAAAATTTTAAGATACTCAGGTTCGAAAAGAGGCCTTAGAAAAAAGATTATTAGAAACCCAAAATGAGAAGGTCGAGTTAAAGGCTAGAGTGGCAGAATTAGAAAGGTTGCACCAAGGTCGAGTTAAAGGCTAGAGTGGCAGAATTGGAATGGTTGTTCCATCAGTATCGTAGTCGAAACTCTGCAGCTGAAGGTGAGCTTGAACAAGATTGAAGAGCTGAAAAAGAAGGTAGAAGAATTCGAGACTACGTTATAAAACTACGAACTCCGGGTTGAACTTCTTGAAGCAAATGAGGAGCGTTGGAAAGAGCAACTCCACCGTTCTCAAGATCAAGTTAGAAATAGAGATTATGTTATAGGTGAAGCTATAGCTCAGATACTAGAGGTGGCCGACCATTTACAGACTCTAGCAGTTCAGGCTGATGTATTAAGTGTGAAATATGAATTAGAATCAAACGGGGCCGAGAGCTAGCATGGTTACTTAGGAAAGTTAAAACTTTGAGCAACAAGTCTAAGCCAAATATGTAATCCATTTTATTTAAAGATTTTTGTTTTCTAGTAAAGTTATTCTAAATGGAATTGAACCAGAGTCGATACCTTTTTCTGCATTCATCCCATGCATTTGCATTTCATCGCATCATATGTATTAAATGTCACAAAAGGACCCTAATTAGTTAAAAAATATTTCAGTTAATCTGCAAACTGAAAAAAATTCACCAACTAAACATCGTTACGATACTCGCGCCAAGATAAAAATTATGGATCAAAGATTGGAAAGCCAGGAACAACTCCAAAAAGAAATACAAGAGTAACTAAAAACACAAATGCAAGAACAATTGGCTAAAATCCAATAAGATATGAGGGATCAGATGCTAGAATCCCAGAGAAACATGATGAACCAATTAACACAACTGCTGACTGGTGGGCTAGAAAAGGGAAAGAACCCCGTGGTCAACGCTGGAGATGATAATGAAGATCCTCTTTACCCGGGTTTTACCCCGATAAATGTTCAGACACAATTAGGCCCCAACAGTTTTAGGTCTGTGTTTCAGTGCCGATAAACTACCATGTCGGCTCAGGCTCTAATCCAAGGGATAACCCAACTAATCCCATTGTCCTCGATCTCGATGATGTGGTAAAAATAGAAAAGGCAAGTGTGGAGCTCCCGAAACAACTTGAAAATTGGTGTAGATGGTTAGAAGAAAAGTTTAAAGAAATGAAAAATGCCGACTATCATAGTGGAATCGATGCTAAAGATTTGAGCTTGGTTCCAAATCTAGTACTTCCCCCCAAGTTCAAAACTCTAAAGTTTGAGAAGCATAACGGGACTAGTTGTCTTGAAGCTCACATCACCATGTTCTGCAAACAAATGGCGGGCTATGTCAATAATGACCAACTATTGATTCACTATTTTCAAGAAAGTCTAGTTGGGGCAGCATCCAAATAGTACAACCAATTGAGCCATACCAAGATCAATTCATGGAAGGATCTAGCATAAGCTTTCATGAAGCAGTATAGTCACGTGACGAATATGGCCCCTGATAGAATCACTTTGCAGAACATAGAGAAGAAACAAAATAAGAGCTTCAGGCAATATGCCCAAAGATGGATGGAAGTCGCCATACAAGTCCAGCCACCTCTCCTAGAAAAAGAAACCAAAATGCTTTTCATCAACACCTTAAAAGCTCCATTCATCACTCATATGTTGGGAAGTGCCACTAGAAGCTTATCAGACATAGTGATGATTGGCGAAATGATTGAAAACACAGTGAAGAGCGGTAAGATAGATGCGGGGGAAAGTACCAAGAGATCTGCCCCGAAAAAGAGGGAGAATGAGGTGAATAACATGAGCACATATAATAAGAGTCATTCCAAGTCAATTACTGTGAGCCAGCCGAAGACAGTAACCACCAACCATCAGGGCCCCCTATACAGTACGAGAACGAATACAAAAAGGCTACAGTTCACACCTATACCCATGACGTATAGGGAATTGAATCAAAACCTGTTTGATGCACACGTGGTGTCCCCTTTCTACCTAAAGCCGATGCAACCCCCATTTCCCAAATGGTATGACGCAAACGCTCAATACGAATACCACGCGGGAATCACTGGCATTCAATTGAAAACTGCATCGCGTTTAAAAAGTTAATCAAAAGATTCATAAAATGGGGATTGTAAAGTTTGACGACTCATCCGCACCAAATGTAACAAGAAACCCGCTACCCAACCATGCTAACCAAAGGGTAAACGGGATAAATGAAAGTGGAAGCAAGAAAATCAAATGTGAGGTTACGGAAGTTAAAACCCCATTGAGACGGGTCTGGAAAGAGATGATAAAAAGAGGATTGATCGTACTGGATTCAAAAGAAAGATCTGAAAGAAAGAGGAACTATTGTGAGTTCCATAATGGAGAAGTACATGAAATCCAAGAATGCATCAAGTTCAGAGCCCTAGTGCAGGACATGATGGACAACAAAGAAGTAGAGTTTTATGAAGAGCTTAAAAGCCCTGAAGAGGGAAATATATGCGCGTCGGAAGGAGAATCGATAGCGAAAACCCAAAAAGTCAACTACCCAGTGGTCATTATTTTACGACCAAGAAAAAACAAAGCTAGAACGCAAACAGCACCATGAGTCATAATCCAGAAACCTATATCCTTTCCCTACAAGGATAATGAAAAGGTTTCTTAGAACTATGGCTGTAATGTGACAATCCCGAGAGAGGAGAACCCAGTCAATGCTTCAGAAGAGGGCAAAGATATAGGTCTCTATACGTGTAGTAGGAGGCGCTACAATTCAGCAAATCCAAGAGCGGAGCATATAAAAGGAAAAGCCTTGGCGGTTGAACAGTTGAAGGAAAATATAGCCGAATTTGAGCCTCCCGTTAATGAGCTAGTAAATGAAGAGGAGGCTAAAGAATTTTTGAAAATTTTAAAGTACGGTGAGTACAGTATTGTAGAACAGCTGTATAAAAAACTAGCTCGCATCTCGATGCTAGCCTTACTTTTAAGCTTGGAGGTCTATCGTAGCTCACTGATGAAAGTTTTAAATGAAACCTATGTCGCTAATGATATTTCCATTAATAAGCTAGACTGCCTAGTTAGCAACATAAGTACTGATAACTTCATCTTCTTTAATGATGATGAAATACCACCCGAAGGCATGGGATCGACCAAGGCTCTGTACATCAACACCTGCTGCAAGGGGTATACGCTACCGGGGGTGTTGATTGATAACGGGTTAGCCTTGAATGTCTTACCCTTATCCATGCTGAACATGTTACCTGTGGATAGCTCTTACATGAAAACGTACCAAAACATAATGAAGGCATTCAACGGCACCGAAAGAAGGGTAATGGAAAGAATCAAAATACCCCTTCTGATTGGCCCAAACACGTACGATGTGGACTTCCTGGTAATGGACATCAAGCCTTCGTATAACTGCCTATTGGGGAGGCCTTAGATACATTCAGTAGGGGTAGTACCTTTATCACTACACTAAAACTTGAAGTTGGTGATGGAAGAGCGGCTAATAACGATAAATACGGAAGAAGATGCACTATATTTAGAGGCAAACGATGAAGCGATTGAATGTTCCTTTCGATCATTGGAATTTTTAAACACAAAAATTATCACCAAAAGGAACATAATCCCAATACCTAAGATACCCAAGACTACAAGAATGAGACTTCAATTAACTGTTGAGAAATGAGGTTTACCCAGGAGGAGACTCGGGAGATACCTCTAAGGAAGGGTCGAGCACCAATAATGAAGGATAAACGAGACTGATTTAGCTTAGGATTCAAGCCAGACATGAGATAAAGAAAGAAAGACCTGGAAAAGAAGCAAGAGAGGAGAAGAGTACGCTTATATGGGGAGGAAATCAAATGGGAACCAATGATATTCCTTCACATATCCAGAACTTTTGTGTCAGGAGGGATTATTAACCCTGAATGGAGGATGCTGAGAAAGGAAACTATGGAAGAAATGTTGGAAAACCTGAACATCAATGCCATATCTGAAGAAGGAACTGGAGAAAAGAATTTGTCAGTGATAAACCGTAAATTATACATATTTATACCCCATGTTTAATGCATTTTATGAATGATTTTCATTAGAATTGGTGAATTCGATGCTCCTAATGCGTTAATTTCATGTTTTATACTTAGGAGAGTATAGGAGAGAGAAAGGAACGAGAAATGGGCCAAAAACAGAGAAAATGGGCCAAAGTACGAACTTAACACGGCCTAGACTTCCTCACACGGGCAGAATCGAAGCACGACTCACACGGGTATAGCACACACCCGTGCCATTCTAACAGGCTTAAACACGGCCTGAAGTAATCGAACACAGGCGTGTTACACAAGCGTGTCCCTGCCGAGCCCAAGTTAAGTCCAATTCGGAAAAAGGCCACTTTTGAGGGCTTCTGGACATTCCAAAGCCTATAAATACACCCTAGAAGAGGAGAAAAAGGGAGGCGGAGAATAGGGGTAAGATATTACTCCAAGGAAGCCGATTAATCCATCTCAGAAGCCGGATTCATCATCAAGACTGAAGATCTCTCCCCAATTTCCCTTCAGGAGTTTTGGGTTTTCTTTATGTTTTCTATTCTTTATTCTTCTGAGATGTTTTCTTATTTAGTTATGAACTAAAACCCCCTAAATACCTAAGGGGAATGAAACCTAAGATGAATCTTGTTATTATTTTCTGAATCGTATGGTAAATATTTAACTTGTTCTTAATTATGTGTTCTTAATTCTTGTTTTGATATCCTAGGATACTAATTCAAGACATGCTCTTATTCAGAGGAGGAATAGAACCTGTCTAAGAGTACATATATCCTAATTAAGTGGAGTTGATTGCGCGCGTAGAAATGGGGTAACAAGATTTTGCCAGATTAGGGTGAAACCTAATAAGGGGATCCATAGATCGAGTTAATGCAACTCTAGAGTGTTAATTAGAGAAAAGTCTCAGTTATTCAATCTAGGGATTAGACGTTATTAGTCTTGAATAGGGATAATAACATAACTTAGGGATCTCTACATAATAAGTTGAATGAATAAATCGTCCGATTCTGAGCCAGAATAACAAGTAAAGTCTAGGTGGATTTTCCCTTAGGTATTGTTTTAAGTCAATCGATTTTCCCAAAAGCAATTCCCCAATACTATTCTTTGTGCGTTCTTAGTTTAGATCATTAGTTAATTAAAACAAAACCTCTTTATTCTTAGGCTAGATAATAAAAAGACAGTCATAACTAGTACTTTTAGTTCCTTTGGGTTCGACAATCCGGTCTTGCTAAAACTATACTACTGTTCGATAGGTACACTTGCCTACATCGCGATAATAGTTAGTTCAAGAACGAATAATTATAAATATTTAAAACCTATCAAGGAACCATGCGATCATCAGACATTTGCCCTTATGTACCTGTAAGTGTTCTGGACAACTGGACTGCGGAAGAGATTCATGTAGGTTTTAGAGCTAATTTAGAGTAATGTCTAAAACACACTTATTGCTCTAGGCCTAGGAGTAATAAGAATCTTCTGTGAAATAGGCTTATGTCCAAAAACTTTATTTCAACAAAATGCATCTTTGCTATCATTTTGAGAAAATATTCTTTTATTCTTTCCACTTCATTCATAATCATATTATACAAATAATTGTTCTTAGATTTTTTGGTTTTTTGGACCTTCTTCCAAATATTCTTTTGTTCTTCATTCATGATCATACCATACAAATAATTATTCTTAGATCCTTTTGGTTCTTTATATCTTCCTTCATCCCCCTAACAGGTCTCTAGATATCAATGATATGAGTGATGCTACTAATGACTCAGAGTCTCCTTTTGAGTAAGATATATGTATGGAGGATTCTCGAGATTTTGAAGATGACCAAGGGTGTGACCTATCTCCTGATTTGTTGAGGATGGTAGAGCAAGATGAGAAAAAAATCCTACCTCACAAAGAGTCAGTAGAAATTGTGAGCTTAGGAAAGGAAAAATAGGCGAAGATCGGAACTTGTATCACCGTAGAGATAAAGTGAGACCTCATTGAGTTACTCCAAGAATTCAGGGATGTCTTTGCGTGGTCCTACCAAGACATGCTCAGGTTAAGTACCGACATTATGGTGCATCAACTCCCTCTAAAGGAAAAGTGTAAGCCAATGCAACAGAAGCTCCGAAGGATGAGACCCGATGTTCTACTAAAAATAAAAGAAGAGGTCAAGAAGCAATTCGACGTTGGATTTTTAAAAGTGGTTAAATATTCAGAATGGGTAGCCAACATCGTCCCTGTACCTCAAAAATATGGAAAGATACGAATGTGTGTAGACTACAGAGACCTGAATAAAGCAAGTCCGGAAGATAATTTCTCACTGCTTCATTTTGACACCTTAGTGGACAACACGGCAGGTCACTCACTGTTCTCTTTCATGGATGGTTTCTCTAGATATAACCAGATTAACATGCATCCTGAAGCCATGGAGAAGACCACATTTGTATCCGTGTGGGGAATTTTCAGCTATAAAGTGATGTCATTTGGATTGAAAAATGCGGGAGCAACGTATCAAAGAGCCATGGTAACCTTATTCCATGATATGATGCACAAAGAAATCGAAGTTTATGTCGATAATATGATCGTAAAATCCCGCATAGGGGAGGAGCATGTTCAAGTCCTGAGGAAATTGTTTTTAAGGTTGAGAGAATTCCAACTAAAGCTCAATCCAGTAAAATGTACTTTCGGAGCCAGGTCCGAAAAGCTGCAAGTTTTTGTAGTAAGTAAAAAAGGGATTGAGATCGACCCAGACAAAGTCAAGGCCATAAAAGAGCTGCCTCCACCACGTACTCAAAAAGAAGTTCGAGGTTTCCTTGGAAGACTAAATTACATCGCTTGGTTCATTTCCTAACTAACAGAGAAATGTGACCCCATATTCCGCTTCCTTAAGAAACACAACCCAAGTGTATGGGATAAGGAATGCCAACAGACTTTCGACAGAGTCAAACATTACTTGTCCAATGCCCCAGTGCTAATGGCACCCATCCTAGATAAGCCACTGATACTGTATTTGGCGGTGTTTGAGAAATCCAAGGGATGCGTGCTCAGCCAACATGATGAGTCAAGAAGGAAAGAAAGAGAAATATACTACCTCAGTAAAAAGTTCACTGAATGTGAGACAAGGTACTCACCAATCAAGAAGTTGTGTTGCGCCTTAATTTGGACAACCCGAAAACTAAGACAGTACATGCTGTATCACACCACTTGGCTCATCTCGAAACTGGACCCTCTGAAGAACATGATGGAAGTCTACAACTTTGAATGGAAGGATGGCCCAATAGAAAATTCTGCTTTTCGAATTTGAATTAGTCTATGTGAACCAGAAGCCGTAAAAGGGAGTGCAATAGTTGATTTTCTGGCCACTAGAGCTCTAGAGGATTACGGGCCTTTGAAATTTGATTTCCCAAATGAAGATTTAATGTATGTTGCATTCACTGAAGAAGGTTCTCAAGAATGCCACCCTTGGAAACTAAATTTTGACGGAGCTTCAAATGCTGTGGATAACATAATCGGGGCAGTCTTGGTATCCCCAAACGGATATCATTATCCCTTTACTAGTAAACTAGATTTTGATTGTACGAATAATATGGTAGAATGCGAAGCATGCATCATGGGTATCCAGGCAGCCATAGAATGTAAAATCAAAGTGTTAGAGGTATATGGAGATTCTACACTAGTAATCTACCAGCTCAAAGGCGAATGGGAGACAAAATGCCCCAAATTGATCAGTTATGAAAAGATAGTTCTGGAGTTAATTGAGGAGTTTGATGACATCACCTTCTGCTACCTCTCATGAGATGAAAACCAAATGGCTGATGCCTTGGCTACTCTAGCTTCCATGATCTAAATGAACAAATAAGATGACGTAAAACCTATTTAAATAAGTATTTATGAGGTTCCGGATCATTGTTACAATGTTGAGGAAGAAGAAAAGGATGATCACCCTTGGTACCATGAAATACTACGATATGTGAAAAATCGTGAATACCCTGACTAAGTAACTGAGAATGATAAAAGAATGCTAAGAAGGCTAGCCTGTGACTACATTTTAGATGGGGAGATTCTATATAAAAGAAGAAAGGATCAGGTACTATTGAGGTGCGTAGACACTGTCAAGGCTAAGAAAATCTTGAAAGAAATCCATTAAGGTGTCTGCAGGACACACACTAATAGCTTTACAATGGCCAGGCAAATTATGAGATTCGGTTATTACTGGTCCACCATGGAAGGGATTGTATTAATTATGCCAAGAGATGTCATAAGTTCCAAATCTATGGAGACAAAATCCATGTGCTTCCTTCGCCTCTCCATATTATGACTTCTCCATGGCCTTTCTCTATGTGGGGCATGGATATGATTGGGCCAATATTGCCAAAAGCTTCCAATGGGTATCGATTCATCTTTTTGGTTATCGACCAGAAGCCGCTTCATTTGACAATGTTATAAAGTCGGTATTTAGCAAATTTTTAAAGAAAAAAATCATATGTCGATATGGAATGCCAGAGAGGATCGTATCTAACAATACACTGAACTTGAACAACAGCATGATACGAATGTCTGCATTCAATTCAAGATCAAGCACCACAACTCGTCGCCATATCACCCAAAAATGAATGGTGTAGTGGAGGCAGCCAATAAAAACATTAAGAGGATCATGGGTAAAATGACAGGAACTTATAAAGATTGGCATGAGAAGTTACCATTTGCACTCTATGCTTATCAAACATCTGTCAGGACCTCCACCAGGGCAACACCTTTCTCCTTGGTCTATGGGATGGAGGCAGTTTTACCTATCGAAGTTGAGATTCCTTTTCTTCGAGTTTTGTTAGAACTAAAGTTAGATGAAGCAGAATGGATCCAGACTCGATATGATCAATTGAACTTGATTGAAGAAAGGAGGCTAAGGGCTATCCGTCATGGTCAGATGTACCAAAAACGAATGATGTGAGCTTATAACAAAAAAATTTTGCCCAAGAAAATTCCACGAGGGAGACCAGGTGTTGAAAAAGATCATTCTCATACAAAAAGATTTCAGAGGGAAATGGATGCCAAACTAGGAAGGGCCTTGTGTGGTAAAGAAAGCTTTTTCTGGAGGAGCACTGATTTTGACCGAAATGGATGGGAAAAACTTGTCTAATCCTATAAATTTGGATTCAGTCAAGAAATACTTTACCTAAAAGGGGAGAGGCCAAGGTGAAAACCCGCAAAGGGCACCTTGAGACCAAAAGGGGTTTTGAGTTGAAAACCCGAAAAAAGATGGTTCAACTATTGATTGGAGATGGGGTGTGTGGTAGTCTTGTCCTCTCAAAATTAACAAGAAGGAGGAACGTTACATTTTGGGGCATCAACAAAATACTTGAGATCTTCTAAACACATATCTAGCTCGAAACAATCTTCGAGAAATTTGAATAGAGAAGCTCACGTTGCGATATCTGGGGCACCTATATTTTTTTATTCATTTTGTACCTTAGCAAATTTTGCTATCTTAGTTGATTTATCCACTTCGAGCTTTGCTCTTAATAAAATTCTATATTGTTCATTGTGATAGTTTTTTTCAAGCATTTTTCATTGAAACAATGATTATTGGACTTACAATATTCACATAAAAGAGGTTCTGCATATTACTTTGAAGAGTTTTTAAAAGGTACAAGGACCTGAAACAGGACCACTAGTTAGAACTAACTCAAATTCAGAAGTTGGAAACATTGAAGGAAGGATA
Source organism: Gossypium hirsutum (assembly GCF_007990345.1). Taxonomy (NCBI): domain Eukaryota; kingdom Viridiplantae; phylum Streptophyta; class Magnoliopsida; order Malvales; family Malvaceae; genus Gossypium; species Gossypium hirsutum. The sequence continues at coordinate 36,733,066 of NC_053428.1, forward strand.
GTCCAAATTATGGCTATCTCTCCAAATCTTCTGTCAAAGATATTAGCTGAACAAGAAGATAAGCTATTGTGTCAGTAATACAACCTTGATGAACAATGAGTAATGACAACCTAATTATTAAAAAAGAGATCATTCTCATGACATTATGCATTCATGCAAATATCATATATACACATCTAGTTAAGAGCATTTGATTCATTCTGATCATGACAACCCAATCATTTGGTATACACATAGGCCCATGAAATCGATTCTACAGGTCATGTTCCCCAGAGGACGGTGTAACAAGATTGGTGAATCCACAAATCCCATAGCCCTGAAGTTGTAGTGGGGCGGATTTAAGTTATAATGGAAAATCTTATCTCCTTGAAGTTGAAGTGGGTTAGACTGAAGATAGCAAACCTTATCTCCCTAAAGTTACAGTGGAGCAGGTTAAAGATAGCGAATCTCATTTCCCCGAAGTTGCAGTGGAATAGATCGAATATAACGCCTCAAATTTTTTATTTTCGACTTTTTACAATTTTCTGGCTTGAAAGTGTCTAAATTTGTGGTTCGTGTTATTTTAGCTTAAATGTATGTTGAGTTAAGTAATTATGAGCTCTGGGGTGTGTTTGGAAGGTCCTAAGTTCAGGCTGTAACTTGGGCTAAATTTGGGTTTTTAATTGAATTAAGTCTGATTTGAGGTCAGTGGGCTTATAAGGAATTGTTGGTATAAAATTAACAGAATGGGCCTGCTGGTCTAGTGGTTAAGTTGTAAGGGATTATACTTAGGGTCAGAGGTTTGATTCCCTGTAGTAGCGATAGGATTATTTTTGCTGCAAGTTCCAATAAGCGATGGGCTTTGGTAAATTCTGATTTGTGGGCTTAAGGGAAAACCTAGGGTTTTCTCCTTTTCCTCTTTTTTGTCAACAGTTGTTCTCTATGCCGTTTTTCTCTTTCTTTTTTCAATTTCCCTTGTGCCGAAAATTATTTGCTTTCTTCCCCTTCTCCTTTGTTTTGCTTTTCTTTTTCGATAAGCTTAGGTGTGTTCAAGCAGTTCTACCGATTCGATAAGTAGCAGTTAAATTAAGTTAAGTATTTGCTGTTGGAAATTGTTAAGAGAGGTTTTGGTTGTTGTTTAGAGGGGATTTAAGGATCTGTGGATCATTAATCAGGGTTTTAAATAGCAAGAAAACACCGTTATTCGTCGAAGGCTTTGGAGTGCTTGTGGTTGGATTTGCAGTAGAAACGAACCAGGTGTGTACTCCGCTTATACAGAAAATGAGTTTCGACGAAAGCCGAAAAACTAGTCTATCGACGCCACACGGGCGTGTGGTCTGCCCGTGTGGTAGCTTGCGTTGTGAGACACAGGCGTGTGACAGACGAACCAGGCCGTGCGCGCGCCACACTAGCGCAATAGACACGGGCATATGAGGCTAGCGAGGCCGTGTGCGAGGTACGAGCTCGACCATTTGGGCCGTGTAGACCGCACGGGCGTATGGGTCTTGGGCCAGGCCATGTGATCCACACAGGCAAGGCTAATTTGGGTAGTGTCGGCCCACATGCCCAGCACACGGGCGTGTGAGCCCAATTTTCCTAAAATGTTCTGTAATGTTGTACGGGTCGCCTAAGTCGACTGTGGCCTGCCTGTAGGGTCAGTAAGCGTTATTTAGATCCCATACTATAAATTATTACTTTCTAGATGTAAAGCATGTTACAATAAGCATGTATATCTGCCTGATTTCATATATTTGTTCTGTTATGATATGATCTGATTTCTACATATAAGCATGTCACGATATTTATGATGTATTGCTTTGGGTTGGGTTGTTGTGAAAAGAAGGAAGTCTGAGAGGCAATTAGCCTATTATCGGGCAGCTACGCTGCATATAACTATTATGTACTATTTTACAACACCACTTGGTGTGTAGGGCTGGATGGGTCGATTTTATCCCCATACTTGGTGTGTAGGGCTGGGTGGGTTGATTTTATCCCTACATGGTGTGTTGGATTAGACGGAGATGGTGTACAGGGTTGGTGGGTATGAATTCTATTCTCTGATAACTGATCTGATTTGCATCGATATCTGTATGGCTAAGGCCGAATATCTGTATTCCGTTATCTGTTTGTATGCATGCTATTTGTGGGGATGTACACACTGAATCTTTGAAAACTCACCCCTTTATTTATTTTATGTCAGGTAATCCTCAGCAGTAGATGGATCGGTGTGGTGAAGGGCTCGATGGTGACCACTGTTAGACTTATAGATTTTTAAGGAACGTTTATTTCATCTATTCAATTTTTTCAATTTTTCTATATTTGTTTTGGGATTTAATTTTCGGACTTGAGCTATTTCTTTTGGTTTATTTTAGGATTTTTAAATTGTTAAATTGTTGACTTACGAATTATTGATGTTTTAGCTTCCGCGTAAAAGAACGATTTTCAAATAATTAATGGAATAAGGATTTCTCGACTTAAGTAACGATAATGAACTGAACAATTTTAACTTGCTAAGATTTTCTAAAATCACTCTCATGTGACACCGCCAGATTAGGCCATAACATCTAGGCCGGGTTTGGGGTGTTACATTTAGTAGTATCAGAGTCAAGTTTGTAAAAACTCGGCTGTGGTTTTGGGCTGTAAAAAGGAATGGTTTTGGAAATCTGTGATAAAATAATTAAAAATTATTTTTGATAAATAAGTGGTTCACTGAGTCTCCGTCGCTATCCTGTAAGTTCTCTAAAACTCTGATGTATATTGTCTAGAAGCATGCCTAAATTGAGTTTTATCTGTATCTGTCTGAGATTTTATGCATGTATGTGAGACTACTATAGGTAGTACTTTACTGAATCACTTAGGTAGTGTAAACTAAAACTGTAGTGAGCTTATTACTCGCGATAACTAACTCAAAAACCCTAATACTGTTTTGCATAAAATATCTGCTAATAACTATTGAAACTGTAAACTAATGTGCATAAAACTTCTAATACAGATTAATTTGATAGTTACGATGAGCGCACATGGTACTCGTGGACGAAGAACTCGAGGTCGAGGTAGAGGCTGCAGAGGGATTCGAGCTGAGTCATTCGCATCTGATACGATCCCTAATCTAGACACTAGCGAGACGCCAGTGTCGCCTGTTACAAAGACTGGTGTTGAGTCTCAGAACCGTGCAGCAGGGGACGATGCTTTGTCCCAGGCCATGCTGCGAATTTTGGAGAGAGTCGCTGGAGCTAATGTTGGATTTAGAGACCGTGGGTCAGTTACGGAACGACTTCTGTCGAATGGGGCTGAGATATTTAGGGGCATCGCTAGAGTTGCTCTGAGTGTGGCTGAGTATTGGATGGAGTCCATAGAGCGCATAATGGATGATTTGGATTTTACTGATGAGCAGAAACTCAAGGGGGCTGTATATCTGCTTCGTGATGAGGTATACCAATGGTAGTTAACCGTTAAGGAGGGTACTCAGCCTGATAGGTTGACTTGGGATTTGTTTAAGACCACCTATCAGAGTAAGTATGTTGGAACTAGCTACGCTGACGCTAGGTGACTTGAGTTTCTGAATCTCACTCAGGAAGACCGTTCGGTGGCCGAGTATGAGGCCAAATTTCTGAGGCTGGGTCGCTATGCGAGGGGCATGGTGAAGAATGAGTATGAGCGTTGTGTTCGATTTGAGGATGGTCTTTGTGATAGTCTGCGAGTTTTAATAGCTCCTTAGAGGGAGCGAGATTTCTCAGTCTTGGTCGAAATGGCCAAGATAGCAGAGGAGGTGAAGCGCTCTGAGCCCCAAAACCGTGAGAAAGGGAAAGTTAAGATGGATTCTAAGTCTACTGGTTCTGGGATGAGGCCTAAGAAAAAGCTCAAGGTTGACGGGTCCGTTAGAGTTAGGCCTACTGTTTCACCTACTGGGGTGGGGATCTATAAGCTATGTAATAGACACCATCCAAGCGAGTGTTGGAGATCTACTGGCACTTGTTTGAGGTGTGGATCGACTGAGCATCGAGTTAAGGATTGTCCACTAAGAGGTGATCAGGTGCAAGCTCCTGTTGTTGAGACTGCACAGCCGCCGAGAAAAGTACAGCAGCCACCTAGGGGCCACGGACAGGCTAGGGGTGGTAACGGTATGGGTCGAGGTCAGAGAGTACCTAGCAGGGGTGTTGGGCCGACTGAGGTGAGGTAGCCTGCACTTGTCTATACTGCACATCGCCATGAGGATGGAGATGCTCCAGACGTCATCATGGGTACGTTCTTAATTCTTAACATACCTTATGTTGCACTGATAGACATAGGTTCTACGCACTTTTATGTTGCATGTTCTGTGTCTGAGACTTTGGGGATTCCGTATGTGAGCACTTCTAGGGAGATTTTTATGGTGAGTCCGTTGGAGCAGTCCATTACGATGAGTAAGGTGTTCAAGGATGTTCCTTTGGAAGTCCAAGGTTCAATATTTCTGGCTCATCTGATGAAACTTCCATTTGGGGAGTTCGACTTAATTCTGGGGATGGACTGGTTAGTGAAGCATTGTGTAAGTCTGGATTGTACTGAAAAGATGGTGGTTCTAAGGATCAAAGAGGATAATGAGGTAGTCGTAATTAGAGAACAACAAAATTATTTGTATAATATAATCTTTGTGTTGGAAGCAAAAAAGCTGGTGAGGAAAGGATGTGAGGCGTACTTGGCTTACATCAGTGTTTATGATCCTGTGGACTCTTCGGTTAAGGACATCCATACTATGAGGGACTTTTCAGATGTTTTTCCAGAAGAACTACCAGGATTACCTCCGAGTCGTGAGGTAGAATTTGAGATTGAGTTGATTCCTGGTACGGCTCCGGTGTCTATCACCCCTTACCGAATGGCATCGAAGGAGCTGGCAGAACTGAAGGCTCAAGTTCAGGAGCTGTTAGATCGTGGGTTTATTTGTCCCAGTGTATCCCCGTGGGGAGCACCTGTTTTGTTGGTAAAGAAGAAGGGCGGTACAGTGAGGATGTGTATAGACTACCGTTAATTAAAGAAGTTGACGATTAAGAATAAGTATCCACTTTCGATGATAGATGACTTATTCGATCAATTCAGAAGAGCTTCAGTGTTTTCTAAGATTGATCTGCATTTAGGTTACCATCAGTTAAGAGTAAAGGAGGCCGATGTACATAAGATGGTATTTAGGACTCGGTATGGCTTTTACGAGTTCCTAGTTATGCCTTTTGGGTTGACTAATACACCAGCGACATTTATGAATCTAATGAACCGTGTGTTTCAGCCCTACTTGGATCAGTTTGTAGTAGTGTTCATCGACGACATCTTGGTATACTCTAGGACTGAGGAAGAGCACGATATGCATCTGTGAGTGGTTTTACAGATTCTTCCTGAGAAACAGCTTTACGCGAAGTTCTCTAAGTGTGAATTTTGGCTTCAAGAAGGGACATTTCTAGGACATGTAGTTTCTACATAGGGGATTAGAGTTGATCCTTGTAAGATTGAGGCTGTGTTGGATTAGAAACAACCGAAGAGTATGTCGGAGGTTCGTAGTTTTCTAGGTCTGGCAGGTTATTACTGGTGCTTCGTAGAGGGATTCTCGTTGATCACAGCACAGTTGACTAAGTTGTTGCGCAAAGGAGTTCCTTTTGTTTAGACTAACGCACAGCAGGAGAGCTTCGAGAAGCTCACAATAGTTTTGACTTTGGCTCTAGTTCTGATACAGCCTGAGCCTGGTAAAGACTTCATGGTTTACAGTGATGCGTCATATGTGGGTTTGGGTTACGTCTTGATGTAAGACGGTAAAGTAGTAGTCTATGCGTCTCGGCAGCTTAAGACTCATGAAGTTAATTATCCGACGCATGATTTGGAGATGGCGGCAATTGTCTTTGCATTGAAGATTTGGAGGTACTATCTATACGGTGAGAAGTGTACCATCTACACTGATCACAAGAGCCTCAAGTATCTCCTCACTTAGAGGGAGTTAAATCTTAGGCAACGACGATAGGTTGAGTTGCTCAGGGACTACGACTGCAGTATTGAGTATCACCTGGAAAGGCCAATGTGGTGGCCGATGCATTAAGCCGCAGGGCCGTGGCTGATTTAAGAACGTTGTTCACTAGACTGAGTCTTCATGACGATGGGAGTCTCCTGGATGAGTTGCAGGTTAGGCCAACGTGGCTGGGTTGGATTAAAGACAAGCAGTTGGGAGATAAGTCTCTTGAGTTACAATTCTGTCAAGTTGAGGCTGGAACAACCACTGATTTTAGGATTGGCAGTGATGGGGTGTTGCGTTTCCGAGATAGGATCTGTGTGCCTAATGATGAGGATTTGCGATTGTCGATTCTGAAGGATGCGCATAGTAGTCCTTACACTATGCAATCTGGTGAGAACAAGATCTATAGGGATTTTCGAGAGTTATACTGGTAGCCAGGGTTAAAACGTGAGGTGACCGATTTTGTTGCTTGCTGTTTAACTTGTCAGTAGGTTAATGCTGAGCATCAGTTACCTTCGAGTTTACTACAGCCAGTTAAGATTCCAATGTGGAAATGGGAGCGAGTAACGATGGACTTCGTTAGTGGGTTGCCTCTAACACCCACTAAGAAAGATTCTGTGTGGGTCGTTGTAGATCGATTGACCAAGTCTACACATTTCATTCCTGTTAGGACAGACTTTTCTTTACAGCAGTTGGCTAAGCTTTACATTTCTAAGATAGTGAGGGTTAGGCCAACGTGGCTGGGTTAGATTAAAGATAAGCAGTTGGGAGATAAGTCTTTTGAGTTACAATTCTGTCAGGTTGAGGCTGGAACAACCACTGATTTTAGGATTGGCAGTGATGGGGTGTTGCGTTTCCGAGATAGGATCTGTGTGCCTAATGATGAGGATTTGCGATTGTCGATTCTGAGGGATGCGCATAGTAGTCCTTACACTATGCAACCTGGTGAGAACAAGATCTATAGGGATCTTCGAGAGTTATACTAGTAGCCAGGGTTGAAACGTGAGGTGACCGATTTTGTTGCTTGCTGTTTAACTTGTCAGTAGGTTAAGGCTGAGCATCAGTTACCTTCGAGTTTACTACAGCCAGTTAAGATTCCAATGTGGAAATGGAAGCGAGTAACGATAGACTTCGTTAGTGGGTTGCCTCTAACACCCACTAAGAAAGATTCTGTGTGGGTCGTTCTAGATCAATTGACCAAGTCTACACATTTCATTCCTGTTAGAACAGACTTTTCTTTACAGCAGTTGACTAAGCTTTACATTTCTAAGATAGTGAGGCTGCATGGGGTACCTATCTCGATCATTTCTGATTAGGGATCCTCGTTTTATGTCTCGATTCTGGGGGAAACTTCATGAGACTTTGGGTTCTCGCCTTGATTTCAGTACTACTTTTCATCCTTAAACAGATGGTCAGTCAGAGAGGGTGATTCAGGTATTGGAGGATATATTGAGGGGTTGTGTTATGGATTTCCGAGGTAATTGGGAGGAGTACTTGCCATTGGCAGAGTTCGCTTACAATAACGACTATCAGTCTAATATTCAGATGGCATCATATGAGGCACTGTATGGACGTAAGTGTTGCACTCCTTTGTACTAGACTGAGCTAGGTGAGTGACGTATTTTGGGTCCAAAGTTAGTATCAGAGACTGAGGATAGGGTCTACTTAATTCGGGATCGACTGAAAGTGGCTTCTGATAGACAGAAGACCTATGCAGATTTGAAAAGGAAGGACATCAACTATTTTGTAGGAGACAGGGTTTTTCTTAAAGTCTCACCATGGAAGAAGGTTTTGAGGTTCGATCGTAAGGAGAAGCTGAGTCCTCGATTTATTAGGCCGTATCGGATTCTGAAGCAAGTGGGGCCAGTCGCATATTATTTGGAGCTACCTTCAGAGTTGGATCGTATTCATGACGTGTTTCACGTTTCGATGTTCAGACGTTACTGCTCTGACCCCACGCACATTGTGCCTGTGGAGGAGATTGAGGTTAGACTAGATCTGACATTCGAGTAGGAGCCAACTCAGATTTTGGATCACGACGTTAAGGTACTGCGTAGGAAGTCTATTCCCTTAGTGAAGGTGCTGTGGCAGAATCATAGCACTGAAGAGGCTACTTGGGAGCCGGAGGATTTGATGCGTCAGTAATATACTCACTATTTCTGATTAGGTAAAATTTGAAGACGATTTTCTTTAAGAGGGCTAGAGTTGTAAAGCCCCAAATTTTTAATTTTTGGCTTTTTTGTGATTTTCGGGCTTGGAAGTGTCTGAATTTGTGGTTCATGTTATTTTGGCTTAAATGTATGTTGGGTTAAGTAATTATGAGCTCTAGGGTGTGTTTGGAAGGTCCTAAGTGCAGGCTGTAACTTGGGCTAAATTTGGGGTTTTAATTGAATTAAGCCTGATTTGAGGTCAGTGGGCTTATAAGGAATTGTTGGTAAGAAATTAACAGAATGGGCCAACTGGTTTAATGGTTAAGTGGCAAATGATTGTGCTTAGGGTTAGGGGTTCGATTCCCTGTAGTAGCGATGGGATTCTTTTTGCTGCCAGTTTCAGTAAGCGATGGGCTTTGGTAAATTCTGAGTTGTGGGCTTAAGGGAAAACCTAGGGTTTTCTCCTTTTCCTCTTTTCTGTCAACAATTGCTCTCTCTGTCGTTTTTCTTCCCAATTTCCCTTGTGCCGAAAATTCTTTGCTTTCTTCCTCTTCTCCTTCGTTTTGCTTTTCTTTTTCGATAAGCTTAGGTGTGTTCAAGCGGTTCTGTCGATTCAATAAGTAGCAATTAAATTAAGTTAAGTTTTTTCTGTTGGAGATTGTTAAGAGAGGTTTTGGTTGTTATTTAGGGGGGATTCAAGGATCTGTGGATCATTAATCAGGGTTTTAAATAGCAAGAAGATGCCTTTCTTCGTCAAAGGCTTTGGAGTGCTCGTGGTTGGATTTGCAGCGGAAACAAACCAAGTGTGTACTCCGCTTGCACAGAAAACGAGTTTTGGCGAAAGCTGAAAAACCAGTTTGTCGACGCTACACAGGCGTGTGGTCTTCCCATGTAGTAGCTTGTGTCGCGAGACATGGGCGTGTGATAGACGAGCCAGACCGTACGAACTCTACACGGACGCGACGGACATTAGCGTGTAAGGCTGGGAAGGCCGTGTGCGAGGCACGGGCTCGACAATTTGGGCCGTGTGGGCCGCATAAGCATGTGGGTCACACGGGTGAACCATAAGGGTGTGTGGGTGTTGGGCAAGGCCGTGTGATCCACACAGGTAAGGCTAATTTGGACCGTTGGGCCCACACGGGCAGGGCACACCGGCATACGAGCCCAATTTTCCTAAAATGTTCTGTAAGGTTGCACGGGCGCCTAAGTTGACTATGACTTGCCTGTAGGGTCGGTAAGTATTATTTAGACCCCATACTATGAATGATTACTATGTTGTATGTAAAACATGTTACAATAAGCATGTATATCTGCCTAATTTCATATATTTGTTCTGCTATGATATGATCTGATTTCTCTATATATAAGCATGCCACGATATTTATGATGCATTGCATTAGGTTGAATTGTTGTGAAGAGAAGGAAGTCTGAGAGGTGATTAGCCTATTATCGGGCAGTTACGCTGCATATATCTGTTATGTACTATTTTACAGTACCACTTGGTGTCTAGGGCTGGATGGGTCGATTTTATCCCCATACTTGGTGTGTAAGGCTGGGTGGGTTGATTTTATCCCTACATGGTGTGTTGGATTAGACGGAGATGGTGTACAGGGTTGGTGGGCATGAATTCTGTTCTCTGATATCTGATCTGATCTGTATGCGATATTTGTATGGCTAGGGCCGAATATCTGTATTCCATTATCTGTTTGAATTCATGCTGTTTGTGGGGATGTACATACTGAGTTTGCGAAAACTCACCCATTTATTTATTTTATATTAGGTAATCCTCAGCAGTAAATGGATCAGTGTGGTGGCGGGCTTGATGGTGACCACTGTTAGACTAATGGATTTTTTAGTAACATTTATTTCAACTGCTTAAATTTTTTTCTTTTTTTCCTATATTTGTTTTGGGATTTAATTTTTGGACTTGAGCTATTTTTTTGGGTTTATTTTGGGGTTTTTAAATTGTTAAGTTGTTGATTTACGAATTATTGATGTTTTAGCTTCCGCGTAAAAGAACGGCTTTGAAATAATTAATGGAATAAGGATTTCGCGACTTAAGTAACGATAATGAACTGAACGATTTTAACTTGCTAAGATTTGTGACGCCGCCAGATTCGACCATAACATCTAGGCCGAGTTTGGGCTGTTACATCAAAGCTACAAATAAAATCCTATACCTCTGAAGTCGCAGAAGGTCAGATTAAGCCACCACGGCGAATCTTGTCTCCCCAAAGTTGCAGCGGAACATATTGAAGTTACAAGTCAAAATCCTTATCTCCCTGAAGTTGTAGTGGAGCAGGAAAATACACAAACCTTATCTCCTTGATGTTGCAGTGGAGCAGGTTGAAATTACCAATTTTTATCTCCTTGAAGTTCCAGCAGAGTAGATCAAAGCTACAAATCTCTTCTCCCTAAAATTACATTGGAGTAGATCGAGGCACTAATTCCTATACCCTCGCAGATGCAGTGAGATGGAATGAAGCTATTTGAAGAAGAGAAGCACTAAAGAAGTTGAGACTCGACGAGACCAAGAAAAATTGGTCTTTCTTAAAAGTCTTTGCCCTGTTCTCGTTACACGAAAATGAGCAAAGAGGGGCAGCTGTATGAGCCCAATTTAGCCCGGGGCCCATAAGCAAACTAACCCAAAATCAAACAAAAAAAAAAACTAAGCCTCAAACCCAACAAAATTAAACCCAAACCAAGCGACCCAATTACAATAAACCCAACCAACCTAAACCCAAACTAAATTGCCCTAGCCCAATACAGCCCAACCTACCCCAGCCTGCAACATTTTCAGAAAACAACAAAAAAACCCTAAGCCACCGCCGCTCATGCCTCCACTTCAACACGCCCGTACCACTACCGCGTGCCACAGCTGGCCTCTGCACCTGCAAAAAAAAAGATAGCAACAACAGCAACAATGGCAACAAAAGAACAAAAACAAAAAGAACAAGGGTTGTATTTTCTTCGGCTATAAAAGTGTAATGACCCAAAATTCACGGGCACCGGAAAAGTGAGTTATAGGGCCTCCATCTTAGTGAAATAAGTTCGAAAATAATTATTAAAAATATTTATGAGCCTAGTGGTGTGTCTAATTAGGATTTAATTAGGTGAAATTAGCTTAATTTAGAATAATTAGCAAAAAGAACTAAATTGAAAAAGGGGTAAAAGTTTAATTCTAAAGTAATAGAAAATAAAAAGGATCAAAATGGAAATTAAGCCATTTACTTAAATTGAGGCGGCAAATGGAAGAAAAATCAAGATTTTTCTTGAATGTATGTATTATATATATTAAAATTATTATTACGGTTTTATAATTATTATGATTTTTTAATGAATATTATATTTTAAATAAATTAAATAGTTGATAAATATATGGTAATAAAATATACATGTGTAAAAATTATATTGGTACATTTGTAATTTAAATACTAAATTACTTATAATTTAAGTAAAAAGATATTTGTTAATTAAATAATTAAATTTTTAAATTATGAGATTTTTGTTTGAGAAACAAATTAAATAATGACAAATGTAATAAAATTGTTGGTACAAATGTAGAATTAAATATGTGTACAATTGTAAAATATGTAAATGATGTTAAAATAGATATTTAAAATAAATATATTATAATATATGCTAATTAAATAAGTAAAGCAAATAAATATAAAAGAGAAATAAAGAAACAAAAGGGAATAGAAACAGAAAAGAAAAAGGGAAAGAAAAATAAAAGAGAACTAAGGATTTGAAGCTTGGAGTTAATTTGGTAAGTCAATTAAGTCCTTTTTAGTTAATCTTGATGTTTTAGAAGCTTTGAAACAAGATTTTGATGAAATTAAGTTGATAGTTCAAGAGTTCATATGTTTCCAAATATGGTTCATGTTGGACAAATTATGGAATTAGGGATTTAATTGAATGAATTCTAAGTTAGAATTGATTAAGGGATTAAATTGTAAACTAGGCTATAAGTTTTATGTTGTAGGGACTAAATTGAAGAAGTTTCAAAATTAGGGAAATATGCATGAAATTTTATTGTTAAATATAAGTATAGACAAAATTTGAATAGAAAAAGAGAGTGAATTGGATTAAAAAAAATAATTAAGTTTAGTTAGGATTAAATTGGGAATAAGGTAGGAATTATTTAGAAATTTAATTATTTATTATAATTAATGTTGTAAATAATAATGTAAATTACTATTATTTTCGTAGCCAACAAAGAACCTGAAGCATCAGCATCAAAAGGAAAGGAGAAAGTCATCGAGGACTAAAACGGGAGAATTACGGTGTGTATTACATAATTCGAATTTTAATTATTATTGATTGATGAATTTTTAATTGATATGTATGGTAAGTAAGACTTGAGGTAAGTATGTGAAATTGATATGAATATTGAGTGAAAATGACAGTGATGCAAATTGAATTAAATTGAATAGAATAAGTGAATTATGGAATATGTGATTATTTGAAAAGTGTATGGATTGAAAAATGAGTGCTGATTTGAATTGTGAATTGAAAGTGATATAGAATTGAGAAAGTGAATTGAATACCCTATTAACTAGTCGGGGTGAGTCGGATATAGTTGGCATGCCATAGGATTAGAAGTGTTCAGGGATGCTTCGACCTCGAGTCGATGAGACAGTGGATGTCACTAAATTTCTTCGGATAGATTCGATGAGGTACTGGGTACCAACTTTACTTTGGCCAGGCCGATGAGACACTGGGTGTCAACTATTACTTCGAACTATCCGATGAGGCATTGGGTACCATATTGGTGTGTTTGGTTGGATCCGTGTATCCGCCAAAGTCCGAGTTACGTTAATAGGGTGAAAAATTGAAATGTGAATTTAAGGCATTGAAATAAAAAAAAGAAATTGAATTATGAATAGAAATTGGAATTGTGATAGAAAGAGAAAAGTACGAGCTAAATGTTCATAAGTGGTTTAAATTCAAGTTTGTGAAAAATACATTGATTGACGAATAATTAAATTGAATTGTTATTATGAAATGATGAAAATAAAAATAAAAATAAAGTATGAATTAGTATTTAAGAAATTAATTGTTATGTATTTTAATATTTATATTTTTATTATTGATGATATATTTTGAATTATGGTAATACCACTGAGTATATCCATACTCAGCGTACGGTTGTTTCCGTATGCAGGTTAGTAGAAGTCAAGTGTCCTGGCTCAGCATCCAGAACAATCCCGACTCCAACACAAATTTGGTGATGTATATTTTTCTTTTGGGTAAAGGTGGCATGTACATAGGTGTTGTTTAGTCACTTGAATATGTATATTACTTTGGGTAGTGAAGGATGAATTATAAGATTTAGATGGTTAAATGAATGAAGTTTTTAATCAATTTAGAATGATGCTATGATAGTTATTAAGTTAAAATTTATGTTAATGATATAAATATTAGTTATATGAATGTGAAACATTGGTGTTGGTTGTTTTGGTTTGAATTTGCAGGGGGTTTTAGGTAAAAATAAGCAGAAATGCTGCCGAAATTTTTTTATTAAAAAAAATTTCCGGGAATACTCGAACAAGTCCCGTTCTACTTTTAATACGTGTTTGAACTTTGAGAGTCCAATATAAGGACTTAATTATTATATTATACTATGAAAGTTATATTAATTGTAAATTATTCGTAAGTTGTCTAATATGTCCGGTAATGCCTCATAACCTCGTTCCGGCGACGGTTTGGGGTTAGGGGGTGTTACAAAAAACCATGTAATAATCTATGTATATATATAAGCCCTTTTTTACCTTTTTGACAGTCGAAAAAGACGAAACCGAAAGGTTTTCTCGTTTTCGCTCGGCTTTTATGGGGGTTTTCTGGGTGTTTTGACCCCAGATCCGGGTTAGGGAGAGTAAAACGACCAAAAATATCTCTCTCTATACTCTCCGGCCATCGTGGACAATAGCGCCGTCACCGGCGACTGACGGCTGCCACGTGGCCTTACGGCCAGAAATCGGGGACTCCAAAGAGAAAGCAAAGCCTCCCCTTAGTTTTTTTTTAAACAACCCGAAAAAATAAAGTTTTTTTTGAAAAATTGGCTTTTAAAGGCGAAACAAACGACGTCGTTTACGGCTGTTGCTGTAGCCTCAAAACAGCATCGTTTTGGCCTTCAACCCGCATTCTGACTCGACCCAGCTAAAGGATCCATGTGTTTTCTTTGGAATGGGCTATTTGCATGATTAGTCCCTTCGCTTTTTTGACCTGTGTCGATTCGATCCTTTTCGTTTTTAAATTTTATCACTTAGTCTTGTTTAATTTTTAATTTGGTCCCTATACCATTTAAGAAGACGGACGCCTAAAGCAGCGTCGTTTTTGATGACCCAAAACCCGATTCGGGTTTGTTCAGTTGGGATCTGCGCATATAATTGCTGTATTGGTCCTTCTAATGTTTAAACGGATTATAATATGGACTTTTTTCCTTTTTATTTATTTCTGATTTGCCCCACATTACTGTTTAAATGTTCAATTTAGTCCCCTTTGCTATTTTTGTTGTTTCATTATTAAATTAGTTAATCTAATATTATTATATTTCCTATTTGGTTTCATTAATATTGATAATACTCTAAAATGACGTGTTTTTATATATTAATCATGTGTTTATTTTGAGCTTGAGCCTACTAATTTGAGCTATTTATGTCTTTTTATCTTTTAGGGACTAAATTAGAGGCGAAAAGTAAATTCAAGGGAAAAAGCATCAATTTGGAGATTAAATGGGCCAATATGCAACGTGGGACAAATATGGTGCCAAAAGTGCGAACATGGAAGGCACAAGGACTTAAAAGCAAATAGAAGAGATTTTATTTTGAAAGACTCTATTTTATTTTATTCTATTAGGATAATTAATATTAAGATAATTATTAGGATTATTCAAATTTAGGATTTTATTTAAATTATCTTTGTTTATCTTTAATTAAATGTATTTATCTTTTTAGAATTTAAGTTCAATTAGACTATCTCCCTAGCACTATAAATAGGGGGTGAAGTGACTCTATCTGGGGGCATCTTTTTCTGTAAACACTCTCCCCCAAAAGTCTTTTGTTCTTTCATATTTCTTTTCAATAAAATTTCTTTTTCCATATTTTTATTTATTTGCTTTTCCTCCATTATCATGAGCCACTAAAAAACCCTTCTAGCCAAAAGTTGTCAATATTTCCCCAAAAAGGGTTCTTGAGGCCTAGAATCCGTACTTAGCCTTCTCGCTAAGTATTCATTGTTTCTCCGCACTACGGGCTGATGCTTCTGTCCATGGCCCTTAAGAAGTAAGCTTTTCAGCATATGCAAAGGCGGCCGCTTTGTATGTTTTGGAAGGACTGCATAGTCGGTTCGTTAACTTACTGCGTTAGAGGTTGGCGAGCCAAAGAGACAAAATAGCGTGGGATTCGCCATTGAGAAGCGTTGATCTAGCATAGATTACTGGCTAGAGTCAGGTTCCCTAAAAATCGTAAATCTAATCTTTGGAGCTGGTGGTCGTAGGCGTCCTCTTCCACTATAACTGGCTTACTTGAGTCGAGAATGATCATCCAAAAGCCAAGGATTGAGCCCAAGGCGGAATGAGACAACCGGAGGCTGGAACTTTCCCATAAGAATTTATTTTCTCTTAAAACTCTCTTTATTATTTTTATTATTTTCGTAATCATAATTTCAGTAAACTTTAAATTCCGTTTTTATTTTATTTTCTCTTCCAAAATCAATTCTTAAATTCTGTTTTTTTTATTTTTTTTCAAGGAACGCAGGTTTTCTTGGGCTCGATTCTACCCAGGATTTCGAGAGACAAGCATTCGTATAATCCGGACCCTGAGGATTCGACCCTACTTCCCCTTTACTATTTCTTTTTCATTATTTTACAGGGAATAGGATATTTTTGGCGCTCTCAACGACCGCATCAAATATTATTTGTTGCTTTTGTTTATTTGTTTTATTTACTTGTATTCTTTTTATAATTTCCAATCAAATTGTTTTATTTATCATCTTATTCATTTATTTATTTAACCTTTTTAATAATTAAAGTTCACTTATTTGTGCTTTTATGTGCTCTTATATTTCACTATTATTATTATTACTATTTATTTATGTATTTTATTATAAATTATGCCCTTAATTTTATATTTACTGTAACTTGATCCCTTATTTGCGATATTTTTACAAATTATTTTCCCTTATATTTATTTGTGTAGTTTTTTCTTTGTCTTTATTATTTGATTGACATTGTTCTTTATGCGTGTGTGTCGTCACTATTATAGTTGCCATTATTTATTTATTTTTTATGGTTTTTGTTAATCTTAAAATAGTGTATGTTATACGATTCTCATGTGTTGTATTATTAATGTATTCCATCTTGTCCTTTGTCAATACGACATTTCATTCACATATCATTTTAAAAATTACATTAACTCATAAAAAAGGAAAACAAAAAAACCAGTAAAATTTTACATTTTGGGAAATTCGAGAAAATCGCACCCTAACTTACGGGATTTCGATTTTTCTCGTCAAACCTAAATAACCAAATATCTTTTTAAGTTTTGAAATACATGATTTTTAAATAATGTCGATATTTCACGTTTAGAAACTCGAGAATGATCGTGCCCTAACTTACGGGGTTTCGATTTTTTTCGTTGGATTTAAATAACCGAATATCCTTTCAAAAAGCAAAATATAATTTTTAAAATAAAAATTAAAAGGAAAATTTATTCTCGAGAATTCAAATGTCGTGTCCTAACTTAAGAAATGTGACATTTGATTATCTCGAGACGAGAGTGTAACAGCCTAATTTCAATGAAATCGAAATAGTGGTTTCGAGACCACAAATCTGAGTCCGAAAAATGAAATTATTTAAATTTCATAAAATGATAGGTATTATGATAGGAATATTTCATGAAAATTTTTATTGAATTTTTTTTTCAATTATGTGTCTAATTGCAAAAAGGACTAAATTGAATAAAATGTCAAATTTGAATTCTAGCAGTTATAAGGATTAAATAGCTATATAATTAAAAGTGAGAAGTCCTTATATAGAATTAGACCATTAATGAAAAACATGTAGATATTTTTAATGAGTCATCTATGGAAAAATTGAAAAAGGTTAAGCATTAAATTGGAAATTGAATTAAATAAAGTATGATAAATGATTAAATAGAATTAAACCCATTATATATCATCTTCTTCTTCATAAAATACATGGAAACCCTAGGAGAGAGAAAGGAAATTTCTCAAGCTTGATTTGGTAAGTTCTATGTCCCATTTTTAGTAATTTTTATATTTTTTGAGATCGGGAAAGCTTAATTTCTTTATTTGGGTGATTAAATTGAAAGAAAACCAAGTTTAGAAAATTACCCATGGATGAATATGCTGTAAAATGAAAGTTTTTGATAGAAAATGAAAGATTATTGATAGATAAACTACTTTTACAAAGTGATTTTTAGTGAAAGCATGTGTAGGGACTAAATTGCAAAATAGTGAAATTCTTGGAAAAATTTCCAAATTTATGAAATAAATGTGCTGTAAAAGTTATATTCGAATTTTGAATAAGCTTAGAATAAGAGTAAATTGCATGAATTTCAATTTGCGAACCTAGGGATGAAATTGGAATTAATTAAAAATTTAAAGGCAAAATGGTAATTTTGCCCAAAATGTGAAATGGGCTTGGTTGAATGTAAAAATCATATAATTGATGATTAAATTTATTTATATAGATCCGGACGTGTCGAACAAAAAAAAAGGTAGAGGGAAAGAAAAAGTTTCGGATTAGTAGATACAATCAATTGTCGAGGTAAGTTCGTATAGCTAAATTAAGTATATAAATGTGTTTAATTGATTGTTAAACTATGTGCATCATGTCTTGTATTTGGTAAGCACATGTAATAAACAATTATTGATTTGTGACTTATATAAATGATAAAATGCTATATGAATCTGTTTGAATATTGATTTCCGATTGGACAGGTGATTACTGTGAATACGAGATCTTGCATATGTTACAATAAAGGTTGTCCCTAAAGGATAATCTTTTGATCTCATTATGAAAAGGAAATGTATCTCGAAAGGGTAATACTTGAAAATGACTTAAATACACAAATGATACAACTTGAAAAGGTTATGTACACTTTGTGTGTACACTTGGAAAGGTTAGGTATACTTTGTGTATACCATATGAAAAGGAAAGGTACACTTTGTGTGTACACTTGGAAAGGTTAGGTATACTTTTTGTATACCATATGAAAAGGAAAGGTATACTTTGTGAGTACCACTTGGAAAGGAATGTACACCTCAAGTGTACGACTGGAAAAGGAAAGGTCCATCGGAAATTCAATAATTTAGCGGTAACGACATACATAGTGATATAAAGAGAAATGATATGATGAGCTCATCTATGCATTTTAATATTTTTGAAACTAATCAATTGGTTGAATGGTTGTGTATAGGCCTTATTTGCTAATTGAATAAGTTAATGGACATATTACTTAATGTATGAATTACTTGATGAACATAAATGGTAAGTGTATTTTGGTTATATAAACTTACTAAGCATTAATGCTTACTAGGTTTATTTTCCCTGTTTTATAGTGCTCAAGGCTCGTGAAGGTTGGAATTAGGTCGGAGCTATCATCACACTATCAATCTTTTCATTTTGGTAAAAATGATAAACCAATTTTGATATAATGGCATGTATAAGCTTTTATGGCCAAATGATAAATTAATATTTTGGGTTGTAATTAAGTCATAAAAGTGGTTAGTAATGCATGTTTGAGATGGATATGCTATGAATTATTATAGAAACATGTTGATGTCATAAAATTGGTTGGTATATACTTGTAAGTTTTCATGCAGGTAAATGATTTGGTTTGGGGTGAGAAATGAGGCTAGGAATGGCCTTATTTCGTCTATACAAGTATGACACACGAGCATATGTCTAGGCCGTGTGTGACACATGGTAAGCCCACAAGCGTGTGAAATGACCGTGTGTCCCCTGCATCCTTAAATGTGATGTCAAGATAGTACACGGGCAAAAGACACGGCCATGTGTCTTGGTCATGTGAAAGACACGGGTTTTAAGTATAGTCGTGTGTCAAAATCATGTGAAAAATGGCTTTAAAATGGTGAAAAATTAGTTTACCACACGGCCTAGCCACATGGGCCTGTGCCCAGGCCATTTGCCCCTTTGATACTTAAGAAATTGCAAGTCAGAATTCTACACGGGTTGGCCACACGGCCATAGGATCCCCACGGGCTGGCCACACGGCCATGTCCCAAGCCATACAGGCGTGTGCCCCTATCTTCAAGGAAAAAATTCCAAAGTTGCCAATTTAGTCCCGAACTACTTCCAAAACACGTATTGGACCCCGTAGGCCCATATTAGGGATTTTATGGTGATATATGAAAAGTTTTGATTTGGAATGCAAACTTATGACTCGTTTTGTACAAATGCTAGTGTATAAGTCTGGTAATGCCTCGTAACCCTATTTCAGTGACGGATACGGGTTAAGGGTGTTACAGAAAGGGCCTTTAATATTCGTTTTAATTTATTTGGCCTTTTTTTTACAAAATTAACGTTAATAAAAAGAGGATCGTATTTTAAATTCTTTTCGAGTTTTTCAACTTTCGATGTTAAGACATTAATTTATCAATTAGGTACCAATTTTGGGGCATTGCGAGGGTGCTAATCCTTCCTCGTACGTAACTGACTCCCGAACTTGTTTTCTCGAATTTCGTAGACCAAAATCGTTGTTTTAATAAATCAAAACGTTTAATTAAAGGATCAATCACAAGGTGACCCGATCACACCTCACAAAAAAAGGATTGGTGATGACCCCTATTTTCGTTTTCAAACTAAAAGTCAACCTCGTTTTCAAAACAAAATAATGGTTTCGACAGACGCAATCTAAACTTGCCACAGATTGAAATTTGTGATGCCATCAAACTTATCAATATCAAACCTTGTTGCTGCCATCTCTGAATGAGTTGGTTCCAAAAATTGTACTAACTCTTTATACTAGTTTGTTGGAGATAAACCCCGAGTAAGCAAGGAACAAGTAAAATAACAAATATATTGAAAATATTTACATGAAAAAACCTCTCTAAAGAGTATTAAAAACATGTAAAAATAATTTCACTATAACGGCAAAAACGAAGAGTACAAAGATGAGATAAAACTAAACTCCAAAACCTAAAAATAAAAACCCTCAAAATGTAAATACAAAATTCTCTAAAAGTTTGTAAAAGCTAATACCTAAATGTGTAATGAGTTATTTTTCTAGGATGAAAAAATAGCATATTTATTGGCTAAATTCATAAGTCAAATCATATTAAAATAACCTACACTAATTAGAGTTTAAGTGAGAAACTAAAAAACAAAAATTAACTGGAAGAAAAAAAGTCGATATAAAAATATAATCCACTTGGCATAAAAATTGATATAAATAAGTAACTAAATACATTTAAAAAATTTTATTATATTTTAAACATTAATATGAATTAAAGTTCATGGTAAATTGGCAAGGTGTGTAATACACAAAACCTTTGACTTGATGCAAATTGGAAATTTATGAAATATATTCAAATGTCAATTTTATGTCAAATTAACTTATTTTTAAAAAAAAATTAAACTTCTATTGATGGGATATTAATTTAATTAATATAACTATTATTGCAATAAATTTAAAGATTATGACGAACTAACTTATAGAGTTACAGATATTTCTTCTAATCTACGTAGGTTATTGGTGTGCCACATCATGGTTCTTCTGAATTAAGAAACCTAATGAAAATGGATCCAAACCTAAACCCACTAAAAGCACTTACTAAATTGCTAGGCTAAATTAGCCTTAAATGTGGCTTCTTTTATTTGATTTTTTAGATCATTTTCTTAATTTAGGAAAATAGGTCGTTTTTTGAGAGAGTGTGTGAAAGTACACTTAATTAGACATGTTTTCCACCAACAGTCATTTTTTTAATGTTGACAACGGTAAAATTTTTGAAGTGCCCCAACGGTAATTTTTTTCCTATAAATAAAAGGTCATTTTTCATTCTTTTTATTCAAATCCAAGTCTCTCAATTCTTTCTAAACTCTCTACTCTCTCAATTTTCTCAAGTTTTTTCTGAATTTTCCGATATGTTTGCTTAAAAATATTATAGATTTTTTTAATTATTTCGTATATTATTCGTTTCGATTAAGTTTTCACGAATTGCAACCTCTCTATGACAAGCACGTTTCCACTGCTCAAGCGATAAAGATGAAATTTTAAATTTTGTTATTTTCAATTAAGCTAATTTTAAAGTATTTTATGTTTTAAATTATTTTATTTTTTTCTCGATATAAATAAGTGGAGGATCGTGTTTTGGAGGGTTCATACATAATTTGTCAAAGGGCTCAATCACCGAAATTCGTGGTTACTTGTAAGACATGGGATTCTTGCATGTGTCACGTATGCTCGAGAGCTGCAAACTCGATCCTACACTCATCAGTGCGTTGGTAGAAAGATGGAGGCCCGAGACACACACTTTTCATCTTTCATGTGGCGAGTGTACAATCACACTCGAGGATGTAGGTTTACAACTCGGTTTACCGGTGGATGGGCCAATCATATTTGTTTGGTGGTCAGTTGACGGTAGTCCTTAGACACATGCATCGAAGGGGACATCAGCAAAGTGCACTGAGTCGCTTTCATCCTCGTCGAAGATATCCACCTTCTACTCCCGAGCTTGAACTTGCAATCGTCAAAAAGAATGCAGAGGATAATGAATACTCTTATACAGGCCTAAATTCGCCCGGCCCACTAAGTCAAATAAAACCCAAAATAAAATAAAATTAAAAAGTCCAAATTACAACAAAACACTCAACCCAAGTGGCCCAAAATCTAAAAAAAATTTCAGCCAAAAAAAAGGAAGAAAAAACCCTAGCCCCCATGTGCGCCGCTCCTCCTCCGGTACACCACCCGCGCCTCGTCCCGAGGTCCATCTGCAAGCTTGCACCAAAACAGCAAAGAAACCCTTCAGGCCTCCATTGACCTCGCTAAACCTGCAAAGGAGGACCAAAGAATAGAGAAACGAAGCAGAGAAATAACAATAGCAAAATCAAGTCATGAACAGTAACAAAATCAAGTCAAGTGTAACATTTGGCTATAAGAGCCATGAAAAAATCTTGTAATGGGGATCTTTTTGAATGAAGAAATAATATACAAAAAAAAAAAGAGGAGATTGATTCGAATATTAGAAGGTTATCATCTTTTTTTCTTTTTTTTTTACTTTTCTTCTTCGAAACTACATATATATACCTATATTTTTTACAATTTTCCTTTTTAAAACTGTTATATATATATCAGTAATATAAAAAAAAAGAGTTTACCTGGGGCATCCAACCACCGCCCACGGCGAATATGAGGCGGCCAGCACGACAGCGCCACGATGGTCCCTTCACCGGATGCTAGGTTTCGGCCAGAGAAAAAATGAGAGGGAGAGAGCCTTTTTTTTTCAAAATCAAGGATAAATGATTTTTTTTGTCAAAAGGGTGGCTTATATACTATTGCAACACGGCGTCGTTTCAAGGTGTCTTGAAAAACCCCAAAACAACGTCGTTTTGGAGACAACCCACGCACGACCCAACCCGTTCCAAGGGATCCGCGTGTTTTTGATGTTTGGGCTATTTATGCAAGTAATCCTTCCGACTTTTAAGTGTTTTCCAATTAGATTTTTTTTATATTTTTAATTTCTATCTTATGTTTTCCTGTGATTATAGTTTAGTCCTTTTCTTAAACGACGCTGTTTTGGAGGAGGGAAAATATGTCATTTAGTCCCTCCTTGTTATTCGCGTGTTCAAATTAGCCCTTCCTTTTTATTTTATTCCCGATTTTTGCCCAAAATCCCATTTTGATTTCAATTTAGCTTTTCCTTATTAATATTATCATATTATTAAATTAAATAATGTAATGTTTAGCATTTATTTTTATTTTTTATTATTTTATTTTTCTTTCTTCTTTTCATTCCTTCACTTATTATTATTATTGCTTTCACCATTGTTTACTTTATTGTTTATTTAATTATTTCTTTATACATACATTTTATATGTTTCGAGGGTTAGATTATTACTATTACTATTATTTTTATTACTATTATTATTACTATTTCCGTTATTATTATTATATTAAATAATTTAATATTATTATTTTTAACACATATTTTTTTATTTTTTTATATATCATTATTCTTGTTATTTTTTTGTTTTATCATTTATTTTATTTATATCCTTTTAAACAATTTCAAACTTCAAATTATTTATTATTTGTATTTTATTAGTATTATGTTTAAAACTACTTTACCTAATATTTCTTTCTTTACTCATTAGAAATTACTATCAATTTTTTTAATTAAATTTTAGTTTTTATTTGTTCATTTACTTTTCTTTTTATTTTATTTTATATAATTGGTTGGTTTTATTATTTTATTTATTATTTACCTTTTTTAATTTTGCTCTTATATTGTTATTCATGTTATCGCATCCATTATTATTCTATTATGCAAATTAGTACCGTGATTACTATCATTTACATTTTATCAAACATTTTATGCCGTTATCTCTATAAATTCATGTCGCATTATTTTTTACCTGATACATAAAATTTTGTTTTTTCTAATAAGCAATCTTTCGTATTTTGGAATTCGAAAGGTCGTTCCCTAACTTACGGGGTTTTGAATTTCTCGATGAATCTAAATTAACGAATGTTTTTGAAGCACAAATTTTAAACATTCTCGGGTATTAAGAAAAGATCGTATTCGAACTTACAGAATACGATTTCTTTCTAAAACCGAGATAATCAAATATCTTTCAAAAAATAAATAATTTTCCGTGTCTATTCTCATTTCGGGGATTTTAAATATTATGTCCTAACTTAAGGGATATTTTTTTCCTCAATTAATGTGAAATACGCCCTTTTTCTCAAAAAAAATTCAATTAAGCAATGATTTAATGATGAATCGTATTTTTCTTTAAATTTCTCAATCTTCGACATTAAGACACCAAGTAATTGACTAAGGTACCAATTTTGGGCGTATCGAGGGTGCTAACCTTTCCTCGTGCGTAACCGACTCCAGAACCCGTTTTCTGGATTTTGTAGACCAAAAATCATTGTTTTAATAAATTTAATTTTTTGTTAAAACGATTGAATTATTGGTGATCCGATCATACCTAAATAAAAAGGATTGGTGGCGACTCTCACATTTTAGTTTTCAAAATAAAGTCGATCTATTTCTTTTTCAAAAAAAAAAGGTTTCGACAGCTTGGCGACTCCGTTGGGGATTAAAAAAATAGAGTCAAGCCACAAAATTGATTACTTTTTGTCTTTTTGTCGAAAACTGATAATTTTATTTAAATTTACGATCATTTTTGTTGCATTTCATTTTTGTGGTTCATTTTGATATGTCTGCTTTATTTGTTCGAGTTTTTAAATATTTTTTGCATATTGCATTGCATGACCGCTTGATCTTACCCTTTAAGTGGGAGAGAAAAACTAGCCCTTCCTGAGGTTTTCACCTCCGTATAGGGTAGTGGATCGCTTCTGGGGTACATCCATACCTATGTCTTCGTGAAATTTTCATTTCCGTTTAACCATAGAGAAATGTATTCCCCTGAATCGAACTCGGTCTATATGAACCTATAATGGGTGAAGATCAAGGAATCTGATGGTTCAGGTATCCTGTCTTTAGAACCAAACCACATGTAGTGACCTATAAAGGCCTACCCTAGGTAGAGCCACACCAAACCATTAACGGTCGTCCGAATAGGTGTTCTACTTGTTATTTCTTGCTTGCTTTAATTTTATATTAATTGTACTGACTTGTGTTGCTTTGATTGTGATTGCATAGCATTTCATCATAAAAAGGGTGTCGGTTCAAGTTCGATTACTAAATAGAGAACTTGTCATGGAGAACAGATTTCTTGATAAAGTGGAGGATAATGCGGCTGTCTGTAAATGGTCAGAGAAAAAGCAATTGGAAAAGGGAGATAGCTTGACAGCGGGGTATACGTAAGAGTTATAGGACTTCACTCGTATTAGCGTGACACAGAATGATTTTCAGGAATTGAAAGAAATGTGGGTCCAATGGGGTGATGAAGTCAAGCAGCTATTTTATGATAGTTACGATTATCTACCCTACTTACTCGACATCAAGATAGATAAGCATCTGTTTCGGGCTTTGGCCAAATTTTAAAATCTGACCTACAGTTGTTTCACCTTCGAGAACATAGATTTGGTGCCCACAGTGGAAGAATATACTGCCCTACTTCGATGCCCAAGGATTCAGGTTGACAAGGCCTATTTTAGAGCCACTAATGTTCCGACCTTTGTGAAGAAATTAATGAATATCACCGGAATGAGTGAGCAGTGGGTTACGGCTCGAATGAAACAGAAAGGAGAAAGGAAATGTATCCCCTAGAAAAGTTTGCGAGACTTGATTTTGGCACATGAAGAAGAGAGTGGATGTTTTTGTTTTAAGTATCTACAGGTTAGTGGTTTTCTTTAAGACACTAGGGCATGTAGACGAGGTAGGTTTTGATATGTTTGACCGACTGGATAAGAGAGTTACGCCAATTCCCTCGATTTTAGCCGAAACATTCTGGTCCTTGAATGTGTGTCGAAGAGCTGGTGAGGGTCGATTCATAGTATGTGCGCAACTGCTACTAGCTTGGTTCCATAGCCATTTCTAGAAGGTAGACAAGGTGTCATATTGGGTGTTCTCTGAGAATTACTCACCATTAAAGGAAATAGTGACTACACCAAGATGGGATGACATATCAGAGGAAAAGTGGATGGCAATCCTCCAAACTCTCCAAGAAGAGGATGTTGAGTGGAGAGCCCATTGGTTTGTTCCCGACGAGATTTTATACCGATTTGGGAATTTTGACTGGGTTCCCCTACTTGGGATTTGGGGAGCTATACGATATGTCCCTTTGCTCGTGTTGACGCAGTACCTATCGAGATAGTTCATACCAGTGATCCATAGGCTAGCACAGTACGAGTTTCTGTATAAGGGGGATAATTATAAAAAGAAGGTATAAGAGATGTCCAACACTTGGAATTAGACTCGTCGGGTGAACAGATTGGTAGTAGGTCCGATAAAGACCCCTGTGTATGATGGGTGGCAGAGTAAGAGAATAACGATAATATTCCCGAGCCAAATTAAGAGGGCGTGCAGTCGGTGGAAGAATATCTACAAGTAGTACCATCCAAGTTAGAAATTATAAAGCAGGACTTTGAGAGAAGGAACGCAGAACTCAGAAAAAAGATAGAGCAACTGGAAGAAGAAAAGATACATTTGAGACTAGATGCCGATGTTTAGAAATTGAAGACTGAGAAATGGAGAAAAGGAAAGAATAAAGCTGAGGAAGATTTGGATAGCTTAAAAATGGATTACAAGAAGTTACACCTATCGATGAGAATCGTAGGGTTAGGAAAAACATCTGAACAATGGCGACACAAGATCCAATAAGAGAATGCCAAAGCTGATCGGTGGGAGAGAAAATACCAAGACGTCCAGGGTCGAACAGAAGTATTAGAAAAGAGTCTGTTGGAAGCCCAAAATGAAAAGATCGGGTTAAAGGCCAGAATAGCCGAACTAGAAAAATTGTTTCATCAACATCGTAACTGCAACTCTATAATAGAGATGAAGGCGAGCTTGGATAAGATTGAAGAACTAAAAAGAAAGGTCGAAGAACTTAAGATTGCGTTCCAAAATAGTGAGCTCCGGGTTGAGCTCCTTGAAGCAAGTAATGAGCTGTGTAATGAGCAACTCCATCGATCTCAAGATCAGGTTAGGAGCAGAGATTACATTATGAGAGAAGCTGTGGCCTAGATTCAAGAGGTGGCCAACCATTTACAGATCTTGGCAGTTCAAGCGGATGTATGAAGTGTGAAATATGAATTAGAATCAGACCAGAGCCGGGAATTGGCTTGGTTGCTTAGGAAAGTTAAAACTTTAAGCATTAGGGTTAGGCCGTATCTGTAATCCATTTCTATGCAAAGAATTTTGTTTTCTAGTAAACTTGTTCTAAATGGAATTGAATCAGAGTCAACGTCTTTCTTTTTCTACATTCATGCATTTGCATTTGCATCACATCATATGTATTAATTTTCATAAAAGGACCCTAATTAATTAAAAATTATTTCAGCTAATCTGGAAACTGACAAAAATCAACCAACTAAACATCACTACAGTACTCGCACCAAAGCAAAGATTATGGATCAAAGACTAGAAAGGTTAGAATAGCTCCAAAGAGAAATGCAAGAACAGTTGCAAGCACAAATGCAAGAGCAATTGGCTAAAATTCAGCAAGATATGAGGGATTAAATGTTGGAATCCCAAAGGAAATGATGAACCAGCTAACACAATTACTAACCGGTGAATCAGAAAAAGGAAAGAATCCCGTGGTTAATACTGGGGCTGACAATGAAGATCCTCTCTACCCTCCGGGTTTTACCCCGACAAACGCTCAGACATAAGCTGAAGTGTATACACAAAGGCTATCCGTTACAATCAAGCCCTAAAAATTTCAGGCCGGTACTTAAATGCCAATTAACTATCAAGCAAGCTGAGGCTCTAATCCAGAGGATAACCTAACTAATCCTATTGTCCCTGATCTGGATAACATGGTAGAAGCAGAAAGAGCGAAGGTAGAGCTCCCGAAACAATTGGAAGACCGATGCAAGTGGTTCGAAGAAAAGTTCAAAGCGATAGAGAGTGCTGACTATCACTGTGGAATCGATGCTAAGGATTTGAGCTTGGTTCCAAACCTGGTGCTTCCCCCCAAGTTCAAAACTCCTGAGTTCGAGAAGTATAACAAGACTAGTTGCCCCAAGGCTCATATTACTATGTTTTGTAGACGAATGACTGGGTATTCAACAATGATCAGGTATTGATTCATTGCTTCCAAGATAGTCTTGTTGGGGCAGCATCCAAATAGTACAACCAATTGAGTCGTACCGAGATCAACTCATTTAAAGACCTTGCACAAGCTTTCATGAAACAGCATAGTCACGTGACGGATATGACTCCTGATAGGATCATCTTGCAGAACATGGAAAAGAAATCGAATGAGAGTTTCTAACAATACGCCCAAAGGTAGAGGGAAGTTGTCATACAAGTTCAGCCACCTCTCTTGGAAAAAGATACCACCATGCTATTCATCAATACCTTAAAGGCTCCATTCATCACTCATACGTTGGGGAGCATCACTAAAAGCTTCTCAGATATAGTGATGACCAGCGAAATGATTAGGAACGCAGTAAGAAGCGGTAAAATAGATGCAGGGGAAAGCACCAAGAGGTCAGCCTCAAAGAAAAGGGAGAACGAGGTGAACAACATAAGCACATACAATAAATGTCATTCCAAGTCGTTTACAATGAGCCAACCAAATACGGTAACTACCAACCATCAGAGCACCCTGAGACAAGAATCTAATACGAGGACGAACACAGAAAGACTACAGTTTACCCTTATACCCATGCCGTATAGGGAGCTGTACCAGAACCTATTCGATGCATACATAGTGTCTCCTTTCTACTTAAAGCCGATGCAACCCCCATATCCCAAATGGTATGACGCTAATGCTCAGTGTAAATACCACGCTAGAATCACTAGGCATTCAATCAAAAATTACACTGCGTTCAAAAAGTTAATTAAAATATTTATTAAAATGGGAATTGTGAAGTTTAACGACCCATCAGCGCCCAATGTAGCAGGAAACCTGCTACCAAATCATGTCGACCAATGGGTAAACAAGATAAATAAATGTGGGAGCAAAAAGGTCAAACATGAGGTTGCAGATGTCAAAACCCCCATTGAAATGGGTTTGAAAGGAGATGGTAAAGAGAGGACTGATGGTATTGGATTCGGAAGAAGGATTAGAAAAAAAGAGGAACTAATGTGAGTTCCATAACGAGGTGGGGCAAGAAATCCAAGAATACAGGAAGTTCAGGCCCTAATGCAAGACATGATGAACAATAAAGAAATGGAGTTCTATGAAGAATTCAAAAGCCTTGAGGAGGGAAATATATGTGTGTCAGAAGGAGAATCGACGATGAAAATCTAAAAAGTCAACTACCTAGTGGTCATCATTTCACGACCAAGAAATAATGAAGCTGAAACGCAAATGGAACCACGAGTCATAATCCAGAAACCCGTATCATTTCCCTACAAGAATAGTAAAAGGGTTCCTTAGAACTATAACTGTAATATGACAATCTCGGGAGAGGAGGACCCGGTTAACGCTTCAAAAGAGGGTCAAAATGTGGGTTTTTATACACATAGTGGGAAACACTACGATCTAGCGAATTCAAGAACAGAGCCCGTAAAAGGAAAAGCCTTGGCGATAGAGCAAGAAAAAGAAAAGATGGATAGAGTTGAATCATCTATTAACGAGCCGGTGACTGAAAGAGAGGCTAGAGAATTCTTGAAATTCTTAAAGTACAGTGAGCATAGCATTGTAGAACAACTACATAAGCAACCGACTCGCATTTCAGTGCTAGCCTTACTTTTAAGCTCGGAGACACATCGGAGTGCGTTAATGAAAGTGCTAAACGAAACTTATGTTGCGAATGATATCTCTATCAACAAGCTGGACCATCTTGTCAATAATATAAGCGCCGACAATTTCATATTTTTTAACGACGATCAAATACCGTCAGGGGGAATGGGATCTACAAAGGCTCTACACATCACCACCCGCTGTAAGGGATATACATTGCCGGGAGTATTGATTGACAATAGATCTACACTGAACGTCCTACCCCTAACCACACTGAATAGGCTGCCAATGGATAGTTTCCATATGAAGACATGCCAAAATATAGTGAGGGCATTTGACAATACTGAAGGAAAAGTAATGGGAAGGATTGAAATACCCCTTTTGATCAATCCAAGCACGTACAAGGTGGATTTCTTAGTGATGGACATCAAACATTCCTACAATTGCTTATTGGGGAGGCCATGGATTCACTCAACAAGGGCAGTGCCATCATTGCTGCATCAAAAGCTTAAATTGGTAACGGAGGGCCAACTGGTAACCATAAACGTGAAAGAGGACATCATCGCATCTGTAACCAGCGACGCGCCATATATGGGGACAGACGATGAAGCGATAGAATGTTCTTTTGATAGCTGGAATTTGTGAATGCGGCCTTCATTGTCGAAGGGAATAAGGATGGGCTTGCAACTCATGGTTGGAAAAGAAGCTTTGCCCGGGAGAGGCTTAGAAAATGCCTACAAAGAAGGGTCGAGGCACCCATGCTCATTGACAAACAAGACCGTTTTGGCTTAGGATATAAGTCAGATGCTAGGGAAAAGAAGAGAGAGCTAGAGAAAAAGCAAAAAAGAAGAAAACCAAGACTGAATAGAGGAAAGGTCAAGTGGGAACCGATGACCTTTCCTCATATATCCAAGACTTTCTTCTCAGGAGGAACTATTGACCCTGAAAGAAAGATGACAAGAAAGGAAACAACGGAAGAAATGTTAGGAAGTTTGAGCATTAATGCCATATCTGAAGAAGGAATGGGAGAAGAAAACCTATCAGGCATTCACCTTTATGTACCAGGGAGTGTTTTGAACAATTAGATTGCGGAGGAGATCCCTATAATCTTTATAATTAATTCAGAGTAATGTTCAAAACACGTAGATTGCACTAGGCCTAAGAGTAATAAGAACCCCTTTTGTGAAATAAGCTTATGCCCAATGATCTTTATTTTAATAAAATGCATCTTTTGTCCCACTTTGAGCAAATATTCTTTTATTTTTTCATTCATAATCATACCATACAAATATTTATTCTTAGATTCTTTTGTTCTTTGGATTTTTCCCTTGTTCTTATAACAGGTCTCTAGATATCAATCATATAAGTGACGCTGCTAACGACTCAGTATATCTTTTTTAGCAGGATATGTGTCTAGAGGAACCCCAGGATTTTGAAGATGGTCAAGAATGCTGTCTATCTCCTGATTTGTTAAGGATGGTTTAACAAGATGAAAAATAGATCCTACCCTACAAAGAATCAGTGGAAGTTGTAAGCTTAAGGGAAGATAAAGAGGTGAAGATCGGAGCTTGCATCACCGTAGACACAAAACGTGACCTCACTAAATTACTCCAAGAGTTTAAAGATGTTTTCGCATGGTCATATCAAGATATGCCCAAGCTAAACACTGATATCGTGGTACACCGGCTCCCAATAAAGGAAGAGTGCAAACCAGTCCAACAAAAGCTCCGAAGAATGAGGTCTGATATCTTGCTGAAAATAAAAGAAGAGGTCAAGAAACAATTTGATGCTGGTTTCTTGCAAGTGGTTAAATACTCAGAATGGGTAGCCAATATCGTTCCCATCCCTAAAGAAAATGGAAAAGTATGAATGTGCGTAGACTACAGGGACTTGAATAAGTCCAGCCCGAAAGACAATTTCCCATTACCACATATCGACACTCTAGTAGACAACACGGTGGGTTATTCACTGTTCTCATTCATGGATGGTTTCTCGAGATACAATCAGATAAAGGTGCATCCTAAAGACATGAAAAAGACCACATTCGTAACATGGTAGGGAACATTTTGTTATAAAGTAATGTCATTTGGACTAAAAAATGCAGAAACAACGTATCAAAGAGCCATGATAACCCTGTTCCATGATATGATGCACAAAAAAAAATTGAGGTTTATGTTGATGATATGACCGTAAAATCCTGAACGAAAAAAGAGCACATATAAGTTCTGAGGAAATTATTCTTGTGATTGAGAAAATTTTATTTGAAGCTCAATGCGGCAAAATGTACTTACGGGACTAAGTCGAGAAAAATGCTAGGATTTGCAGTTAGTGAAAAGGGGATCAAGGTCGACCCAGATAAAGTAAAGGCTATATAAGAATTGCCTCCGCCATGCACTCAAAAAGAAGTTCGAGGTTTCCTAGGAAGACTAAATTACATCGCACGGTTTATTTCACAACTAACTAAGAAATGCAACCCTATATTTCGTCTCCTTAAGAAACACAATCCAAGCATTTAGGATGAAGAGTGCCAGAAGACTTTTGACAAAGTCAAACATTATCTATCCAATGCCCCAGTACTGATGCCACCTAGCCTGGATAGGCCGCTAATATTATACTTGGCAGTATTCGGGAATTTCATAGGATGCGTATTTGGTTAACATGATGAGTCAGGAAGAAAAGAAAGAGTGATATACTACCTTAGTAAGAAATTCACTAAATGCGAGACAAGATATTCACCAATCGAGAAGTTATGTTGCGCCTTGATCTGGACGACTCGAAGACTGAGACAGTACATGCTGTACCACACAACTTGGCTCATTTTAAAACTCGATCCTCTAAAATACATAATGAGTCAACTGCTTTGAATGGAAGAATGGCCCGGTGGCAAATTCTATTGTCCGAGTTTGATATAATCTATATGAATCAGAAAGCTATAAAAGGAAACGCAATAGCGGATTTTCTGGCCAGTAGAGCCCTAGAAGATTATGAGCCTTTGAACTTTGATTTCCCGAATGAAGATCTAATGTATGTAGCAACCACTGAAGAAGACTCTCAAGAAGGTCATCATTGGAAGCTAAACTTCAACGGAGCCTCAAAGGCTATAGGTAACAGAATCGGGGCAGTCCTAATATCCCCAAATGAAGATCATTATCCATTTACTAGCAAATTGGATTTTAATTGCACGAATAATATGGCAGAATACGAAGCATGTATCATGGGCATCCGTGCAGCTATAGAGTGTAAAATCAAAGTGCTAGAGCTATATGGGGATTTTGCACTAGTGACCTATCAACTCAAAGGTGAATGAGAGACGAAGAACCCCAAGTTGATTTATTATCAAAGGCTGGTTCTAGAGCTAATCGGAGAGTTTGATGACATCACCTTCTGCTATCTTCCACGAGATGAAAATCAAATGGCTAACACTTTGGCTACCTTGGCTTCAATGGTTAAAGTGAACAAACAAGAGAATGTGAAACCTATCCAGATGAGTATTTATGAAAATCTGGCTCATTGTTACAACATCGAAGAAGAAGAACAAAAGGACGATCACCCTTGGTGCCACGATATACTGCGATACATAAAGAATCGTGAATACCCTGACCAGGCAACTGATAACGATAAAAAGACGCTGAGAAGACTGGCTAGCGACTATGTCTTAGATGGAGAGATCCTATATAAAAGAAGAAAGTATCAAGTGCTACTAAGATATGTAGACGCTGTTGAGGCTAAGCAAATCCTTGAAGAGGTCCATGAGGCTGTCTGCGGAACACACGCTAATAGTTTCACAATGGCCAAACAAATCATGAGATTCGAATATTACTGGTCCACTATGGAAGAGGATTGCATCAGCTATGCCAAGGGTGCCATATATGCCAAATTTATAGTGACAAAATTCATGTACCTCCTTCACCTTTGTATGTTATGACTTCTCCATGGCCTTTCTCTATGTGGGGCATAGATGTCATTGGGCCGATCTCACCAAAAGCTTCAAATGGGCATCGATTCATCTTTGTGGTCATTGACTACTTTACCAAATGGATAAAAACTGCTTTATACGCCAATGTTACAAAGTCAGCAATCAGCAAATTCCTAAAGAAGGAAATCATATACCGGTATGGAATGCCAGAAAAGATCATCTCTAACAATGCATTAAACTTGAACAACAGTACGATAGTGGAGGTCTGTTGTCAATTCAAAATCAAACACCACAACTTGTCACCATATCACCCAAAAATGAATGGCGCAGTGGAGGCAGCCAATAAGAATATTAAGAAGATCGTGGGGAAAATGACTAAGACTTATAAAAACTGGCATGAAAAGTTACCATTTTCCCTCTATGCTTATCAATTTCAACTGGGGCAACGTCTTTCTCTCTGGTTTATGAAATGGAGAAGGTTTTACCCATTGAAGTTGAGATTCCTTCTCTCAGAGTTTTGGCAGAATTGAAATTGGATGAAGTAGAATGGATCCAATCCCGATGCGATCAACTGAACTTTATTGAAGAGAAAATGTTGAAAGCCATCGTCATGGTCAGATATACCAAAAGCGAATGATGCGAGCTTACGACAAAAAGGTTCGTCCCATAGAATTCCATGAGAGGGACCTGGTATTGAAAAAGATCCTTCCTATACAAAAGGACTTCAGAGGAAAGTTGATGCCAAATTGGGAAAGACCTTATGTGGTAAAAAAAGCTTTTTCTAGAGGAGCGTTGATCTTGACTGAGATGGATGGAAAAAGCCTGCCTAATCCTGTGAATTCAGACTCGGTCAAGAAATAATTCACCTAAAAAAAAGGGGAGAGGCTAAGGCAAAAACCCATAAAGGGTGTCTTGAAACCAAAGGGGTTTTGAATTGAAAACCCCAAAAAGGGCAATTCAAGTTTTGATCAAAGGTGGGGCCCGTAATGGTCATGTTATGCCCGAATTAACAAAGAGGAGGGATGTTACATCTTGAGGCATCAGCAAAGCCTTCTAGGTCTTCTAGACACATAGTAAATTCAAATGGTCCTTGAGAAGTTTTGGACGAATAAGCTCATGCTGCGATATCTGGGGCACCTATTTTCATCTTATTCATTTTGTATTTTGGCAAAATGTGCTATCTTGATTAATTTATTCTCATGTTGTATTTTAGCAAAATTTGCTATCGTGATTAATTCATTCCGAGCTTTGTTCTCAATAAAATTGCGTCTTGTCCGTTATGATAATCTTTTTTAAACATTTTTATTGAAATAACGATTAATGGACTAGTAATATTCAAACAAAAGGATTTTTGAGTATTACTCTAAAAAGTTTTCTAAATAGTATAGGGACCTGAAGCGGGACCATTGGTCAAAATTATCCAAAGTTAAGGATTGAGATCATTTGAGAAAAGAATAGTCTAAATTGTGACTATTTCTTCTGGTTTTCTATCAAATATACCAACTGAACAAGAAGGCGTGGTAACACATCAGTGACAAAACCTTGATGAACAATGAACAATAATAGCCTAAGCGTTAAAAAAGGGATCATTCTCGAAAAACGACATTCTGCATTCATGCAAATATCATTCATACACGCCTAGTTAGAAGCATTTGATTCATTCTAATCATAACATCCTAATCATTTAGCATGAATAGAGACCTATGAATTAGATTTTACTGGTCATGTTACCCAGAGGTGTAATAGGTCATTGAAATCACAAATCCCATACCCCTGAAGTTGTAGTATGATGAATTGAAATTACCATGGCGAATCTTATCTCCCTGAAGTTGCAGTGTAGCAGATTGATGTCACAAACCTTATCTCTCTAAAGTTGTAGTGGAACAGGTTAAAAATAACAAATCTTATCACCCTGAAGTTGCAGTGGGGTAGATTGTAGTTACAGATCCTATCTCCCTGAAGTTGCAGTGGAGTAGGTCGAAGTTAGCAAACCTTATCCCCCTGAAGTTGCAATGGAGCAGGTTGAAGTTACAAATCTTATCTCCCTAGAGTTGCAGTGGAGCAGACTGAAAGTTACAAACTTTATCTCCCTGAAGTTGCAGTGGAGCAGGTTGAAGTTACAAATCTTATCTATCTGAAGTTGCAGTAGAGTAGATTAAAGCTATAAATCTTATCTATCTGAAGTTGCAATAGAGTAGATTAAAGCTATAAATCTTATCTATCTGAAGTTGCAGTAGAGTAGATTAAAGCTATAAACCTTATCTCCCTGAAGTTGCAGTGGGGTAGATTGAAGCCACTAGTCTTGTCTCCCTGAAGTTGCAGTAGAACAGATTAAAGCTATGAGTTAAAAATCTTATCTCCCTGAAGATACAGTGGAGCAGATCGAAGATGCAAATTGAATCTCCCTAAAGTTACAGTGGAGTAGATCGAAGCACTAATTACTATACCCCTGAAGATACAGTGGGATAGAATGAGGCTACTTGAAGAAGATAAACACCAAGAAGTCAAGATTCTGTAAGACCGGGCAAATTTGGCCTTTGTTAAAGTCTTTGTTTCATTCTCGTTACACGACAATGAGCAAAGAGGGGTAGCTATACATGCCCAAATTTACCCGGCCCACTAAGTCAAATAAAACCCAAAATAAAATAAAATTAAACAGTCTAAATTACAACAAAATCCTAAGCCCAAGTAGCCCAAAATCTAAAAAAAAAATTCATCCAAAAAAGAGGAAGAAGAAACCCTAGCTACCATGTGCGCTGCTCCTCCTCGGGCGCACCGCCCGCGCCTCGTCCTAAGGTCCATCTGCAAGCTTGCACCAAAACAGCAACGAAACCCTTCAAGCCTCCGTTAACCTAGCTGAACCTGCAAACAAGGACCAAAGAACAGAGAAACGAAGCAGAGAAATAACAGTAGCAAAGTCAAGTCATGAACAGTAACAAAATCAAGTCAAGTGTAACATTTGGCTATAAAAGTCACGAAAAAATCTTGTAATGGGGATATTTTTGAACAGAGAAATAATATACGAAAAAAAAATAGAGGAGACTGATTCGAATATTAGAAGGTTATCATCTTTTTTCTTTTTTCTTTTTTTACTTTTCTTCTTCGAAACTACATATATATACCTATATTTTTTATATTTTCCTTTTTAAAACTGTTATATATATATCAGTAATATTAAAAAAAAAAGAGTTTACCTGGGTCATCCGACCACCGCCCACGGTGGAGATGCGGCGGCCGGCATGATGGCGCCACGGTGGTCCCTTCGCTGGATGCTAGGCTTTGGCCAGAGAGAAAATGAGAGGGAGAGAGCCTTTTTTTTCTGAAACAAGGATAAATGATTTTTTTTTGTCAAAAGGGTGGCTTATATACCATTGCAAAACGACGTCGTTTCAAGGTGTCTTGAAAAACCCCAAAACGACGTCGTTTTGGAGACGACCCGCGCACGACCCAACCCGTTCCAAGGGATCCGCATGTTTTTGATTTTTGGGCTATTTATGTGAGTAGTCATTCCGCTTTTTAAGTGTTCTGTAATTAGATTTTTTTATATTTTTAATTTCTACCTTATGTTTTCCTGCGATTACAGTTTAGTCCTTTTCTTAAACAACGCCGTTTTGGAGGAGGAGGGAAAATATGTCATTTAGTCCCTCCTTGTTATTCACGTGTTCAGATTTGCCCTTCTTTTTTTTATTCCCAATTTCCGCCCAAAATCCCATTTTGATTTCAATTTAGCCTTTCCTTGTTAATATTATCATATTATTAAATTAATTAATGTAATGTTTAGCATTTATTTTTATTTTTTATTAGTTTATTTTTCTTTCTTCTTTTCATTCCTTCACTTATTATTATTTTTCTAATACGCTTTTATTATTATTATTGCTTTTACCTGTATTTACTTTATTGTTTATTTAATTATTTCTTTATACATACATTTTATATGTTTCGAGGGTTAGATTATTACTATTACTATTATTTTTATTACTATTATTATTACTATTTTCGTTATTATTATATTAAATAATTTAATTTTATTATTTTTAGCACATATTTTTTTTATTTTTTTATATATCATTATTCTTGTTATTATTGTTTTATCATTTATTTTATTTATATCCTTTTAAACAATTTTAAACTTCAAATTATTTATTATTTGTATTTGTTATAATTATTATTATTAGTATTATATTTAAAACTTTGTATTTGTTATAATTATTATTATAAGTATTATATTTAAAACTACTTTACTTAATATTTCTTTCTTTACCCATTAGAAATTACTATCAATTTTTTTAATTAAATTTTAATTTTTATTTGTTCATTTACTTTTCTTTTTATTTTATTTTATATAATTAGTTGGTTTTATTATTTTATTTATTATTTACCCTTTTTTATTTTTGCTCTTATATTGTTATTCATGTTATCGCATTCATTATTATTCTATTATGCAAATTAGTACCGTGATTACTATCATTTACATTTTATCAAACATTTTATGCTGTTATCTTTACAAATTCATGTTGCATTATTTTTTACCCGATGCATAAAATTTTGTTTTTTTTAATAAGTAATCTTTCGTATTTTGGAATTCGAGAGGTCGTTCCCTAACTTATGGGGTTTCGACTTTTTCGATGAATCCAAATAAACGAATGTTTTTAAAGCACGAATTTTAAACATTCTCGGGTATTAAGAAAAGATCGTATTCTAACTTACGGAATACGATTTCTTTCTAAAGCAGAGATAATCAAATATCTTTCAAAAAATAAATAATTTTTCGTGTCTATTCTCGTTTCGGGGATTTTAAATATTGTGCCCTAACTTACGGGACATAATTTTTTTCCTCGATTAACATGAAATACGTCCTTTTTCTCAGAAAATTTTTAATTAAGCAATGATTTAACGATAGGTCGTATTTTTCTTCAAAGTTCTCAATCTTCGACACTAAGACACCAAGTAATTGTCTAAGGTACCAATTTTGGGCCTATCGAGGGTGCTAACCCTTCCTCGTGCGTAACCGACTCCCAAACTCGTTTTCTCGATTTTGTAGACCAAAAATCATCGTTTTAATAAATTTAAATTTTTGTTAAAACGATTGAATTATCAAGTGATCCGATCATACCTAAATAAAAATGATTGATAGCGACTCTCATATTTTCGTTTTCAAAATAAAGTCAACCAATTACTTTTTCAAAAAAATAGTTTCGACAACTCTATTTAGACCCAAACACAATCGCAACCTGCATATGAGTTTCCGAGTACATCAATACCCCAAGCTAAATCTTACGATTTGAAGTTGGACAGTGACAATTTTGAGCCACAGTTTCAAGGCTGTTCCTATTGTCCGGAATGCCCCGTTCCAGTTCCCATTATTAGCAACCAGGGTCATCAATCATCGATGAATTGTTTAGCTTTGCACCCCAATACTCCACACTTCCTGGTCAAACTTTTGGGAGATAATTTTTCGACTTACCTTTTTACACCCCAAGGTTTGTCTTTGGATGATAAAAATGCAGGTTTGGGGGAAGAAAATATTGAGCTCCCAATAAATCGTCGCCAAAAATTTGAACGTCAACGAAGGGCATCGCAACGTTTCACCCCACAAACAATTTCATTCAAATATCAATTATAATTAATGTAAATTGAAATTTTTATTTGAATTTGTATTTTATTAAATTTTAGGTTAGTTGTTACTATTAATTTAGATTATATTTTATCATGGGTTGGGTTTATATTAGCATATTGTAACCTTTTTATAAATGTAATTAATGATGTAGGTCCAAGAAGAATCTTTGAATATAATGTATGTAATGATGTAGGTCCAACACTAGATATAAGCTTCAATTTTCCAACTTCAACTTCTATTTTCATTATATTAAACATGAAAATGTTTTTTTTTTCTTTATTTTAGAAAAAAATGTTTTAAATTAAAAAATTTGATACATGCATATCCAGTTGAGTACAGTACTAGCTTGCAACGGCACATGGCTTTTTTCCACTATTAGTGCACATGGATTTTCTTTTAATTTTGTTGGTTAATTTGAGGCTGAATTCAAAAGGTTAACATATTTTGTAGAATATAAAGTATTTAAGTTTCGTTTGTATTTTTAATTAATTTCAATATGATTTATGGATTACTTTATTAATTTATTTATAAAATTCAAAAGGTTAGCCTATTTTAGGTAAATAGTAACACATTTTTCGTAACTTGTCAACGTTAATAAAATACAACAGATAATATTTAAAATATATTCAAATTTCAGGTACATTGATTTATGTTTACATCGACCACGACGACTATCCAAGATAAAATTCTTGATGCAAGCACTTGTTTCGATTGTAACCAACTGTTCTGCATAGATCGTAACATTTTGGTTCACTCTTCTCCCTCAAATCCATGTGATTTTGAATCCTTTTTGCTTGCGACCAACCTTTGGACACTCTACATAGCCCTGGGTTATTATACAGACTAGAAGCACTGTGTGGGTTACTACCTGATGTCAATGTTACTCCATAATCACATGCTTCTACCCACCCATTTTTCATATCAAAGTCAAACTCATGTAGAGAAGATCGTTCACCCACAGACACTCTTAGAACCTCTATACACGGGTCATGAACTCCATATTGTTGATTTAATAGAGTGATAATTTGTAATGACTCAACATCCGCTAACTCAACGAACAACTCAATTGGTTCAACGTTACCATGTGAGTAATACAATGTGGTCATAGTCTCCACGTCATCATCCTTGTCACATCTCCTTATTTTGCATGGATTTGACTGAACTGGAAATTTGTAGAATAATCCGGACACCCTCCTCCCACAACGTTGAGTGATTTTTGCACCAATCTTTTGTTTGATTTCATCAAGTTTTACACTTTTGTTAAACTTCGTTCCTATTTGATGGCGCAATTCAAATATACTACCAACTTCTGTATAGCAAATTACCCCATCTAAATGGACATAAACAAAGAATTGATTATTCATCTCTTATACTAAACCTTTAATATATATTAAAAATAAAAAATATATATTAGTTGCTATTAAAACCATTCATACCATATTAAAGCAATAAAAAAATTGTATCCAACAAAATAATTTACATGTCATACTAGAAATTACTATCAATATATGGTGACATAATTATACATAATAGTAAAATAAAATGAAATTACATGAAAAAAAACTAACTAACATTACCGACTCAAACTTGATTTTTAAAATGAAAAACAAATATTCTCGATTTCAATCTTGATTTCTAATAGCTGTCGGGACCCAAGTTTGAGACTTTTTTCCACCACTTTAAACATAAAATTTCTCTCGTTTAACTTTAATAAGTCATTTTTTTCTCTCAGTTTGTTTCAGAACTAAAAAACAATAAGAGATTTGTATTTTTTTTTGGTAGGGAAGCAAGGTTTAAAATACTAAGTTGGTGTTGCCACCCTATTAAGCAGCACCACTACTGTTGATGTGACTGATCGATATACACCCTTACACATGCCAATCCGTGCCTTTAATGTGTCAGACGACACTAGTTAAAAAATAATATTTTTTTAGTATTTCTTCAGTATTTTAAGAAAATACTAATAATACGGTTTTTAATTTGCGGTCTCACCTAACAAAGTGGCGACATCACTTAATTTTTTTTCTCATCTGAAATGATTGGCTCATAATGAAGGTATTTTTTAAGTTGGTGTCGCTTGATACATTAACCACACCTAAGAATATTGTTTAAAATAAACTATTCTCATAAATAATTTGCAACTTACCTATTTTCGTAATTACATTTTATGTTATTAATGTAAAAAAACCTTTTTATTAGAAAAAAAAAGTTTTTTTTTTAAATTTTAAACCAATTGAATATTGACTTTAATAAATGATTGTTCCAACCGCTTTAGGACAATATTGGACTGACGGAAAAATGGGTCAAACGGGCGTAACTTGCAAAATGAAAGGTGAACTATGGGGCGCCAAAATGTGTGCTATGGATACTCTTCAATGCATAAGTTAATGATGGTTTGATGATTTTTTTTTTTTTGAAGGTAAGGAAGACAACGAGAGGGTAAAAATATGGGTCTTACCTTTAGTTGGAAATCCTTTCTCAGTAGCTGCGTTCTAAGTCTTAGACCAATGATTACATTTGAGCTTATCTTAATCCTTCATTAACACCATCTATTAGGTCCAGTGCCTGTTTTATGTTAGAGTCGAATTGCTTTATTTGTATTTGTTGAGGTTTTGGGCCATATGACCCATTTGGCTATCTTGGGTTTTTTCTTTTTGGTTAGCTAGTATATCAATATATTCTCTTTTAGGCCTAAGCCAAGTTATAAATTAACGTGGTGAGAACCTTCATATGAATCCAAGAAGTATAGTGTATTGGATCTGGATCTTCTAAACGTTAATTGTAACCACTAGCTATAAAGATCCCAAAAAGGATGATGGAGTGTGGTGAAAGGTTTGCTTATATTCTTTGAAGGATTAGATTATATCTCCGGAGGGATTGCGTTATATCCTCTGAACGATTGACTTATATTTGTGATATTGAGTTATATCCATTGAAGGAATGATATGTGTCCTCATGTTAGGGGA
Organism: Gossypium hirsutum; assembly: GCF_007990345.1. Classification (NCBI taxonomy): domain Eukaryota; kingdom Viridiplantae; phylum Streptophyta; class Magnoliopsida; order Malvales; family Malvaceae; genus Gossypium; species Gossypium hirsutum. Next base: position 36,775,197 of record NC_053428.1, read on the forward strand.
TAAATTTCAAATATATAGTTTGGGTAATTTTTTCATGAACCTATTTGTTAACCTATCATCTTGACGTATAATTTATCAATAATTTTCAACAATTTCACTACAAAATCTTCTGATTACTACTACTCTCTATTTCTGCCAAGCATTTTATGAGGGTGAAAATTTTAATTTCTCTTATCTTTTATTTAGTTTTCCTACATTCTAATTCTCATGTTCCCATTGAACAACAAAAATTTTATTTTCCCACATAGATATTAATATTTTTATGCGTTGTTCTTAATAAAAAATATATATAATATACCTCTTTACTTAGTAGAGATATGAGTAACTATCTTAATGGTTCAAATAATACTTACACTCTTAATATGCAACGTTTTAATTAAACATAATTTATCCTAAGATATATACTACTTACTAAAAATCTAATTTTATTGTATAGTATCATACTGTTTAAATTTGAGAGAATATAAGATAAGGATATATAAATAAGAACCAAACTTAATGAAAAGGTCGAATAAATTGAATTGGTAAATAATATCATTCCCAAACCTCTTAATATAAGACCCAATCCCAAAAAAAATTAAAAGTTCAAACAAATCTATTATATGTAAAATAGGAGATAGATAAATCAAAATGATTTTCATGATCTTATTGACACAACTAGGAATTTTTTTTTTATGATATGTTTCTAATTGAATAAAATCTTAATCTATTAAGCTAGTTAATTTGGATATATTAGTATTTAACAGTTAGAATTGTTTACTACTTTTCAAAATACCATTTATTTAGGACAACAACTTATATTTAGATCTTATTATGGGTTGCACCATCCCTTTTAAAACTTTGTTCTTTTTTTGTATTTTCTCTTTTGCGTCTTACAAAGATCAGTTTTTATGACCGAAATAATATTACAATTATGTTTTTTTCGATTGCTTGTTTTTGCTTGTTTTTCTTTTTTGTGTTTCTTGCAAGGGCGGTGGAAGTCAACGGGACTGTTGCTGCCATCTTGGTGCAAGGGGGAAGGTTTCGAGCACCGCATCTGCTGACACGTCGAGGAGCGGCACGGCAAAGGGCTAGGGTAACTAGGGTTCTGCTGAAAGATTATGATTTCGGCCATTAGGCCTCTTTTTGTATTTGGGCTTGTAATAATTTTTAATTTTTTTGGTCCTCGAGCCTTGTAAATGGACTATTATTTTTTTTTTGTTTTATTATTGGACCCGAGTAAAACTGAGCTCTTACACTTAACATATCTAAACTTGAGTACGACAATCTTAGTTTGTGAAAAAGTAAAAGAAATAAAACGAATATAAAAGTATAGATTAGCCAGGAAGAAATTATTGACCAAAAGTTAAATAGGCAGCAAGCATGGAAGCGAGAGGAACAGAAATATTATCATCTATTAGCATGGTAATTGGAAGAGATTCAACCACAGTTGCCACTAGAGAAATTAAAGCAACCCTATGCATTGTATACCCCCAATCCAATTGTAAATAACCCAGAGCTGAGTAGTAGTACAGCATCCTACATTCATTCACCAACACAAACTTTTATTAGCATTAATATTTGGACAAAACTTTGGAATATATACCATATAATTTCTTATTCAATAAATAATATGATATAACAACTTGATTTAATGTAATTATATGCATTAAATTTTGATTTAATTTAGTTTTTACCTATAATTAACATATAAAATTATTTTATTCCCTAGTACCATAATCAAAACTGCAATTAACCTGACACTCATAGTCAATGCAACATTAGTTTAGAGATATAGTCTTTTAAATTCATGAAAAATTTGTAGTAAAATAAAATATACTTATATGTAACCAATTATTTTGTTTCGGAAATTGAGATAAAATTATAAAATTTTGTATTAAATGTTTTATCTTAAAAAGGTTGAAATTGAATTAATAAATTTAAAATAGCCATTATTTAACTAAGAGGCTAAAGGGCCTTAATTGAAATATTAATTTTTAAGAAAGAAGAAAATTGCAATATTAAATTGTAGGAAATTAATGGAACTCACCCAATAGAAATGATGAATCCTGAAACAAACATGGAAATGCTGCCAACCCAACTCTTACTTTGATTATAAGGAATCTTGGACGACCCATATTTTCTACCAATTATATCTGCAAAACCTGTCCACCACATTCCTTTCTATAAGTTTTTAATATTAAAATAAAATACCTTAATGGGTATCTTCTGTTCAATATTTATTTTTAATTTTTATAAATTATCTGAATCCAGAATATTAAATCTGTCAAATTCATATCGTACCCAAATAAATGCCTAAAGATGGCATTAATAATTTCACTCAATAACTGCAAATTGATGATGAAACTACTAATGCATCAAGGACAATGTTTTACCACACTCCTTTCTATAAGTTTTTCAATATTAAACTACTAATAATGAAATTACCTAGGGTTTTATATGGAAAACAGAAGTTTTTGCTAAAACAAATCATTTTATCTTTTCAATTTTTCTAACTAATTTTTAGTTTTTCTTTTACAAAATTACTTGATTTTTATAAAAAAAATATGTTTTTACAAGAAAAAACCATTTTATTTTTTCAATTTCCTTTATATATTTTCTCTTTTTAAAATCACTTTTTGTCTTAACAGAACAAACTTGAGTTGTATATGGAAAAATCATTTTATCTTTTTAATTTTCTTTACTTTTTAAAATTAATTTTAGTTTTTTTCAATAAAATGGAAAAGTCTCTACAATTGGATAACTTAATTACCTATAAAATTCAGTTTTTTTTTAAAAAGGGATAAATCTCAAAACTATATATGAACTATGGTTTAATGTGCAATTGTATACATGAACTTTAGTTTTGTGTAATTTTATATATGAAAATTTTGATTTAATCCAATTCTTATAAATTATTAACACAATTGTTCATATAACATCATTTTATGCTTATATATTGCATACATAAATAATTATATTTATCTAATATAAAAATAAATTGATGTATTTATTTCTTTAAATGTGTATGATTAAATCAAAATTAAAGTTTCAAGTATACATTTGAACCACAATCAGAGTTTCACATGTGTAATTGCACCAAATTAAAGTTCATTATGCAATTGCACATTAAATGAAAATTCAAAACCTACTAAAGTTGATTGACTAAAATGAATATAAATAACATAATTTAACTCCAAATTAATAGCCGATAACCAAAATAAAAACCGTTTTTAACGGTAGTGCTTAAAATACATTTTTTTTTTAAATTTTCAGTGCCCAAAATAAAAATTTATAAAAAATTAAACAATTTAGCCTTACTTTTTCTTTTATATCATATTATATTATATTTTATATTGTAGTATAATTATTGATTATATAATAAAGGAACAAGAGATTGGATACCATCACCGCCGCACATATTTGCCAAGCAGATGACACCGACAGGGGATTCACGCCAAAACGCAAGAGCACATAACATCAACATCGCAACATAATACAAAGGCCCCCTAAGCAATTCCCTGCAATTTAATTAAAAACACACTAACACATTTGAAGATTAAATTTGAATTTGCATAATCACAATCAATCAAACCAATATAAGTCGGATTTAACAGTAGAAATGTCTGCCCTAGCTGCTTTCCTTTTTTAAGTTAGGTACTTTGAATAAAATAAATATATATGTCATTGGAAGGGGTTTCATTTCATACTTAACAATTCTAGAAATACCAGTTATGTACATTGAATAAACTAAAATGTGTGAAAGAAAAGAAAATCCAATCCGGCACCACTCTGCCACGCCATTTAAAATTACTGCTTGAATGTCCTATGTATCTTTTGTGGTTTTCTAGTACGCCTATATTATATATTGAAATTATAATTATATATTTTTAGGATATGAAATTAAGAATTATTAGTAAATAAGTGCTGTAGAGTAATTCTATAGCAGTGTGGAATGATTGGTATAAAACTGAGCTATTTGTTTTCAACATTAATACAAAGGGTGGGACAAAAACAGATCATAAGACTATCTCTGCTGTCTCCCCGCACTTCAATCCATAGCTATTCTTAAATTTGGAAATTATTTATGTTAAAAATTATATATATTAAATAGAAAAGGATTAATTTATAACATTTTAATGATACAATTATTATAGTTCATGCTCTATTAATGTAAATCAATGCATCTTAAATTTGATATAAATTTAAAACTTTTAATTATTTATTTTATATAAAAAAATTCAACCGTTAATATATATTAATATATAGAGTATTTTTAAATTTACATGCATTACAAGTATAATTATATTAATAAATTCAACAATTAATTCATTAAAATATTAAAATATAAATAATTACCAACGTATTTAAAATTACTTTAATTTTTACCCTATACAAATGATTTCTCCCCTTTTAATTTAATTAGTTCACACTGTAGTAAGGTGCTGAAGGATCTCTACACTAATCTCTGCTTGATTTGAGGACTCGACTAAGCCTTTTTATTTATTAAAAATGAGTGCAAATTAATTTTTTTTAATACTAATTAAAAATAAAATAAATAAGCTAACATACTATTCGAATAAAAAATAAAACAATCAAATTGGAGTAAAAAATGATATTATGGTGATAGAAAAATTACTTGGGATTTCCTTCTCGAGTAACAGATTTGATCAAGCTTTGATCGTCACTCAAAGAGAGACCATGAATTACAAGCCTTAAGCAATTGATAAGTGGAACCAGAGATGCAAAGTAACGAGCTTCATCGGCGTTGCTATTTTTTAAAATTTAAAAAGTATATATATCAGCTATAATATTAATCAATTTAATTAATAAAATAATGCAACCCAGTTTTTTTTTTATTCACCTGAAAATTGGCCAGGAAATGGCAAAAAGTAATCCAGATAATATATGAACCAATTTTCTACTTAAATTCTGTTAAAATAATTCACAAAAAGAACCGATAAAATGAAATTAAAAAATTCTGATAAAGTGAAAGAGAGATTTTAAGAAAAAGAAAAAAAAAACCTGTTGAATGAGCTCCTTTTGAGTGAGAATATCGAAGGTGAAGACGAGAGCATAAGCGCCAGCAAAGACAGAGGCGGAAGCAGCGGTGTCTCGGAAAATAGAGGCGGTTGCAGCGGTGGCTGAGAGTGCGGTGGCGCGTTGGGGCGCGCGGTAGAGAATAGGGAAACGGGACGTGGTTGGGATGTGAGGAGAGAGGAAGAGAAAACGGGGAGGAGGAAATACGGCGGAATAGACGTGGCGGCTTAAGATGGGATGAGTGAAGGATAAGGAGAGGCTCATCCTAGCAGCGGAGAAACTGATGAAACAGAAGAGAGAATCTAGAGCGAGACCGCTGAGCTCTCTGCTTTTGATGTATATTTTGTTGAACCAAGTGATCTTACCTTCCATTTATGTAATGAATGGATAATTTTTATTGAATTGGGTAAAATTTGCAAACGGCAAAGATAAAGAAAAGAGTAAGTTAAAAGGAGGACCAATGAATGAAAGTGAGAGAAATCGACTAATTTTACTCAGATTGATGATGTCAGATTCCAAAAGAATTTACAAATGTAAAGGTAAAAAGTACCACTTTTGACCTTTTAAGTGGAAACCCTATAACTTACATGTGACCCAAATGAACTTTATTCAAGGGGTTGAATCCAAAATCAGTTTAAAATAATTCAAAAGAATAAATAGTCTATTGATTCAATTCTAAAAAGCTTTGCTTTTGAAGATAGTTGGGTATACTTGGATGAATACTTGTAAATTGAGCAAGTGTCTCCTTTGAAGAAGGCTGCTTTAATTAAGGTTGAAAGTTTAATTTAATTTGAAAAAAATTTTAAATTGATTGAGTTGATGAATTTTATTTTATCAATTTAATTTGATTTAATTTTTTCTCAAATTCAGTATAATTGTCCAAGTTAAATTAAAAAATTAAACATGTCAAATTAAAATATTATTCCAGTATAATTAATTTCATGTTGAAACATATAAATTTGAAACCATATATATTTAAAAAAATTTAAAGCAAAATAATAAAAATATATATATTTGAATCATTAATTAACTTCTTTAGGTTCCCCAAATTACTTATCTTAAATTTTTTTGTTATTTTTGTTGAGAGAGACCAATTTACTCATTTTCAAACTTGATAGAGACCAAAAGAGTATTTACACCAATCTATTATTCGAATCATTCGAATCATTCGAATTATAAAATTCAACTTGATTTAAACTCGAAACCCAAATAACTCAATTCAATTAACTCAAAATTTAAATTTTTTAATTTTTTCAAATCAAATCAAATCAAATTCTACTTACCTAACTTCAACACCTTTACTTCTTATCAATAAAAACAGAAATAAATCTATTTAAATGATTGTACTAGATATAATTTATTAAGTTCGGCCCATATATTTTAAGATATAAATGCCCCTTCGAGTTTGCTTTACTCATTTCCTTTTCCTATTTTAAAACTCACCGTTATTTAATAATTATTAAAAAGCATTTTTTAATTAATTAATGTATTGGTTCTAAGTTTAACTTATTTTATTAAGTTGTTTGTTTTTATATAAGTGATTTTAAATTTAAATTTTCTTGATAACATAACTTGTTTTTTAAGTTTTATTATCAGAAATACGTCACTTAAGATAAAAATGAGACCCCAAACAAGTTGAGCTTCATTGACTTCTTAATAATATAAGTTGATTTTATTTTAAATCATAATAATTTAAAAATTAAAAATTAAAAAAAATTGTTTGTTAAATGTACTAAAAGTTTCCATGTAAAATAATTAAAAAAAATCAATTGAACTCATATTTGAAAACTGCAATTGATTAAGCCCTTGTAATATAATTTTTTGTCGAAGCCCTTGTAATATGTGAATGTATGAATGTTCATGCTGTAGCCTTCGATAATGTGTAGATCGAACGGGCAAATCACGATACATGAACTTATGTGTAAGTCCATGAGGGAGAAACTCATGGCACCTTCTGTGAAAGTCTGTCGAGACATTAAACACGTGATTTTGTATGTTGCCATTGTGGCATACTCTGTTAAGTCTATTTGGTAAAATATGATTTTTTACTCTTATAGTAAGTTCTGGATAAATTTTGATTGCTTTGTACTGCTATGATAAGGTTAAGATACGTCTGGGGCTAAGGTAGTTGAATAACATATGTGATATAATTGAATAAATTTTGAGGGAATTTCTTGAAAATAAGTGTGTATCTGTATGTTCAGAAAGGGTATTCACCATAATATCCTGTTAGTTTGGAATTTGGGTTAGTTTGGAATTTGGGTGTGTTTGTAGTTATGAATGAGATAAGTATCCCTTAGTCTAAGTTTGTTTGTACCATGCAAGGTCAAATCAGAGTTATCTGGTATCTGCCATATCTGAACAATATCATGTATTTTTTTGAAATCTTATGGAATCTAAGTCATTGTATTTTTGAGTATCTAGGGTTCTGAAATCAAATTGTGTAAAATTCATTTGGATGATATATATAATTCATTATTAGTGTGATCTTGTATGGTATCAAACAAGAATATGATTTGACTAGTAAACTGATAGTATTTTAATCTGTGTGAGTATCCGTCAAATGTGTATGTATCCGCCAGTGAACAATATCTGTGATCAACCATTCTGAAATCAATGTATGTATAAAGAGATTGTCTGTATGTAGCGGCTTCTGAAGAGATATTCTTTGAAAAGTACTTGTATGGTTCTAAGAAACAAAAGAGATTAAGGTAATGCTTGGAAGGATCCTAAGTTAATTAGGTAGTTAAAAGAGAATAAGTACTATTAAGAGTATAGTAGTTAGTGTGTAAGTGTTAGCCTGAAACTGCGATAGCATCCGCCCAAACAGAAGTAAGTGGTTAAAAAGGGTAGTTGGCATACAAATGTTCTTAAAATATTATCTACCAAGGTATTTTGTATTAACTCTCACTAAGTTCTCTTGAGCTTACAATGCTTGTTATTGTTTCAAGTGATGTGGTAACAGAATGCGCTAAGAGGGACTATGCTAAGAGTTCGCCAAGGTAGCGATGAAGCGGGTTATCATGCATACAGTGGAAAAGTGGCATATTGTAGAGTTACGTCCTAAGAGTCTGTCTTTAGTAAATTTATGTGTTGTACTAAGTGTGATGTAATAATTCAATTCTAAATACTTACTTTTGTTTATTTGAAATTAAGTCTTTAAAAGAAGTGATAAGAATAAGGTTTGAAGTAAAGAGTGTTTGTCTACGGTTTTGAATTTCATTAAGTATATTGTGTAGTAACACATGATATTTGAACCCGATGAATCGGGTTAGGTTAAAGACGTTACATAAGTAAAATCCTGAGTTCAAATAGACAAGGAATTGAAAGCTAGTGCATTGGGTATACGAATTCTTAAGTATGTAGCATCGTTCACAACAGTGAAATTCATAGCCCGAGACATGGGTAAATGATATCCTCTCATTGGCATTACATGGTTGATGAAAAGTAAATGTGGCCACAGATCGTTCTTTTTGTGATGAATGGCTTGATTACTATTTGATAGTAACTGACTTTTGATGAAGGAAGATGTAATGATTATAATGATGTAATAATCCAAAATTTATGATTAACGAAAAGTGTATTTTCGGGTCTCCGTTTCTGAATAATGGATTTGTAAATATTTATTAGAAATATTTACAAAGTTGATTGTAATGTTAATTAGATTTTAGTTAAGTGAATTAGCTTGAATTAAGATTAAATTAAGTTTGAGGACTAGATTGAATATAGGGTAAAAGTTGAATTAAAGAATAGAGAAAAGTCAAAGGACTAAACTAGCAATTAAACCAAAACATGACAAGTGTATGGTGATGGTGGTGACATGTGGATTAATTAAATACATATATTAGTAATTATTATTTGCTTATAATATAAGTAAATATATTATATTATTATATTATTATTATAAACGTAAAATAAATAAATCAAATTAATACAATTGTATGGTAATAAAAATGTACAAGTGTAATAAATACATACATACAATTATAATATATATGTATTTACTTATTATTTAAGAAATAAAAATTATTATGTTATTATAATATTAAATTAATATAATAAACATAAAGTAAATACAAGTGTATGGTGTAGGCAATGACATGTGTAGTATTTATGTACATATACTTGTAAAAATATTATACATATGTAAATAATAATTAAGTAATACTTAATATTTAAGTAATATATATGATATTATATTATAATAATAAAGTAAATAAACAAAAGAATAAAAGAAATGAAAGAATAGAAAAGAAACAAAATGTGAAACGAAAACAGAGAAGAAAAGAAGGAAAGAAAGAAAAGAAAGAAAGAAAGGGAAATTAGGGATTTCAAGGTTTCAAGTTTAATTGGTAAGTCAATTTAATCCATTTTTCTTGTAATTTTTGAGTATTTAGAATCCTAGAACAAAGTACTACTTGATTTAAGTGGAAATTTTGAAAGTTATTAGATTTCTAGATATTGCTCATGTTGAACAAATGATTGAATTAGGGATTAAATTGATAGAATTCTTATTTAGAATTGATTAAAAGATTAAATTGTAAAGTAAGTTATAAGTTTTGTGTTTCAAGGACTAAATTGAAAGAAATTTGAAATTAGGGTTTTATAATCAACATTGGATATTTATGTTGAATATGCTAAGAAATTGAGTAGAAATAAAGTATGAATTGAGTTAGAAAAGTAACTGAATTTAGTTAGGAACAAATTGAAAATAAGGTAAAAATTGAATAGAAATTCAATTATTCAATATAAACTAGTATTGTATTAATGACTATAAAAATTATTTTAATTTTCGTAGCTAACGTTGTTTCAGAAAACCTTGGCTAAGGAAGGAAAAGGCAAAATCAATGAGGGTTAGCTTGGAAATTACTGTTTGTATTTCTATAATCCGAACTTAATATTTAATTGTTGAAATTATTATTTAATATGTATGATAAGTGCATCGAGATGATTATTTGAATTGGAGTGAATATTGGTTGAAATTGAAAAGTGAATTTAATTATTAATTGTTGTATTTTGATTAAATATTATGGTAAGTAATATAGGTGAGAATTATTTGTATTGTGTTTTACAATTGAAATGGATTGATTTGGTATGTGATAAATTTATTGAATTTATATGGATATATGTGATTGATATGAAAATTGAATATTGAATGTATGTTATATTGAAAATTAAATTGATTGGGAATGTGATGAAATAAATATGAATATGTGATTGATGTGGAATTTGGAATTTGGAATATTTGTTACTGAAAAGTGAATTGAATTGTATTGAATTATGAATTTATGTGATTAATTAAAATGTGTATTGTTTCGAAAAATTGAAAGTGAATTGAATACCCTATTAACTGTATCGGGCTAGTCGGATATAGTTGGCATGCCATAGGATTGGAAGTGTTCAGGGATACTTCAACCTTGAGTCGATGAGGCACTATAAGTTTCGTACTGTTACTTCGACTTCGAGTCAATGAGGCACCATGTGTGTCATACTGCTACTATTACATTAGTTTAATCCGATAAGGTACTGAGTACCGTACTGTTACTGTTTTCTTCAGCAAAGCCGATGAGGCACTGAGTGCCGTACTGGTGTGTTGGTTGGATTTGTGTATCCGTCAATGTCTGAGTCATGTTAATAGGGGTAAATAAAAATACTAAATGACTGATTTCTTTAATGATTGATTGTTACTGAATAATAAAGATCAATTGATCGTTACCGAAAAATACTGACTGTTATTGAAATAGATAATTACAAAATACTGATTGAGAAGTGAATAGTTGAATATTATTTACTGATATTGAACAGTGAACTGAAGTATGAGTGAGACATATGAATCATGTATCTCTGAACTTATTTATGAATGGAAAACATTATCGTTCAAATGATTTTTGAATTTATTTTGGAAAGCTAATAAGGTTAGTAGATGAGAAAAATTGAGTGAATTATAAAGGATTTATCTTTTTAGTGAACAAATATATATTTGTGATTGTCATATGATTTTTAAGTGTATGTTATATTATTAAGTGTTCAGATTATAGAAATACCACTGAGTTCATACTCAGTGTACGGTTTGTTTCCATGCGCAGGATAGGTTAAAGTCAGATCGTTGTATCAACATCCCAGGTCGATCCCGAACTCAACGTGGTGAAGTATATTAATTATTGGTAATGGCATGTATCTAAAATGTCTATGTATGTCATTTTGGATTGTCAAGGTAAGGATGAAATAAGTAAATTTGGATTTGGTAATAGTATATGGTAGGAATTGGCTTATTTGGTAAGAAATTTGAACTATTTGATAATGTATGTGAAATAATTAAAATGTTTCATCATATAAGCATGTAAAATGTCTAATTTGTCATGTTTTGAGTAGATTTGAATGTGATTTAAAGTGATTGAACTATATTGACTGGTAATGCTTTGTAATCCTGTTCCAAGGACGGATAAGGAGTAGGGGGTGTTGCAAATGAGATAAAATAGGATCGTATTAGGAGAACAGATATTATCCCAAAGAGATTAAATATATCCGATGAGGGAACACACTTATGACTAGCTCATTGGACGAGCACTGATCGGGTTGCTTTCATAATGGCATGTTGTTAGGGAGAGCTTAGTCACAATACTATAGTGGAATGACTTTGTGGCTAAATGAGTTTATAATTAATAGGCAAAAAGTTAATACTTAATTATAAATCAGTTGAGCCCTAACCGCATATGTCCAACTGATCCCTTTGTTAGCTCGTTGGACCCAGAAAGGAATTGTATGTTGAATCAAATGAACAAAAATGGATAGAAATGGTGAAAATGAAAATAGAGAAATGAAATTATTTGGAAATGATTATTTGGAAATGAATATAGTTTTCTCCAAAATGGAAATAAAAAATGAAAATGACCTAGAAATGAATTTATTTTTTCGGATTAAATGAAATTCAAAAATGAAAATAAATAATTTGGTCATAGTAAACCCGTTGAATGTAGAAATATTAAATATATTTTCTTATATATTCTTTTACAGTAAAGTCGTCATGATTTTAATGGAATTAGAATTGGGTTGAGAAGATTATTTAATTAAAAATAAATTGATATGTTTATTTTGGGAAATAGAAAAACAAATATCAGGTTTTATCGAATTATAAAGTGTTGGGTTAAAAGTCCATGAAGTACTTGTTATTGGACTCGATATGGAGGGGCTTAAAAGCCCTTCAGGTTAAAAGGAGAGACGGGAGAGACGGTAAACCCTAGTGTTATTAGTTAGGGTTGTCGCCCCCTATACTTCTACTTAGACTAGGAGTTTGTTTTTCTAGTTGAAATAACCTTCTACAATTCAACAAGGGTTTTACTTCTTCTTCCTATAAATAGATGGCATCAGTAGGGCAAAATACAGAACTTTAAGATATTTTTACTCTACCTGAAAATAGATAGAATTTTATTCTCTAAGTATTAAACCTATTTTTCTGAATGACAATTCTATCATTTTTTTATTGAGAGGAGATATTTCATTTTCACATTGAAAAAAAAAGAAAACTATTTCTTATTTTGTGTTTGATTCGAATCGTTCGAGCACACACTCGAAGCTGTTCGTGGTACGAAGATAGCGGAGAAGGTCATTCAATTGAAATCCAAGAACGACAAGGATCCGTCTAGCTGAAAACACAAGTGCGATTTTGATAGGGAGTTTATCGCTATGAATATTAAAAACCGATTTTGATTTTCAAAAAAAATAATTTTTTGTTGTGTAAGAAAATCGTTTCCAAATCGAATTTTTTCCAACATCACAGAAACACACAAACAATTAAAGTTCCTAACAAATTCAATGTAGTGTTTGGTCCTAATGACTATGATTTTTACTAGAGCTACTTTTTAGATTCATATTTGAGATTCCATTGGGTTGGATGAGTAAGGAGGTAGCAGTAAATTAGGAGAGGCATTGGATGAAATTTGTCTATTAATTGGCGGCAATAGTTCCAAGGGGATGAAGTGAGTATATTCAGCTTAGGGTGGTGATTGACATCTTGAAGCCTTTGAGGAAGGTTATTTTGAAGGGCATGAACCATGATGGCTCTGATTGAGGGGCGATTATAAAATATAAGAGACCTCTTTTTTTCTGCTACAAATGTGGAATTATTGACCAAGTTGTTGAGAGTTGTAGTATGACAAGTATTAGAAATACAGTGTAGGAACCAACCCTTAATATGGAATTGGGTGTCTGTTGTTGATTATGAGATCATCGAGAGGGGTGAAATCAAGTGGTAGAGGCAATATCAAGTTCCTTCATGCCAAGGCTTAAGGGTGAACATTCTGTCAGTTTGGTCAATTCAATTTTGTTATACCAAAAATTGAATAAACTAAATTATCCATGTAAATTGAATAAATTGAACCGACTTTGGGAGCATAAACGAATAAACTGAACCGAAAAATTTCGATTCAATTTGGTTTTGTTTGTCGGTTTTTAGATTTTTTTTAGTTGGAAAAAAAATTCTAATTGAGGTACTTATAACTTTATTTCCTTTAAAATGTTCTCACGTAATTGTCTTATTTCTTCAATTTATTATATCATATTACTTTTAATTTTATTTCTATTTGAAATTCATTATAAAAATATTAAAAATAATGGTATAAAAAGCCCTCGAACTTAAAAAAAACCAATTAGGCCTCTACGACATTTTTGCACCCAATTGAGCCCTTGAACTAACAAAACTGGCCAAATAAGCCATTCGACTAACATTGATTGTTACGGTGCTATATGATCGCTAACGACACTGATGTAGTGCTCCATGTCAACAATAGTTGTTGATGTGGTAGTGCCACATCAACTATCATGTCAACAAAAAATCAAATTTTTTTTAAAAAATAAAAAAAAATCAAAAGGAATATTTAATTTTTCTACTAGAATTGTTCAGATTCATTCATTTCAAAGCTTAATTTTTTAAAAAAAATAAAAAATATATTTTATAAAAGATAATAAATTTGTAGAACATTATTAAAATTCATTAAAATATTAAATAAAGTTCAAAAAAGTAAAAATTAATTTAAATGTTAAGTCCAGAATAAATCTAGACAAATTGTTGTCCATATACATTCAAGACGATTTTTCTAAACTATATAAAGTTTAAAAAATATTAAAAATTAATTTTATTTAAAAAACTTAATATGCATATTGATTTTTTAATACTATTGGTACCTTTTAGGATGAATACAAAATAAAAAATATTTTATAAAATAAATACAAATAATTTTATTTTATTAATCATATGTATAATTTTATTAATCGTATGTATAAAGCTTTTTTTAAATGTACAAATATATCCAATTAAAAAGGTGTTTCAAATATTTTATAGCCTAAAAAATTTAAATAGTTGGATATATCCATACATTTAAAAAAGGCACCTTTACACATACTATTAATAGAATTAAAATTATTTATAATTGTTTTATTTTTTATAAATCCTAAAAGGTAGTTATAGTATAGAATTAAAACATCGATACACGTATTAATTTTTTAAAAAAAATTATTTTTAATAAATTTTTTAACATTATATAATGTATAAAAATCGCCTTAAGGACATATGGATGATGGGAGACGATGGGAAGCCAAATCGAATGTACTACTGAAATTGGAAAATTAAGGCAAAAATATGATAAATAACACTTGGGAGGCTAGGTTCTACTATGCACCAGCTGAATAGAAATCCAAGATGTTTGAACAAATAAAATTTTAAAAGAAAATAGAATAAGAAATTACAAGCTTTGCGTGGCAAGTGAAGATAAAGAAAAAACTTAAACAAAAATTTGGAAAGAATATATATATATATATATAAAACCATGTCCATGAGTTTTGTTTTTCACTTGGTTGTTTCTGCTTTGACAAAAGCAATGCCAATGAATGATATATGTGAGCTCCAAAGGAACCAGTTACTATCTTAAAGTCTTTGGACGGCTGAGTAAGAGATGAACTTGAATGGTTGACGACTTTTCAAAGGAGAGTTGGATGCGAGTGTTTTCAACTTGATCACAACATGTATTTAGATGCTGAGAAATATGGTGGAGTTTTATCGAATTAGATGTTAGAGTATTAAATTCGGTAATTGTTCTTATATTTAGATTTGGACTTGATAATTTTTTTTACATTAGACTCCAACTTTTTTTTGTCTAAATTAGACCTTGAACTTGACAATTATTCTCACATTGAGGCTTAGACTTGGTAATTGTTTCTATATTAGGGTTTAAACTTTAGAGTTTTCAATGACTAATTTGGATAAAGAAAAAGTTTAAGTTTCAATGTGCGAATATTTTCCAAGTTTAAGGCCTAACTTGGACAAAAAAATTCAGGCCCTAATACTGGAACAATTGACATGTTTAGAGCCTAACTTGGACAAAAAAATCCAAACCCTAATGTAAGAAGAGTTGTAAATTATATAAATTCAAACCCTAAAATGTGATTTAACCATTTTATAAATTATAAAATTAAGTTTTGAATTCAAATTATAAAATATGTTTGGAGTATAGATTATAAATATATAATTGATAAATTTAATTTTTATAATTTTGAAGATAAAATATTTAAAGGATAATATTACAAGAAATAAAATAAAATAAAAATAATTGAAAAATTCTTATCTACTTATCATTTTCCGCATTTTTTTATTAAAAAATCTATCAATTGTTTATTATTATTATTATTATTATTATTATTATTATTATCGATTACCAAATTGTTTAAATAAATAAATTAATTATTGAATATATTAAATTTTAATTAATTTAATTTTTTAATGGGTTATCAAATAAGTTTTTAGGTTTTTTTAGATTAAAAATTTATAGTATGTTTGGTTTGTTAGACTGGAATAAAGAAAAAATGTTTGATTGATTGAATATAATAGAAAAAATGATAAGAATGATATTATACAATAATTTAGTAATAAGTGCAAAATAATTTTTTAACCCTTGTAACTAAACAATTAACAATAATTTATACAATTTTTTACAATTAATAAAATATTTTTAAAATAACTATATATATTATTTATTTTTTAAAACAATGAAATAATATATCTACAATTTTTAAAAATAAATCATATTAAAATTATTTAATTTCTATAAAATAATGTTTTTAATTTATTATTGTATAAATGAATATGAAAATTTAAATGATTACCAAAGTTATTAATATTTAAATATGAAAAAAGAATTATATTATTGTATGGGTATAAGCACCCATTTATAACTTTTTTTGAATTCTTTCATTTTCACTCCCTCACTCTCACGTCTCCTCTTCAAAGAAAAAATATCTCTTTCTCTATAACCTGAAAATTACAATCCTTTTTGTTTTAAGTTTTAGGCCGTCGACCACCATCCGTCGCCGGTCAACTACCCAGAATTTAATCAAACTTTATCTAAAGTTTTATCTCCAACTCCTCTTTCCATTTCTTTGATTAGTTTTTCCTAAAAGCCCCACCAAAATTCATAGATTTACACATGCAATTGACCACCATTTCCTTACCTTTCTTTCTCTCCACAAAAATTAAAGCCCCAAATGATACTGAATCACTCCCACCAAAAAGCAAAGTCTGAAACAGCAAACAACAAAAATCACCAATGGGCAAGGATGGAAAAGGTCACCACACTTGAAAAGAAGATAGGATGATGAATTTCGGCTTTCGCAAGGGCGTTGAGTAGGTTGTTAGATTCACAAAATACTACCATTATCTCGTTAAAGTAGTTGGGGGAGGGGGAGGGGGAGGGGGAGGGGAATACGCATTATTTGATGATAATGTTGAATGGATAAGGGAGACATTTACATCACATTTGGTTGGGTGAAGAAATAGTTATCTAATAATGGAATAGAGTTGTAATTAGTTTCGATTGTTTGGTTTAATGAAATAGAATAGAGTTGTAATAGTAGGTTTAAATGATCAAAGTACTATTAATAGAATTTTTTTTAGGTAGATGATTATTATTTTTGTTATTAAATTTTAATTAAATTATTATTAAATATATTTTAATAAAAATAATAATAAATAATTTAATCATATTTTAACACGATTATTATTAAATACAATTTAATAATATTTTTAATATAAATATTATTAAAATATGAATTAATAAAAATCATAATATATAATATTATAAAAATAATATATAACCTACTTTATTATTTTTAAACTACAATATATATAATGTACTAAAATATCATTATCGAAACTAATAGTTTAATTATTTTCTAAACTAAAAAGCAAAAGATTAGAAGTAATAAATAGCTTGAGAATTATATTTTACATCCAAACATAATGTTCATACGTTAACAAAAAGTTACATGATGTCATTAGCTTATATGACATAATCTATTTGTTAAATTTTACAACATAAAAAAGTTACAACAGTCTATAGCATTCTATCATGTTATTATACAATCCAAATATTATATGTACAAAATAGTTGCCAAAACATCACCAATACAACCATGATTTTTAATGGTTAGAAAGAAATATTCTCACCCATTTCAATTGCACAGAAGAAGGTAGACTAAAGAAAATGAACATTTGTGTTAGATGGTTTGAAATTTTGCTCAACACATGATACCGCTCATCATTAGCTAAGCCTTTTACTTTACATAAGACTGGATATAATTTTTGAGCATTTTCTTAAAGCACTTTCTCGGAGGCAATGCTCCTACTTAATTTAAAGTCAACAGTCCGTATGTTTTCCCCCCAATAACATGGCAGCATCAGTAATTGAAGTAGAAATTTGTTCACTTCCATAAAAAATCTTTTTTTTTTCTTTTTTGAAAATGTGGAACCATTTTGGTTTGACTTTGACGGTTACTATTGTGTAGCCCAGACATTCACTTCATCCAAAGAAACATCATCTTCGCATCCATGGTAATTGTTTCCTTCTTCAAGATTATTTGCAGTAGCTACATCCTCAGCATCTATTTCTTCAACAATATTTACAGCTGTTTGAGCATCTTTCCTAATGGCTCAATCTTTTGCATATATGTAAGTAAGTTGGTCATAATAAGGGAAACTGCGATGTCTGAATTGACCGGCTGCTTTATGACTCTATAAAAAAAGAATGAATCCACATTAGATATAAGTTTGGTCAAAAAAAGATAATAAAGACAGGAAATAATTCTTACACTTATATATGAATTCCATACAACATCTTTAGCAACAACCATCTGTCTATGCTTGTCCCAACCAAATTCGCTATTGTCTTTTCCACTGAGCATGTCGTAAATGATAGCCTAATCTCTTTTCAATGTCCTAATCCTTGATTCAAGATTAAGTTTAGCCTTCAAAGTAGCATGAGGTAAAACTTTTTCTAACATTCTTTCCAGCTCATTTAAATAACCAGCCTTGAATCTCATATTTGCGTTATAGGTTCCAACATTGTACAAGTCAACCATACGGGCAATCAATGCAACATTTTCTTTTGGAACCCATTTCCTTTTGGTTCCTCAAGAATTTTGGGAAGAAGCACTTGATTATAAAAAGCCTGACATAACTATCTTAAGAAAAAATGTAAATTAAAATTAGGTACGATATTATGAATCAGAAGGTTGACACTTTATAAAATTATAACACACGACGAATCAAAAGAAAATAAATTGAAGTTGTAATTCAACAGGTCCAGTATAATACATAAAGACAATTCAAACAATACCAAATTTTCGTAAACTAGATACATGAAACAACATAAACAAATTAACCTTCTACTATATTATTTTAATAAACCTAAATAATTTCTAGATGCTTGCCATTTATAGATCATTTGATTTGCTAGTTTCATCCTCCAAGTAGCCTATGTATTCGATGGATGAATATTTATGATATTCGGTTCATTGTCATCTATCACATTACTAGGTAATCCTTCTCCTAACTCCGCTTCAATAGAACTAAGACTCATATAGGTTCAAATAAAATTATGGAGCAAACAACTTGAAATAATGATTTTATTGTGCACCCTCATAGGATAGAATGATGGACTACTAAGTATTCCCCATCTAAGTTTTAATAACTCAAATCATCTTTCACTAACGTTGTATGCTGAATCATGTTTCATATTGAAATATTCTTCTGGAGCATTTGGTTGGTAACCCTAACACCACTCATTCAAATGATATATTTTTCCTCTAAAAGGCGCAAGAAGTCTCTTACAGTTTGTGTAATCAACATCAACCAAATAATAACAACCTATAAAAAAGAAAAAAAAAACTATTTATCAAGGTTAATTTTCCTAAAAAAGTATGATCTTAAAAATTAATTCAAATTCCTCTAGTTCTACACTTTAACATGATGAACTTTTAGCCCATGTCTCCTACTAATGGCATCTCGAAGAACCCGTCCATTAGTAATAGAATCTTTTCAACCAGGAAGGACATAAACAAATGTATATCAAGTGTACAAACAGCTAACATATTTGTTGCTATGTCACCTTTTCACATTCGATATCTAGGTTTATCAGTTTTTGGAACCCTAATCTTGATGTGGGTTCTATCTAAAGCAGCTAAGCAATTCTACATCACATGTATAAAACCTCGGGTTAGGATACTATATTTAAATCTAAATAAACTAAATTATGTACGAGCTATATATAGAACTCATTCCAATACCTTGAACCATTTCCACCTTGTGTCTGTAGAATTAGCTATAATTGACTCTATTTTTTTAAATAGCACATCTTGTAAGCGTATAACATCATTTAAAACATTGTGAAATGATTTCTTAACGGTTTCCCCGAACTTATTAAAGTGATGCTTGATAACTCAGTTTTTAAGGTGGTGAAAAATGATATGTAAAAACATTGACACTTGTTCATCAACAAGCATGTTCCTTGACGACTTCAATCCTCCTAAAATTTGTAACATCTCACATAGTTTAAAAAAATAATTTTATTCATCCTAACTTGTTTAATACAGGTCTTCTCACTAGCATATGCAAATCTTTTCAATAATATCATTTTACATAAAAATCTAAACTATATTATCTAATCCTTGGTCTATAAGTATGTAGGCTATGGGCAACACCTAATGTAACTAAGAACCAACTCGTAATTGTACACATTTGCAACCATACTGTCAATGCAAGACTAATTCTTTTACGCATCTGACTTTGTACTATTAAACGCAGACGAGACATTACTGCAAGATATGAAAGTGTCACATATCTTCAAATCATAGTAAAAGAGTCACATTTCTTCAATACAAATCTCAATAATAGTAAAACAAAATCAAAGAATTTAATTGCAAAAGAACTTACAACGATTCAGTGAATATAAGAGGCTCAGCTGAGGGTGGAAGAAGTAATCAAGCAAGCCAAAGAAGAAGAGGAAGCAATAGCACACTACCAAAGAAAAATGAACAATACATATTAAGAATCTTTACAATACATATTAAGAATCTTTGCAAAGCACAAAATAAAAATTACAAATATCTTTGCAAGTAAAAAACCTAAAATTCATTTCTTTATCAAATTTTATTCAACAAAACTGGCTCTTTATTTAGCAAATAATAATGTCTTGAAAAAAATTATAGCTGTATTAAAAATGATATTTAAAGATAACTAAATTACTTTAAAATATTTAAAGATAATGTAAATAAATAAAATTAAAATAACCAAAAATTATAAACTCCAACGTTCCAATAGCCCATGAAGTTGATTGGGTTACGTTTATTACCAGTGCCGGGAATGGTCTTCGGTCTTAGGGCTAATTAAAAGATTCAATTTTTACTTAAGATTTAAAACTTAGCAACTAAGATACATATTACTA
Organism: Gossypium hirsutum; assembly: GCF_007990345.1. Lineage (NCBI taxonomy): Eukaryota > Viridiplantae > Streptophyta > Magnoliopsida > Malvales > Malvaceae > Gossypium > Gossypium hirsutum. Next base: position 36,795,983 of record NC_053428.1, read on the forward strand.
TATAAAAAGAAGAAAAAAGACAAGCTAAATGTAAGTTAATATTTCTTTCACAAAATATATACCCAGGGAATTACCATATAATTATTAACAAATTAATCCCACTAGTTGTAAAATGAATTACCAATGGTAAAATATTATACAAGTCATTGTCTTATATATTGAATTGCATTTCAATCCCTCTATTTGAAAAATAAAAAAAATGGTCCTTGTACATTACAAAAAATGAGCAAAATGACCCATTAGAATAACAAAACTAGATAAAGTTGGCATAGCATAAATACCCCAAAGTGCATAGCATCGACTCTGGAAAGAAAAATGTCAAAAAATAGTTATTGATTTTCAACTAATAACTAGTGTATGTTTGTATAAACTAGATTAAGATGGCCCATTTTCACCTTTTTACTTCTATGACTACAAATAAATAAAATGTATTGACTGCAATATGTCTTAATCTCTAAGTTCAAAATTTATTACATTTCAACCAAAGAGAAAAATGAGTGCTCTGTAAAAAGATTTCAACCAAGGATAGAGAGAGGAGAAAATTGGTAAGAGTAATGCCTTTAATAAGACGAAGTTCTTAGATAAATTAGAATAGTTATAAGCAATGTGGACTTGTAAACATGACATCTTTAACAAAGAAATAAGAAAAAGCTTCAATAGATTCGGTTAAGACTAGTGACCCTCATCTAGTTTAAAGTTCCAAATAGAAGAAAGTAGGACTCAAAATATTAATGATGAACATCTAAACAATTGTAGGTAAAGTTTTTGTTTCTAGAATTTACATTAAGCAATAAGTATAGGGTTTCATTGACTCAGTAGCTTGAAGTATGCAATCCAAAAATGAGCCAAAAATAGTTTAAGGAAAAACATAGAACCAACCAAAGATCTTATATAAGAGGGATGATGTTTAGGTTTATTCTCATACCCCTAGGTAGAACCCAACTCCCATTCCCATTTTAATAGGAATGGGACTCCTACTTTTTCCGACGGCAGCAAAAAATCTTCGTCGTATACCTGATAACCTCATTCACAAATGTTTGCCAAAGGAAGATATGATATATGTATCTAAACATAAGACAACTATTTCAGCTAGGCAATTAAGATAAAACAATAAATTCATCCATAAATGTTAATAAAAGAGGTAGATCAAAACATTAGTAGTACATGAACTTTTTTATATGTTTTGCTTAAAAAAATTAGCCTTGAAACTTTATGCAAATCACTTTGGCTTCAGAAAAAGAGCAGAAAACTTATTTGAGCTAAGATTTGACAATAGTTGATAGTATAAGAAACATTAAACATGGTGTAAGCTTTAAACATTAAACATAAATCCATGTTAAAAAGAACATGCACTGGAAGATAACGTTAATTGTTTGGTCATTTTAGTCTTCGATCCAACAAACATCTAAAGATCACAAAGGACTCGTTTAGTCTTAGACGAGACAAACATACTTACGATTACAGAACTCATACATAATAACTTAATCTTGCAGCAAACTGAGAAGCCTTATGAAAGAAAGAAACAGAAAACTAGTATGTTATAAAAACTTGAAAACTAACTAAAACCAGTAAATTTGCACTTAATGCCAAATTCCAAGATAAATATATATATGCCAACCATTAGCTTGAATAAAAAAAAATCCATTCAATGATATCTTTAGCACATTGATGCAAAACATTATGAAGCATGAATTAAAAATTTATTTTGCGCAATGTGCATGTCATGGTAATATGGCATGTTTGGCTGGAAATAACATCGCCATATGCCAAAATTCTATTATAGGATAAAGCTAAGTTAAACAACTCAAATTCTACAAGAGAACATTAAAAAGATCAATAACAAGGAAATTTCTAATTAATCGCCCATAATGAAAGAACTAAGCAAAACCTAGATCATAAATTGAAGGAAAGGCTCAACTAATGTTGATTTCAACATTTTCAAGCTTTTTTTCCTTTTCAAAAAAGGCTATTTTGTCACCAAAGAAATAAACTGAAAAGCCTAAATTAGAAGGAAAAAAAAGTAAACCCTTATTTTTTTTACTAAAAATAGATTAAAAAGGAAAAAAAAACTATGCAAACAATTAGATACTTTCAAGCTTAAAACAATGAAATTGGATATTAAAAATGGCTAATTTGTCACCAAATAACCAAATAGAAAACAGTAAATTCCTATTTTTGTTTTACTAAAACTGAAGTACCAAAAAAAGAAAAGAAGAAAAGATCTACATAAACAAGTAGATATTTTCAAGCTTAAATAGTCACTCAAAAATTACATGTTTTTCCTCAAAACAAATTCAAATGCAATAAAAATGGCTAAAAAGACAATACCCAGAAACAAAAGAAAGTGAAAATCAAACATTAAATCACAAAATACAAGATACCCATATCTTTATTTTGAAAGAAAAAGGTAAAGATCAAAGATCTTATAGGAAAAAATAAAGAAGAAAAAGAAAAGATACAAAAAGGGAAAAAAGAAAAAGAAGAGAAAATACCTAAAATTGAACAGGAATGAGAAGACAGGGTTGGGGGTATGGTGACTTGAGGTGCCTGGTGAAGGAAAGTGGTAAAAGGCAATAATGGCAGGTTATGATTTTTTTCTTTATTCCTCAGTGCGTGTAATTATAATTCAATGGTGGGAGTAACGAATGACATTCGATGTTTTTGGGAAATAAAAAGCTAAATAGACATATTACAATGAACCAAACATGTGCATTGTAGTGGACCAATAGACTCAGGCCTAAATGAATTGCTCATTCCATTCAACTAAATAGGCTGTTAAAGAATAAGGTAGTAATAGTTATTCTACCGTTTAACTCATTTAATGAAGCAAACGTGATATTAAATTTTCAAGTATTGGGATTTGGGTTTGAGTTTGAGTTTTTAAGTTAATGGACTTCTGGCATGTTTGATTCATTGGAATGTAATATGATTATAATAAAATAGTCATTCCATAAGAATAAAATAGGACTGTAACGGAATTGAATAGATATAACAGTGGTTTGATTGGATAGGATAGAATGAATATTGTAACAGTATTCATGCGTTTTGTTGAGAGAAAATAGCTATGTAATAGCAAAAAAAAAATTGCTTAAATGATGAATATGCCATTTAATAAATTAAATTGTGTTTTTATTTTTGTAAAAATATTAAAAAACCAAAAACATTAAATGTTGAAATGACAAATATACCCTTTAATTAAATTTAGTGATCATTTTATAATTTTTTGATATTGAATAATCAAAATGTAAATTTACTATTAGTTTAATGAATTTGGGTGTAGTTTACCCATAAAAACCCACCAAATACCCAAGTCCACTCTCACACCAAAACCCCAAAACCCACCAGCCATCATCACTTTCTTCCCCATTTTCCGTTCACGATAATTCTTTTCCTTTCACCCAAATTTCTCATCAACAATTGTTCTTAAAATTGCTTCATTCCAATATTTTTATTTTATCTAAAATGATAAAATATTTACCTTTCAATTCTTATCTACTTGTTATGCTTGGAAATTTTGCTTGGAAATTTTGGATTCCAAAATAATTCACAGAGAGCAACTAACCATGGTTTTCTTTTTTGCCTTAAAAGACCAAACAATAACAAAGATGAATAAAGATGCAAGGTACTTGAAAATTTAAGCAGGTTTAGTTCCTTTAGGTATTCCTATAGATGGATTCTTGTTTCTTTTCTTTCTATTTTGTTTGAGTGTTTGAGATTGAGATAATTGAGTCTCGTTTTTTAAAGATAAATGTTATAAAATTTTGTTATTTTTTTCTACCATGGTTTACTTGCTGCAATGTTCAGATTAAAACGTTGTTTTGTTGGATGATCACTTGGGATATGTTAATTGATTTTCTTCGTTTTATTTTGAAGTTTTAGATGATTTTATGCATGGATAAATTGGGTAAAAAAATCTATTCTAGGAATCACTTAATAACCCATTCAGAGGTGGTTGTGTTGAATAGTGATTACGAGACTTTGCTGCTTAGTCCGAATTAGGCTATTTGGTTGAATGTCCATTCAATCAACTAAACACTTGCTTATTGTGGCGGGTTGAATACACTTGGAATGACTTATTTATAATAGAGTTAGTTTTTATTTATAATTCTTTAACTATATTGATATATTTAAAAATTCATATTTTATCTTAGGGGTGAGCGTTCAATCGAATGAAGTGAAAAACTTTTGAGTTAATTGAGCTGACAAGTCCTATTTTATCATCCTAACTCAATTTGATTTTTTTTGTCAAATTAAAATTTTGTTACAGTATAATTAATTCCATGTTAGAGTACATAAATTTGAAACCATATATATTTTAAAACTTTTTCAAAGCAAAATAAAATAAAATAAAATAAAATACTTAGTATGATAAACTTAAATCATTAATTAACTTATTTAGGTCCCAAAATTAGTATTTTAAAAAAAATTAAAATTTTTAACTTTCTTAATATTCTTTAGAAATTTTTTAAAAATTTTAATAATTTTTAAAAATAAATTTTGGAATTTTTATAAATATTTTGAATTTTAAAAATTATTATTTTTATTCTTTTATAATTTTTGTTAAAATAGAAACCGATTTGCTCATTTTCAAAATTGACAATGACCAAAGGGGTATTTACACAAATCTGTTATTCGAATTATTCGAATTGTAAAATTCAACTCAACTCGAAATCAAAACTCAAATTACTTATTCAAATTGACTCGAAAAAATCAAATAACTTAAATAATTCGATTCAATTAACTCAAAATTAAAAAAAATTGATTTTTTCGAATCGAATCGAGTGTTGTTCATCGCTATTTTGCCTATTAAAAAAATTACAATTGAATTTAAGATGAAACCAAATGTTATTTTTAATTATTTTATTATACGTTAAAAACAAATGACTTCATATTTGTGTAACTCTTTTACTACACTGATAATCAATATATATAACCAAGTTGGAATGGACCTAGATTGGAATTATTTTATTCAAAGCTCGCCCGAAAAAAAATGTTACAATATCTTACGTAAACCTAATGTTTGCATCTCATATTTTTATCTAAATTCTTATATATTTCAAACTGAGAAATAACTAACCTTTAAAAAGCTCTAGGATTACACAATTTTTTTAAAACTCAAAATATAAAACCAACATTTTATTGTTGTGTAAAAAGTTATATAAATATAAAATCTCTCAACTCTTGGTTATAATCAGCTCTGTTCTTAATATTTTTAGGCCTTAGGCAAAATAATAAAATGGGTTTTAGGTTTATTAAAAGTTGGAGAAAATTTTTTTTATATCCTTTAAAAGTTAGTAAAAAAAGTTTTTGGGCGCTTAAAAATTAAAAAAAAAAATTTGTGCCCTTTAAAAATTGAAAAATAATATTTTGAACCGATTTCAACCTTAGATTCTGGGTGTAGACGACCCATGCTGGGCCTGATTATAACACCAAGAATACATGAACGTGAATTGTCAAATTTATTATTTTATGTGGGAAGAAATTTGAAAGAGTAAAATATAGAGAGAAAGGTAAGCAAGTCAACGTTTTTCTCAACACCGCCTATTCCAGTAGGACTAGCCCATTCCGATTGGTCTTGGATAAAGTGATTTTCATTTTGTATGGGTCTGCCTTGAATTAAAATTTTAATACTAAAATTAATATCTTTATTAAAATTTAATTATAATATTTTTCAATATTTTAGTTTTGATAATAAAATTGACTGACTCAAATATAATAATAATAATAATAATAATAATAATAATAATAACCACATGATACTACCATAAGCACCTCTACTTTAAATCTTACCAACAAAATTTATTAATAAAAATAATTAAAATAGAGTACAGTTTGAAAAAGAAAAGTGATTAATAAAAACGAAGGAAAAAAAACTAAAAATATATGATTTAAGTATACGCATTACAAAATTATGTATAAGTTTTTTTCTTATAGTTAACTTATAATGGGGTATTTGGAATGTATGTCTAACATAATATAACCACCCAATCCATGGAGCCCAACGAAGCCAATGGACCCAGTTAAGGGGGAAGCTGTGTCTTTATCTTTTCTTTTCAATATTTCTTTTAATTTTATAAAATTTGAGTTGTTTATAGACATATACTTATATTTTCATTAATATGATAATAATTTTATATAATTAAAAAATAATTGTTTAAATAATTAAAACAGCATATTTCACTAATATGCTAATTGATTTTACAACAATTATTATATAAAAATATAAATATTTTATTATTACACAAATTAAATTATTTTCAATTTCGACTTAAGGGATAAATTTAAACCTAAAACCATAAGTGAGGATAGGGGTGTTCAAATTTCCGTTAAAATTAAATTAATCATTCGAACCGGTCTAATTTGGTTAATCGGTTGGTTAGTCGATTTAGTTCGGTCGAAGGTCAGTTAAAGATTTTTTGAAATTTTGGATAATGGTTAATTCAATTTGAAATTGGGTAATTAACTGAATTTAATAAATAATATTATATATTATATATATTAGACTATTACTAATTCAATTAATTCGGTCAAATGAACATTATCAATTTCTTTATTTTTTTGATATGTTTTTTACTTTTTTTAACAAAAAAAAACATATAAGTTTTGATTAATCCTGTTAATTGAAATATTTTGGTTCAGTTAATTTTTTTTGAAAAAATTTCGATTCAGTTCATAGTTAAAAGATTAAAAAGTCTGATTAATTCAGTTAATACTAGTCGGTTTGGTTAACCAATTGGTTAATTGTTTGAACACACTAAGTAAGGGTGGTGCCAGGAGAGGGGGAGATTGGTAGGGGCTCGAACACCCTAAAAAGAAAATTTTCAGTTTTGTCTTTTTAAAATTTATAAGATTTTAATTTAGTAAATGGTATAATTACACTTTGGCCTCTCAAAATGATAAAATTTTGATTTAGTCCTTTTAAAATTATAAATATATAAGATAAATTGATGAAGATGAATGGAATGATAAGTGTCTGATTAAAGCTTTTGAGAAAAAATTTTCAATAAACTCAATAAATGACTCTAATCAACCCCCCAAGAATGAATCCTTGGCAACCCAAGCTTGAAGAACTTTCCCCAAAAATTTGAACAAGATTAAGTAAAAAGAATCTTTTGAATAAAAATAATAATTGAATACTGCAAAATATAATACTCCAAAGAGTGCTTTTATTAATCTAATAATCAAAAACAATATATGTTTGGCTATAGGAAACATAATGTCATATATGTAGACCTAAATTACTTGGAAAACAAGGAAACGACCATTCTTTTGTCTCCAAGCAATTGATTTAGTCATAATCTTACTCTTTAATCTAAATTATTTAAAAATACTTAAACATTCGTAATAAATAAATCCCTAAAATATAAAAATTCATAAATACATTATTGGACTTATATATAATAAAAATTAAGGATTAAAACTGAACGCATGATTTAAACACGAATCAAAGCCCGAAACTTGTAATTCTCATAATAATCTCATCCAAACATTTTTGCTTGCGCAATTTTTACTAAAACGGACATAACTTAAGCTTTCAAACTCGAAATAAGGTGATCCAAAGTGTGTTTCAAAGCTAAGAGGTATATCTCTATAGTGATATCCATAGTGATAAATTAGGTCAAATTAAATACATGGGTTTCTCAACTTAGGGAATGATCAAATGTGCAATTTGAAGGGTTGAATTTATTGAACGCTCCAATTGTAGCTTGAATCTTTGAAGCTTTCAACTGAATAACCTTCTCTAATATTATCAAACTCTATGATGCTTAGAGAGTGAGCTCCAAGTCAAAGAATCGGACATAGACAAAAACTGATACTTCCCAAGAGGTGGAAACTGATACTTCCTAAGGGATGAAAGTTGACTTTCTCAAGGGAGAAATCTAAAAACGAAATTTAATTTTCTAAATTTGAATTATAATTTCCAATAAGAATGAAACTATAATCTTAAAAATTTAGAATAAGGGAAACTCAATAAAATTATAATTGATTTGAGTTCAAGAAAAATAACTCAAATAAAAATTTCCCCACACATATATCTTAATTTGTACACCCCCTATGTACATATATATAGAGAAAAAAGTAGGCTTAATGCAAACTTTAGTCCATGAAGTGTATCACTTTTCCCACTTTGGTCCAAAATTTTTTTTTTGGCCCACTTCAGTCCCTACATTTATCAGACATTCCAGTTAGGGGTGTTCAAACGATTGGTTTGGTTATTAATCAAATCGAATTATTTTTAACCAAAATTAAAAAGCTTTAATAGTTAATCGAATCTGTAACGCCCCAAAATATTTGTATATGTTTCTGCATTAATTTGACACAAGTGTGTATCTGCTTCAGTGGTTAAGTGTTTTGGGTGTGTGTGAGGTCCCAAGTTCAAGTTACAACTTGGGTAAATTTTTGGTATTTCTATGATTAAAGCTTAACTCTTGTTCAGTAGGCTTAAGTTTAATTAATTGTATGAATGTGTCAGAATAGGTCTATTGGTCTAGTGGGTAAGTGGAGTGTTATGTTGCCTGAGATCCTGTATTTGAAACCCCATGTAGGGATAAGGGGAAGCATTTTTGCTACCTATTCGGCAAGAGTTGGTTTTGGCCAGGTTTCTGAGTGGTAGTGGTGGGGTGGGGGAGTGTTGGAGCGATTCTAGGAGGAAATTAAGCAATTAGAGGTATCCCAATTGTTGGTGTAGAGAATTCCGGCCTCTCCCTTTCCACTATCTATTTTTCTGACCGCTTTTCCTTTTCTTTTTCTATCTGGTAGCCACCATTTTTTTCCTCTTTCCATTACCCCTTTTTGCTGCCGATTTGGGTACTAAAATTTTAGTCGTTCCCTACTCTTTTTTTTTCCTTAGTCCATATTTTCCTCTAATTCTGTTACGTTGTCGCAAATCGCGCATTCGGTAAGTGTGTAAGTAACATTTTGGTTCTGGGACTGTAGAATCGTTATTTAATGAGTTTAATTCGTGTTTAGGATTAGGCTGTGAGGCTGGAAGTCACGCTTCTTCAACTTGAATCGGGATTAAGTTCGGTTGTTATCGGTAAGCCGTTTATGCGTCTTTAGGATTCTCCATTTCAATTCGATTTGTTTTGCGTATAAAGTGTTAACCTGGTATTTATCGGTCAATAATAGGTTCTAGAGTGCTCGGGGTTGTCTTAGCTTCGATTCGATACTAGGTGTGTACCTGAAAACACAGAAAACGAGAATCGGTGAAAGTCAAAAAACGAAACTGTCGACGCCACATGGGCGTGTGGTCGCCCGTGTGGCAGTACTTGGGCGTATAATCGACAAGCCAGGCCGTGTGTGCAAGACACTGTGCATAACACGACCGTGTGATGGCCGGTGAGGTTGTGTGCGACATAAGGGCTTGACCAATTGGGCCGTGTGGGCTACACGGGCATGTGGGCACATAAGGGTGAACTACATAGGTGCATGGGTTTGGGCATGGCCAAGGCCAATTTGAGGCGTGTGGGCCTACACGGGCAAGCCATATAGGCGCGTGAGCCCATTTTTCTGAAATATTCTAAAAGGTTGCTCGGGCCGCCCAAGTCGATTGGGACCTACTGTAGGGTCGGTAAGAGTTATTTTACCCCTAATTACGTGATCTGACTATGTGTTATATGCGCCTTAGCATGTATACCGATTTGTATGTATGATCTGTTAATTACATATTTGTATGTCATGTATTGTATGCTGCATTGCATCTGGTTTGGGTTAATGTATATGGAGGAAGTATTCTGAAAGGCTCCTAAGCCTGATATCTGGCAGCACAGCTGCAATTATCTGATTATGTGCTGTATTCCGGTATAGCATGGCGTGTAGGGATAGGTGGGTCGATTTTATCCCCACATGGTGTGTGGGGTTGGACAGAGTTGGTGTGTAGAGGCTGGTGGGTAGGGCTCTATTATTCTGCTCTGTTATGCATGATATAACTGAGATGGGCTAAGACCCAGTTCGTATCTGATTCTGTATCTGAGTGAACTAAGGTTCACATTTGTTCTGTAAAGGGTTCAGGCTCGAATTATCTGATATTTGGATATATGACTGACTTTTGCTATTGTGTATATTTTCTGTGGGGATTACACACTGAGTTGCGAAAACTCACCTTTTTCTATTTAATCTGTGTAGGTAATCCCCAGACTTGACGGGTTAGTGCAGCGAAGGACTTGAGGGTGGCCACACATATTTAGACTATTTAAAACCAAGTTTCAGTATTTAATTCTTAATTAGTTTTTGGGTTGTTTTTTATGTAATTTGGGACTTTATGGACTTTATTTGGATTTTTAAACTGTTATGAGATTTTTGTCTAAACTCGATTTTTCTAAAATCTAAGGTTTTCGTAAATAAAATGGTTTCCAAAAATTAATTGGGTTTCAAAAGCTTCCGCATAGAAGAAATGTTTTAAGTCAAATCAATTAGAACATGTTTTCCGAACTAAGTAAAAGTTAATAATTAGAAAGATTTTAAGGCCAATGCATTTTCAAAAACACCATCATGTGACATCACAGATCCGGCCATAACGTCCAGGCCGGATTCTGAGTGTTACAGAATCAAAATTTTTTTCAAATACATTAACTGAACCAAAATATTATCTGTTAATTCAGTTGATTAATCGAATTAACCAAAATTTAAGCTCATTATACTCTCTACATTCCCTTGTTAAAACCAAGAAAAATGATATATGGCAGCATATGACTAGCTGGATATCACATTCGTTAGTTTTTAACATCCAAAGGATTGAATTGAGAATGTTCGGTAACGTTAGGACTAAAGTACACAAAAAAAAACTTTAAGACCAAAGTGGGAAAATTAATATACTTGAGGGACTAATGTGTACATTGAGCCAAAAAAATACAAGAGTTATACTTGTTGAGGGTTTGGCTCCTTTTGAAGAAGCCTTCGAATTGTCATCCGTCGGGTACTCGACTGGCCCTCAATAATGGTTGGGTATTGTCCCTATGCCTGGATTTTATCTCCCTCCACCGAGAGCATCAGATGGTTTACGGAGTGGGAGCCCCTCACCCACTAAGGAAATATGAGCATTTTCTCTTGGTGGAGTTGATATGTCGTAATTTGAAATGTCAAATTAGGCTTCCTGTTACACTTAATGAGCTTATTCTTGTACAATTTAGGTGTCTTTTATATGTTTTTGTCGATTTTTAATTCTGTCATTAATAAATTGTTTTTGTTAGTTTTATGTCACTTTGAGACCCAAATTGTTTAAACTCGTCATAGGTGTAACGCCCGTAACCCTTATCCGTCACCGGAATAGGGTTACAAAACGTTACCAGGCTTTACAGATTAAATATGAACATTTCACAATTCTTGATATACATATCAAAAACAAATCATAAAACACTTATATTGTCCCTTATATGGGCTCTCGTGGCCCAAAACACGCATTAGAAATAAATCGGGACCAAATCGAAAACTTAGAGAATTTTTCCCAAAATTTCAAAATTTTTCTTAGGTGCAGGGGACACACAGTCGTGCCTTAGGCCATGTGGACATTCGAAGTGAGGCACATGGTCGTGTCCCAATCCGTGTCTATACCTGTGTAACTCTCTGATTTGTGCCACATGCACGTATGCCAGGCCGTGTGTAAGGTGCAGGGGTCACACGGCTAAGCCACATGTCCTTATGCCAGGCCGTGTACAAAAACATGGGCATTCTGTTTCTCAATTTTAAGATGTAGAGGACACACGACCAGACCACAAGCCTATGTGCTTGGTCGTGTTTCACACACAGCTGAGACACACGCCAGTGTCTCTGTCCGTGTGGACGAAAATAGGCCATTTTAAGGCCACTTTCCTCACCTATTTTGACATCAATCTATACACAACATTTCAATACTTCAATATATATCCCAACCAAGCAATCAACACAAGCCAAAATCATGTTTTAAACATGACATAACATTACAAATACTCAATTACTGAAACCTACCTATTTAACCCCTTTCATTGATTTATCAAAATCTACTACTAATTACATACATAGAAACATTTATCATTTACCACCATAATTTAAATTATTTCATTGCCAACCCAATACTATACATGCCATATAAACCAAAATTTACATTGCAAAAACTACTGAATTAAGTTGGATAGTTGGCTTGATGTGTTGATCCGATCTTATGACCTCACGATAATCTACAAGAGCATAACAACACAAGTAAGCTTAATGAAGCTTAGTTAGTTCGAAAAGTTAAACATAAGTCTTACCGAACTTAATATAACAATTTATTAAGTAAATTATCCATGCACTATTCCTGTCAATTCCAACATAAAGTTGATGAATACACTTCTGTCACATCAATATCAATGATAAATAATACATTTCAACTTCAATTACATAAGTCATTTACTAAATCTTACCAAGTCAAAGGATGGCTTACGGATATGAATACTTCATTTTTGGAAACCTGAAGGCTAAACAAAAGTACATAAGTGCTAAACAAAAACCCATAAGGGTTGAATGGTAGCTCATAAGAGCTAAACGGAAACCCATAAAGGTTAAACTGAAGCTCAAAAGAGCTGAACTGAAACCCCTTAGGGTTAAACTGAAACTCATATGAGTTAACTGAAGCTCATGAGAGCTAAACGGAAAGTAAAAACGAAAGTTTGCAACAAATGTTGAACCTTGGTTTACTTGGGTAATTTGCCGTCAATTCATCCTTTGCACTGAACGACTGTACTCAATCCCGGGTTTCATTCGTTTTGAATATTCAATTCAATTTCATAATTTTAACAATAATTTCATTTTCAAAAATTGATATGAATAAATACATAATATTATTCATCAATGTAACATATAACATTAAAGTTTAACTATACAAACTTACCTAGGTTAAATTGTAAGATTTGTAGAAATTTAGGGACTATTCTGCTAATTTTCCTTTATCATGAGTATCTACGGCCTTTTGATCGAAAATATGAAATTACTTGTTCATTAGCATATATCTCAGTTCCAATTCACTCTAGAATTAATATCCCTCAATTTTTGAAATTACACAATTACCCCAATTTTGATAGTTTTTGCAATTTAGTCCCTTACTAATTAGTCTATCAAATGAGCTAATTTTTCTCAATTTACAATTTATCTCAATATTCTAGGCTATTATACAGCTCTTGATATTCAGAATTTCAACACCAAACCCTAATATTTAACCTTTTCATAATTTGGTCCTAAAATCAATATTTATCAAAATCACTTGATAAAATTATCATATAACAAAATTAAAGTTCTAGTCCATGTTATTTCATAAAAAAAATCCAGCATTCATCAATAGTAACTTCAAAAATTACCCATAAAATCAAAAACTAATGACATAAATAGTTGGACCTAATTGTAAAAGTCTTAAAAACACAAATTTCAAGAAAAGAGTAAGAATTGAACTCACTTGTAGAAAAATATGAAAATCAAATTCTTAAGGGTTCTTCAATGGTGCTTTTAGGCTGAAGATTGATGAAGAATAGCCTAGAAACTATTAAATCCCATTTTTAACTATTTTAATTTTTATTTCATTTCCAATTTTACCCCTTATTTCACCTAATTCATGATTTTCCTCTACTTATGCCGCCTCAGCCATCTCTTGTGTGGAAATTTTCCCTTTTAGTCCTCCCTTATTTATCACTTGAGCTATTTAATCACATTTTCTTTAATTAGCAAGTTTTGCACATTTTTCAATTTAGTTCTTTTGTAATTAATTAACTATCAAAATGTTAAAATTTTCAAAAGAACCTTTAATATTAACTTAATGACACTCCGTAAATATTTATAAAAATATTTATGACTCAGTTTACAAAATCAAGGTCTCGATACCTCATTTTCTAAGCCATTTAACCTAAAAAATCCTTATAAATCACAAATTACTAATTCAAAAATTTTCCTAAAATCACATTTGACTCGTAATTACTAAATAATAAAATTTATGAGCTTAGTTGTTGGATTTGGTGGTCTCGAACCACTGTTTCTGAAACGACTGAAAATATGGCTGTTACAATAGGGGACCTAACAATATGATTAAGTGGTGTAGGGAGTCGATAATGACCCGAACTTAAAGAAATCATCATTCAAAAGAGGGTATCACAATATTGAGGCATGAAAGTCATGATACCCCTTCCAATGTTGAAGTGAAGGAAATTGAAGGCAACTCTAGTGATATTGAGATACCAAGGATGGGTATCACGATACCGAAGCTTGGGTATTGCGATATCGCAGCTTGAAGGGTGAAAAAATGCAAGGACAATTTTGTGTCCAAACAATCTTAAGTCTTTTTTTTATTTAAGGGCATAATGGTCAATGTTTGGTTAAATGTTAGTATACTATTGTAACAGCCCATTTTTAGTGAAATCGAAACAGTGGTTTCGGGACCACAAATTCAAAATTATAAAATTTAGTTTAATGTTATTTTATGGTCTACAGTATGATAGAAATATCATATAAAAATTTCGTTAAGAAATTTTACCGTTTACATGCCTAATTGATAAAAAGGGCTAAATTGAATAAAGTGCAAAAGTTGTGTTCTAATAGCTAAAGGTATTAAGTAGCTATAGAATTTCAAATTGGAGGTCCTTATATAGTAAATAGGCCGTTAAAGTGCTTAGTGGTTAAGCATGAGCAGTCATTATTGGAAATTGAATAAATTGTTAAGGGTAATTTTGGAAATTAGTGATTAAAGTTATAATAAATAAAATAAAATAATCTATTCTCATCATCATGCACCAAAAATAAAAAATAAAAAAGAAGAAAACCTAGCCATGGAAGCTTGAATTTGGGCAAGCTTATTTTGCTTAATTAGGTATGTATTTTTATCCCTTTTTTTTATTTCTATATTTTCAAGATCGTAGTAGCTTAATCTAGCTAGCTCGGGGATTAATTTGAAAAAATATTAATGTATTAGGATTTTTTCATTTATGAATATGCTTGAATTTTGAAGTTTGATGATAGAAAATGAATGGTTGTTGTTAGATAAACAACTTTTTTAAAGAGAATTTTGATGAAATTATCAATTAGGGATTAAATTAAAAAAGATAATAAATTTATGGTAAAATTTGTGAATTTTGAAAAATATATAGGCTGCTATTAATATGTAAAAAATCGGCTAGGCTTGAGTAAGGATTAAATTGTATGAATTTCATTTTTCGAGCTTAGGGACTAAATTTCAAAGGAATTAAAAGTGCAGGGAAAAATGGGAATTTTGCCAAAATTTCATGTTAGATTAAAATGATTGAAAATTATATTGAAATGAGTTAAATTCATTCATATAGATCTTGTCAGACCTCGTACAAAGTTAGATCGAGGCAAAGAGAAAATATCGAATTAGACACTTTCTTGTTTACGTACATTTGTTGAGGTAAGTTCGTATAATTAAATTGAGTATTTATATGTTTTAATTGAATCATATGTTTGCGATTTGTATAATTTCCATGTATAAATACCGATCACATATTCGACTCTTACCGAGTCCCTTTTGAACCTTAAAAATTCGTAGGATACAAATGACATGTCATTAGGGTTATCGATTTGGTTTGGGTCCTGCATGTGTTGCAGACACACCACAGCTTATATGAGCTTCCTGATTTACAGGTCGTATGAGCTTCCTAATTTACAGCTCATATGAGCTTCCTAATTTGCAGCTCTTATGAGCTTCCCGATTCACAGCTCGTGAGAGCAAATTGATTCATAGCTCGTATGAGCATACATGAATATGAATTGACGAATTACAGTTTAGTACACCTTGTGTGTACTATCCGTGTATCCAACGATATTTTAAATGGTTCAACGGGCACAGTTCTGTTGTGAGATTATACGAGTTCGATATGAACTATTATTAGTATTTACATGAAATAAGATTATTTGATGAATTCAACCATGTATATTGGATTTTATATGTGATTTTCATGGCCAATATATTGGTGATCATGTGTTTAGGCTTTTGGCCAAATTGGTTGAGATATACTTTGTTTACTTACCTATTTTATGGATATATGGTAAGTTAAATTTTGTGTTATATAAACTTACTAAGCTTAAATGCTTGCTCTGTGTTATTTTCCATATTTTATAGTAATTCAGAAGCTCGTACAGGTTGGAAGCTGGTTGGAGCTATTCCACACTATCCATCGGTCCTTTTTGGTACTTTTAGTAAATTAATTCCAGTTGTAATGACATGTATATGTTATTTTGGCCGATGATGGCATATAAATGTTTTGTTGAGATTAACCATGTATATGGCTTATTTTTGGTATATTTTGATGTGTATATAAGTGACCTTATCATGTTTGATGTGTAATTGATATGGTAGAATGAAAGAAAGTAAAATGTGGCTTGAATATGCATATATGAATTTGGTCATCTAAGTAAGTTGAGATACTTGGTTGACATGCCTTTAAGTTGTCATTTGAGGTGCCTAAGGGCATATTGGTTGTATGTGATGATATTTCATGTTTAAGACTTGATTTTGGCTTGTTTTGAATGCCTTGTTATGGCTTGTTGATGTGCAAAAATGTAGGTTGATGTCAAATTGGGTGAGAAATGTGGCTTGGAAATTGGCCTATTTTCATCCATACGGGAGAGACACGGGTGTGTGTCTCAGCCATGTGTGACACACGGCCTTGTTTCCTCTTTATCTTTTAAATTGTGAAGTCAGTATGCTCACACGGCCTAGTATACGGGTGTGTGGCTTGGTCATGCTAGGCTGTGTGGCCCAAGTTAGAGAGTTACACAGGTACGGACACAGGCTGGGACACGGCCTTGTGTCCCTATTTTGAATGTCCACACTGTCTAAGAAACGGGCGTGTCTCTTGGCCGTGTGAGTCACACGGCCTGACCACACGGCCGTGTGACCCCTGCAGCTCTGAAAAATTATTTGAGGACCTGATTTAGTCCCGACTTGTTTTAAATGCATATTTTGAACCTTGAGTGCTCGCATAAGGGACAATATGTTTGATTTCGATTGGTTTTTGACATGAATGTTATACGATATGAAATATCTATTTATTTGATCTGTAAAATCTGATAATGCTCTGTAACCCTATTTTGGCGATGGATACGGGTTAGGGGTGTTACAACTAAAAATACTACATTATAAGTTTTTTTATTTTAAATTTTGTTGGTTGAACATTTCTCCTTACTTTTTCATAGTTTTTAGGTTAGGTTTTCTTTTCATTTTATTTTTTAGATTAGGTTTAGAATTTTTTTTGTTTTATATTTCTTCTTTTATTGTTGAAGACTATGCAAAAGAAAGATGATCGAACTCTTGGGCTTTATTGAATTTCCATCAATTGAATGAGCATTTTCTTAGAATGAGCATTTTCTTAAGCCTTTTACCTTTATTTTATGCTTATTGTAACACCCTAGACTCGACCTAGACATTATAGTTGGATTGTGGAGGTTACAACGTTTATTCTAAAACAACAACGTTCAACAATTCAACGAGTTTATAACAAATTAAAACGTTCAAATTTATCAGCAAAAATGTCAAAGCTTAGTAGTGTTCCAGAAATTGAGTATAAAATTTACGTATCACATTGTCGTACCAAAACCCATTTTCATGAAATCTCTCAAATTTGTTTTGTAGCAGGAAAACCTTATGTTTTCATTGTTTGAAAAACTAGAATTTATTTTATTTATCTTGATTTAGGTGTCGTTACCTGCTAAAGCCTTAGTCTGATAAAAACTTATATATATAGTTCTAATAATCTATCAAGCATAAATTGCCCAAAATTAACAACCCTGCGACACCCCAAACCTGACCGAGATGGACTGGCCCGAATTCGAAGCGACACAATAGCCACTGAAGTGACTCTCCAACTCAAGACTAGCCAAAACACACCCCAACCTTATAACACCTCAATTCTAGCTAATTAACTATCTAACATTAATGCGGAAGCGATTTTGTGAACCAATTTTAAACTATTTCTAATTATTTAACCCTAAGGGTATTTTGGTTATTTTACCATCTAAAGTTAAACAGTCCTGTTTTTAGTTCTAAATGATTACCAACCTTCTTTTGGTCAATTTATGCAAATCCTAAAAATTTTAGTTTCAATCGAGTTAATTTACTAAGTCTAATTATTATTTTATTAATAGGAACTAAAGCGTAAATTTTATAAACTTTTAATGCATTACCTAAAATATTATCTAAGAGTATTTCTACCAAATTCTAACACTCACCAGTCTAATTCTAAAATATTATCGAGTTTCCCTATCGTTAAAAGGCTTCAATTAATCTAATCAAGTTTTAGGATTAAATTATAATTTAAACAAACTAGGACACTAAATTACAAAATCTAAAAAAAAATCAGACACAAAAGAACCACATGGCCATGTCTAGTGCCCGTGTGTCCTTACATGCCCGTGTTTGAATCGCAAAAAACTTTCAGGATGTTTGCACATGCCCGTGTGTGACCACTACTAGCCTCCACACGCCCGTGTCCCATTTCAACATGCCCATGTTCAACCACCAACACACCAGTGTCTAATGGCGCACGCCCGTGTGCAGACCGCTGTAATTTTTTTTGGTCAAAAATTCATTTTAATTACCCAAATCATACTTAACAACCATCAATTATATCACACAAGGTACATACCTTAGCCACAAGTATTCCACTCCTTGGCAAGCTACAATTAAACTATGTTAATGAAAAATACATGTTTTAAACACCATGCTTTCAATCACCATGTGAACTCTCATCAACATACTATAAACAACACAACAATTAAGCATAAAAATCAAGCATTATAGTAATTATAACATCACCAAAATAAATGTCCAATGTCCATTACAATTGAATTAAAACTAGCCCAATAAGTGCCACAATGCCCTCTATTGTTTCTAAAGAAGAATCCTGAAGCTACTACCGAGCCTTAATCTTTGATTGACCTTGCGCTCGCTCCTCAACTCCTCGAGTCGAAAAATTCTTTGCATAAAGGTGTGAGGGTGTGAGCCTAAAAAGCTCAGTAAATGATGGTAAAAACAATAAGTAAATCGCACCCAATTCATGCATGAATCCAGACAAATTAAGCATTAAAATTTCAGTCACAATATCACATATTATAATTATAATAAAATATGCTATTCCATGAATAAAATTCCAATTTAATATGGCATATGAAATCATAATTTAACTTATAAACATTCACTTATATTAGCATAATACATCCATAGCAATATTTAAACGTGTGATCATACATTAGATAAAAGAATATCTAAACTCCTACATATCAAAAACAGTCCCGGGTTGAACGGGCCGAAGCCACACGCTCCCTTATATAGCCTCACAATGCCGTTGAGTGGAGACACAAGCTCAACACTCCCTTATCTACTCCAAAAATCAGAAGTTCTTGAGCCATATGCTCACAAATAACACATATAATGCTGAGTACTCACAAATCCTATGGCATGCCAGCTATATCCAATGGATCCACCATGCAATGTTGCCAATATAATCATACATACAAGGCATAAAATCTGAAGTTTAAGCATAAAAATGCCATTAAAAGCATGTAGTTTGAAAATTTCAACATCAATATAATTAAGCACACCAAATGCCCTTGTCCATGAGTCTTAAACCAATCATAACACCAACATCAAGTACTCAAAAATTGAGTAACTTATGCCCCAATTAACAATCCATTCAATCCAAATTAATCATGCCAAAAACTTAACACACAATTTTCCAAAAGCCAATTACAATAATGCTCTTGTAAAATAAAATTAATTTTTGAAAATCCAACCAAATAAGATGCGATTAAGTCATTAAAAACACAATTCAAAACTTCAATTTAACACATAACCAGGCAAATTCACCAATATCATTTAAAATCATTCACCTCCACACTTTGTTTTTCAAACAAAAGTGTGTTCAAGTAGGTAAGTTTGAGCCTCAAATCCGATTAGCATCATCTTCATCTCGATGTGAAGCGAAATTGCACAATTAAGCTGAAACATAAAATTCATCAACTAAACGACCTTCTCAGCACCACAAACCACTTTTAAACTTCATTCCTTCAATTGATCTCAAATCATCAATTTAAAATATTGAATCAAGATATTTAAAGAAATTTCGAATGACTGTTGCCCAATTTTGGAAAAATTTTATGGAGATTTTGGAGAGAATTTTGAGAGAGTAAAAGTTTAGATCTATTCTCTGATATGTGGTCTGTAACGCCGTGATTTATTAAATTCTATTTTTATGATTTCTTTCACAATTAAGTGTTTGTATTAGTAGTTAAGTGCCTTAATTCTGTGTCTGAGGTCTTGGGTTCAAGTTGCACTTCTTTTGGAATTCAATTATTTTTTGGTTTCTAGCCTTATCCTTAATTGTTGGCTTATATTATATTTTTAGTCAACTTATATCAGAAAAAGCCTGCAAGTTCATGGGGTAAGTGTTAGCTTGCCTTAAGGTTTTGTGTTCGAATCCCCGTGAGAGTTAATGGGAATAATTTTTGCTTCTGTGTACATGCCAGTTGTGTAGTAGAGGTTTGGTGGAATTAAAATTCTGAGGTAGTTGGATGAGGACTCAGGTGTTAGTTTTGGTGGGATTTGGTTGTTAGTGGGGTATTGGGGAGTTTACATTATTTCTTAATTTTAATTTTATTATTTTCCCAAAATTTCAAAATTTTTCACGTTTTGTTCTTCCTTCTTGTTCTTTTTCCCCTTTTTATTTTATTTTTGGTACCTTATTTTTCCTGCAATTTGTCGTGGTTCTTGCTTCGTTTTGCTCTCAAACATCCTTTTCTCTTTTGGCGGTCTGTTTATTCGGGTAATCATAAGTAAGATTTATTTAGATTCTTGTAATGGTGAATTTGTTCTTTGGATGTGATTCATGTGAACTGTCGTGCTAGGTGTTAATCAATGGGGTCAGAACTCGTCTTCTGTCGTGTAGAGTGTTTGGACTGATGTATCTATCTCGGTAAGTGATTGAGCATTTGAAAGGTTAATTTCGATTTGTTAAGGTTAATATTTTTAATTATGTCATTTGGGGTTTTGGTAAATTGGCAATTCGATACTAAGACATGAATGTTTGAATGGTATTTCTAGGCTTCATGGTGGTATTAACGTCGAAAATAAACCAAGTGTGTAACGAGAAACTCAAAAAATAGCGAACGAAGAAAGTCGAAATTGGGGCCTGTCAACACTACATGGTCGTGTGCCTGGCAAAGTGTGAGGCTGTGTGTTACACACGGTTTAGCCATTTTGGTCCATGTGGGCCACTCAGGTGTGTAGAGCTAAATTTCTAAATTTTTTCCTAGGGTCGTACATGTCGTCTCAATTGACTGTGGGATTTTTGTGTGGTCGATATGTGTTGTATAAACCTTAAAGCATGAAATCTGTTATTTTGTTAATATGTGTAACACCCCAAAATTTGTTAATTTTGGCTTTTGTAAATTTGACATAAATATCTATCTGCTTCAGTGGTTATGTGTTCTGGGTGTGTGTAGGAGGTCCTAAGTTCAAGCCATAACTTTGGCTAAATTTTGGTATTTTTCTAAATCAAGCCCTATCTCTAGTCAGTAGGCTTTTAATTAATTGTTTGTAAGTATATAATAGAATGAGCCTGCTGGTTTGGTAGTTAAGTTGAGTGTTGGGATGTTGGAGGACTTGTGTTCGAATCTCTGCATGAGCAAAGGGGTTGATTTTTGCTCGATGGACTGTAGGAGTTTTAGTTTAGCCAAAATACTGAGGTGATTGTGAGAGTGAAAGTAGGAGAGAATTTAGGGATTTGTGATCAGAATGTTAGTTTTCTGATAATCTTTCTTTCTTTTTCAAAATTTCGGTGACTTTTGGGGAAAAGTCCTGACGTTTTCTTCCTTTCCTCCCTTCTTCCATATTCGGCTTTTGCTCTTCTTTCTTCCATTTTCTCTTTGATTTCGTTTCTTTTTGTTGACTTTCACCGTCTCCTTCGCTAGTTCGATTTTCATCACACGTTCAGTATGTGGGTTCTCTTGGTTTGTAAGTTGTGAATATTAAGTTTTTGATTGGGGTTATTGTCCCTTTGGCAGCAGCATATTGCAAGGATCAAGGTTCTCCTCGTGTTATTTTGTGATAGACTGATTCGAGGTGGTTGGGGTAAGTTTCGTTGCTTTAAGGATAAGTATATCGATTTGGGTTCAATTTTATTTCAATTTTTAAGTGTTAAATTCAGTGCTTTATTGGTCGATTATAGGTTTTGGGGTGCTCGGAAGTGTTTCTACATCGAAATCGTACCAGGTGTGTACCTAAAAATACAGAAAACGAGGTTTCAGTGAAAGCCAAAAACCTTATTGTCGATACCGCACGAGTGTGTGGTCGCCCGTGTGGTAAGTCGTGTGCCATAACACGGATGTGATTGACGAGGCCAGGCCGTGCGCACAAGACACAGACGTGTAATGGCCAGGTAGGCTATGTGTGACACACAGGCTAGACTGATTTAGGCCGCGTGGGCCATATAGGTGTGTAGGCCCACACAAGCGTGTAGGAATTTGGACCAGGTCGTGTAATCCACACAGGCCAAGGCCAATCTGGGTGTGTGAGCCCATTTATCTGAAATGATTCCTAGGGTTACACGGTCGCCCAAGTCGACTGTGAACCTTCTGTAGGGTCGATAAGCGTTATCTAGACCCCTGAATGTATAATTTGAGTATATGTGATGCATGATAAATTTTGCATGATTACTGGTATATATATATGTTTACGAATGACTGATGGTTGCATAACAGTATGATATATTGTATGTTGCATTGCATTGGGTTGGGATGATGATATATTGGAGGAAGTGTACTGAAAGGCTTAAAGCCTATTATCTGGCAGCTCAACTGCAATATATTGATTATGTGCCTCATACGGTACTACTTGGAGTGTAGGGATAGGTGGGTGTTTTCAACCCCACATGGAGTGTAGGGATAGACGGAGATGGTGTGTAGAGGCTGGTTGGGTAGGACTATATATTTGATACTGTGACTGTGATGGGCTTAGGCCCTAATGCATATCTGATACTAAAACTGAAATGGGCTAAGGCCCGAACTGTTACTGAAACTGTAATGGGCTTAGGCCCCAAACTGCATTTGACTGTTTACTTTTAATTAACTGTATGCATTTTTCTATGGGGACTACACACTGAGTTTACATAAACTCACTCCTTCTGTTTAATGTGTACAGGTAATCCCCAGACTTAGACGGATCGGTGGGGCAGAGGACTCAACGGTGATACATGGGTTACTTTGAAATTGCTTTACATTCCTTTATGGTTTATTTTCTATTTCTGTTGAGGTATTTGGTTGTAAATTTGAGACTTTCGGACTATTTGCTTTTATTTCGGATTTATACTATTTTCATAGGCTTTTAAACTACCAAACTCAACATAAACTCAGTTTTATTAAAAATAATGATTTTACTAAACACAAATAGTTTTCCTCAAATGTCACGGTTTTAAAAGCTTCTGTTACAGAAAATATTTTTAAACGATTCAGTAACAAGGAAATAAATTTGAAATGGACAAGATAATTAGTAGCTAATCAACGGATATGTTTTAACTTGATAAATGCGATTTCAAGTTCTATTCCATGTGACATCGCCAGATCGGGCCATAACGTCTAGGCCAGGTTTAGGGTTTTACAGTATGAATTTGACGTAAATAAAACCTAAATGCATATATGTAATGCGATATGTGTGACCTGTTATGTATAAGAATGTTCAACATCTATTATTCAAGCATGCTTGATATTTATATATATATTCTGGTATCTATTAATCTGTTATATCTGGTATTCCGTTTGTATCTGGTTACGAGGCGGGTTATGTATTATGTTGAGGAAGTGTTCTATGTGAGGCGTTAACTCGCCATTATACTGGCAGTACTGCTGCGATTTTTCTAAAAAGTATCGTAAGGACACTAAGTGGTGTGCAGGTCTGGGTAGGTGTTTTATACCCCATATAGTGTGTTGGGATGGTCGGAGATGGTTTATAATGGATGGGGGTAGGATTGTAATTTGCATGTGGCATTGGTTCTGCATGAGACATTCGTCAGTAACTATTATGTTATGCATTCAGTTTGTGGTTATGTTTCTGTTAGTTATACACTAAGTTATAAAACTCACTATCTGTTTGTCTATCACATTTAGGTAACCCTCAGACTTAGGCGAGTCGGTGCGACGGGATCTCGGTTACGTCCATTCTTCCGTAAACTACTTTATTAAACTTAATTAAAATTCTGGGTTAAGAGTTTTGTAAATTTTGGACTCTCTGGACTTTGGGGTTTTGTTTTGGATTTTGATTTGATTTGGGATTTCTAGTATGACATTTGATAAAACGACTTTACAAAAACAATTTTTTTATGCAATCAACTATTTTCGAGAAAACAAACTGTAACATCTCAAATTCGGCCTAGACGTTATAGCCGACTCTGGCATGTCACATTGAAGTGTTTTTCAAAACCCATGTTTCCATTGAAAACCCTTCCTACTATTTAAAACCACTGTCCATCTTAAAACTTGTGAAAATCTCAGTTTACGTTGGTTTATTTTGCAAATCATGATTCACTGGAAAATTACTCCTATTTAAAATGGTTTTTGTTGTGGAAGCTTAATTTAAAAAAGTCAATTTACGAAATCAAGATGTTTAAAAGTTAAGTTACGAAAATGTAGTATTTTGAAAACAGTTGTTTTGAAAAACCGCGATCTACTTCTAACAATTATAAATCATAGTATATAAAATCCTAAAGTTTAAAATAAAAACCAAAATTAAGAGAGGCCTTATTACAACCCAAGTAAAAAAAATATGCAACAGTAATTAAACAAATCTGAAAACATAAGCAGTGTGAGGCCATCTCCGAGTCCCTCGCAGCACCGATCCACCTATCATTGGGGATTACCTGCACAGTTAAAAAAACGGGGTGAGTTTACGAAAACTCAGTGTGTAATCCCCTCGCATCCAAACAGTCAGTCAAAAATAGTGTTTAGAACCAATCTAGGCTTGATCTCTATTCAGTAACAAAATAGTCCAATTCAGAATATATGTGGGCCAAAGCCTGATTCATTAACATTTGCGTCTCAACACATCACAGTATCAATTGGGCCTAGCCCATTTCAGAATCAATATCAGTTGGGCCTAGCCCTTATCAGAACCATTATTAATTGGGCCTGGCCCATTTCAATATCCAACCCATATAAATAATGCATGATAACCCATCCAACCTTGTACTTGCCTCCGTCCAACCCTACATTACTTGTGGGGAATAAATCACCCACGCCATCCCTACACTTACAATATTAGCACTAGTTGCAGTACTGACTAGAGTCGCAACAAAGCTGCTAATATCAGAATATGTGGCACAACTACCAATACGATTTCTTCCTCCATAACAACATCCCAATCCCAAGAAGTATGTCATGTATGCAGAATGTCATGCACAAAATCAGTCATAAAAATCACAGACAAATCAGTCATCTACCCTCGAGGGGCAAAACAGTCATTTACCCTTTAGGGGTATTTTGGTTTTTTTACTAATTTTGGGGCCCCAGTACAGATTACGACCTCATAGTTGGTCCACCATCACCTCGAGCGACTCAGGTAACCTAGATGGTCAAAACAGTGCAAGTGAGCCTAAGGCCCATTACTCGGCCCAAGTAGGCCTACACGCTCGTATGGCCCATTTAGCCCAATTTCAGTCACGGTTATGCAAACACCATAGCCTAGTTCATTATTTGTCACTTGCTACAGATTTCATCCGTGTGGGGCCTACGAGCCCATTGGGCCCACACGACTCATTTCGGCCAATCGAAGCCCAAAACAACCCAAGTACACGAGAATTCTCGTGGTAGCTTCTACAGTCAAACGCCCATGTTCGAAGGCTCGGTTTACCACACGAGCGATCACATGCTCATAAGGCCTCAAATGCTGAAGTTTCAGCTTTCGGCTTTTGCCGATTTCCAACAAAGAGGGGTGTGAATACACACCTTTTTCGGCTTTTGATAGTAATGGTTTACGGTGTACAGTTGCACACTTGTTTGCAGAATCACGCGGTAAAAATCTCCAAGTCCCAACCTTGATTAGCGAATGACTTAATCTTTTAAGACCTCTGATCAGGATTGATCATACACGCGAATGTCGAATATCTTATACGATTAATGAGCTGCAAAGTTTGATAACTTGCATAACCTTTGCCCTTTTCCACTCCTCAGGACTTTTTACCCCAACGCACCCCACCGATTGTTAAATCTTCAGCAAAACTGAACCACCATACCACAATGCACCGAACGATCAACCAAACACTGAATAGAGGACAAGAAACCGAAAACAAATAAGAGGGGAATGAGGGACAGTTGGCTCAGAAAAGATCGAAAGAAAGAATGAAATGTTAGGGAGAAAGGGAAACCATATTCGGTTATTTCCTTAAGAAAAGGAAAGAGAATCAGAAACAGAGATGATCCAAGAGAGACTATTCGGCCACTGTTGAGGAAAGGTGAGAGAGGTAATATAAAAGACACCACAATCCTGGCAGAAAAGGGAATATGAAAGATAAGAAGAGTCAAGAAGAGGCTTGGCACATAACACTTTCGGCAAAAGAAGATAGCAAAGCAAAAGGAACCCGAATGGTAAAGACACATTCGGTTAACACCAAAACGTAACAGAGAATGATCCCTAAAATGTAGTATCCGGCCAAGTCAACACAAGAAAAACGAATGCAGAAGAAACAACTATCAAAACCCCCAAAGTCCCTGACCAATTCGGCACTAAGTTAATGACCGAATAGGCATCCATAGACTCCCAAATTCGGCCAACTCCTTCCCCCACTCAAACTCCACGATTTTCTACACATAATCCTCCCATTATCTCTCCATGATCCACTCCCAAGTCCCCAATTCTCTCCTCAACAACCTCCTCCATCAGAATTCCACTACAACTCAACCATTGGCCGAACCCAATTACAAAATAAATACCTCATTTGTGCTGTGCCACATTCAAACCTTAGACCTTAAGGTTCCCTTACACGCCACCTTGCCACCACACCACAGGCTCCTCTTATGTCACAATTTATCTTCAATTAACTATAAGACATACGTGCTAGCATCCAGATTCACTTAAGATAAAAACTTAAAATAAATTGCAAGAGCCAAGACTTGAACCTTAGAGCCCATGTACACTCTACACACCATTTACCAATAGACCACTAAGCTTTTTGTGTCATTTATTTAACACAATAATTTAAAAGGCCTTCATCCCTGCATCCAAGGTTTTATTCACTTAAAACCAAAAATTTTGCTAAAACCCAGATTTGAACCCAGAACTTCTCCAACACTCCCAAATATGCCCAAATACTTAGCCACTAAAGCCAACATGTGATTTGTGTCACTTTCCTGCTCAACTAAAATATTTATAAGCCACCTACTAACAGATCACACGCTCAAGGCCCAATACTTCTAGGCCTAGAATTCGGGACGTTACACAAACTCTGTTTTCTAAAATATAACGTCTTAAGAACTTCCGTTGCAAATTATTCACTTTATTTTGGAAATGTAAACAATTGACGGCTTTAATTAATAAGTAAACAAAACGTTTTAAAATAAAGTGAACTCTTTTAGTAGCAAAGGTATACGATAGTTTTATAGTGAAAAAGTCAGATTTGTAACTTCTCTTCTTAACATTTCCAAATTTGACCACAACATCTAGGCCAGGTTTGGGGTGTTATATGGTCTATGAAAATAAGAAAAAAAAACGAGAGAGAAGACTCTTAATTCAGGTTAAAATAGTGTGCAAAGTGAAGTAGTTGCATTGTTTTTAAAACTAAAAACCCCCACCTGATTTTCAAAAATTGAAGAAATTGCCATCAGGCTACTCTCACTCCCTTATTTTACAAAATATTCTTTTCCCTCCAAAATTCCAAAAATAAGGATAATTTGCTATAAAACCACACTTCCATTTCCCTTGTTTGGCAAAATGGTCCTATTTAGTTAATATTTTAAATTCTCTCAATTAAACCCCCATTTTAATTTATTTTTCAATTCTAATTAGACCTAAAATATTTATTTTACCCAAAAGTTATTTAAAACCATAAAATTAATTTTTCTATTTTTTTTTACTTTTTGGAATATTATTTACCGATTTTTACATGAAATTAAGCTAACTAAATTTAAAAAAATCATTAATAAACCCGATTAACTCTTACTTTCACTCGGAACAAGGGAAACTTACCCGAAACTACTAAACCTATTTTCAGGGCCTTAAAACCCAATTAAAATGTATGAAAAGTCCAAATCAAATAAATAAATCAACCCAAAAATTATTAGTTTTTAAAAAAACGTGAAATTTCGAGCTCCAAGCCACCGTTCAATCTTAGTTCGAAGGGTTACATGAGACAAGACAAAAAAATAATACTGTAAGCTTAAAGCCTAGTGTGCGATCTGACCCACATTCATAGTAATAAAAGAATACTTTAAACAGAATATCACGTAACTTATTTTTCACATATTTCATATCATAATAGAAATCATACGATTTATAGCTTATCATACCATAGCACATCATGCTGATTATATCAACATATCATATCAAATTATAACTTGCATAACATATCCTACCTCCATCCGCTACACACCAACTCCATCCAGCCAATCAAACCATATTGGACTACATAAGTTCATCCATCCAATCACACCAATATGTGATGATGTGCCACTTATATTTGCAGCTGAGCCGCCATTCATTTAGTTTTGCGGTCTAGTTGACATATTTACAGTAAATACTTCCATATACACTTCATCCATTATAACATATCCCACCTCAAACATATGCATATCAGATTCATATATTTTGCATATCATAATCATAAACATATGACATACATATAGCATACGTTACATGACATGCTTACTCACATAATTCATTTTACGCATAACATAACTTATAATTTAGTTTTGGCTTATCATATTTTTCAAGCTTTTAATGTTGCTCGTATGAAATTAAGTATTAGACTTACAGTTTTCTAGCCCTTAAGACGTCTTCGGACCCAAATATCAAGTCCGCAAAACAACCTTTAATTGGACCTTAAAGTTGACCAAAAAGGCGCACACGGCTCAAAAGCCTAACCCGTGTGGTCTATACGAGCCACTTATAAGGTCTAAACATTTTCACATGGTTGTGTGCCTCATACGGTCCGACCACATGGGTTGTTTAATCTCACATGGCTGTGTGTCACACATGGTCATACCACATGATCTGCAAAACCCCCACACGACTGCGTGCTACACACGGCCTACCACATGGCTATGTGTCAGGCTGTATGGAAACTGGGCAGTTTTGCAATAGCCTCTATTTCGTGATTTCAGTCAAATTTCTAAAGGATTTTTGAGTTGTTTTCACACACCTAATTGATGTTCTAACTAGCCTCATAACCAAAAACTCTGGAATCCTAAAAATATCCATTCAATTAAATCAATTAATCATCAAATTCCCCAATAAAAACTCTTTTTCCTTATAGCAAAAATTAAAACCTTATAGCGAAATATTTGAGTACATAGCACTCAAAATTAGCATTTACAACATAATTTACTCTACTGGTGGGGCATGATTTTCAACTCATTCCCTAACCACGAACCATGAAATGTTTAATCACAACAAAATCCACAACTGTTGGGAAATTTGTCCATATTGTAGTAATGTAACACCCGAATTTTGGGGTTAGAAGTTTTTGGGTTTTGTGGTTAGGGTCAGAGAAAGAGTTGCGCTATTGTGTTTAGTGGCACGTTTAAGTGACAGAATTGGCCTACTGGTCTGGTGGTAGATTGTGTGTTAGTGTGCCTTTGAATTCTGGATTCGAGTCCCTGTGTGTGCGAGTTGAGTAATATATTTTTGTTTTATGTTTAAAAAATAATAAGTATTAGTCTTTTTTTATTTACTTATTTTATTAATTTTATTTTTGTTTTAGAGTGACGTTCTCCTTCTTCCCTTTCCTCTGGGTATTTTTTTCTTTTTTTTTCTTTTTGAAAATGGTGGCGGGTGGTTTCCGAAGAGCTATTGATTTCCTGTTCATCGGGTCGAGTTTTGGACGTCTCTGATTGCAAAACAGGTGTGGGTTTCGTACTTTCTTTTGTTTATTTGTGAATTTTATTTCGACTTTACGAAAAGCCGACAATGACTGTGTGAGTGATTGCAAATCTATTAATTCCGACGTTGCATCGCGGTCTTGTGTATAGAATTTGCACGGTTTGATATATTTTTCTGATTTACAGTTTGACCTAAAAGTTTTAAGAAATTAAAAAATTACCTCACTAGTCATTTTTGTGAAAAATTTGCTAATTCAAAGCGATACCACATTCGGTAGATTGTTTGAGGATAGCGAAGAAGACTACTCGATTAAAGAACTTATCCTAGACAAATTGAGAAGATATAATTTTGATTAACTGTTTATTATTTTAGATACAGAACTATGATTTTATTTTTTAAAAAAAAGTTTAAAACTTTAATTTTTTCCTAAATTTATTTTCTGCTGCGCTTTTCAAATCCGTTTTTCCAACAACAACACCACCCAAACAACAACTATCTTAACCCAAAACGAAATAAAAATCAGTAGCAAGGAAACACAACAATGCATTTACTCTTGATTGAAACTAACAATGCCACCGTCAGACCAATGCACAAAACCCCGATTGTTTAGATCCAGCCTATTAAATAACAAATAAAGAAAAGGAGTAGAACCCAAAGAAAAAAAACAAAAAGAAGAAAAGGAACAGAACGTGAATAGGTATGGAAGATAAAACAAAAGAATAAAGAACCAAAGAAGATACAAGAAACGTGGGAGAAAAAGCAAAACGGTTTAGGAAGTAGGAGTAGATTTTGGGAGATTAATTCATTTGCTTGTTTTTCTCTCTCTCTCTTTTTAAAAAAAATTCAAAACAAATAATAATAATAGGATAATTAGTTGAAACAAACAAAATATTATTTGTTATGTGCTAAATTGGTTGACGATTGGTTGATTAATTATTTGCTAGCTTAAGCTAATGTTTATTTTTGAATAATTGATTGTTTGATTATATCGAAATGTTTAATATCCTAGAATTGACACCTTTAGTGGAAAATCTAGATAAACGAGACCGAGAGGAAAGTTTATCATTAG
The DNA here is from genome assembly GCF_007990345.1 of Gossypium hirsutum. NCBI lineage: Eukaryota > Viridiplantae > Streptophyta > Magnoliopsida > Malvales > Malvaceae > Gossypium > Gossypium hirsutum. The sequence goes on from NC_053428.1 coordinate 36,827,077, forward strand.
ATAGTTTGATATAATTATACTAAATAGTGAGACTGAGAGGAGAACCTAGGTGGTATATTTTTGCCTAGGATGAGACCAAGAGGAAATTCTTAGTTAAGAGTGACAAACAATATAATCGGTATATGTATATTAGCTTAGTTAGCAAGTAACGAAACAATTAACCATCGTTTTATCATTTTCATTGTCTAAAGCAATAGGGAAGAAAAATAGATTAGTTTGTTTAATTGATAATTTAAGTTTAGTTTATAAAAATTTTGTTTTGAAATTTGCATTAATAATTTATGACTCGATTAGATTAGTAATTGCTTAACTTTTAATTAACTTGATAAACACATTTACCAATTTGGCAATCCTTTAGGTTGAATCTTTGGAATACTCGAAATATTCCATTGTAACACTTATAAATATTACAACTAATCTGTTACACTTGCTGTAAAGCCATTTTAAATTCTTAAACTGTGTGTTGATTCATAGCCTCGATGCACGTATGGCGAGGAAGAGAAGGGAATCTTGGTTTTGCAAAGGAGGAAGGTAGTGAATTGCTTGATCCTCTTCTCATGTTCTGAGCCTTATATATACCAGTCATCCATTGTCTTGAGGTGCTATGCAGAAAGTTGGTATTAGCGGATTAAAGGCCAAAAGCTAATAGTCGGACTCTATAAGGTTAGGTAGGTTGACATTATGATGGTCTTAAGTGGTCCTGCCTATGTCTTATATGGTCTCACCCGACTTTACAATCTTTTGCTATGTAGATAATGAATGAACTCGCTTGTCGGGCAAGTTATTATTCAAGGAGGGCCTCCACTACGGGTTTCGTCTTGACTGCTCGAGGATCTCGACAAGGTGTAGCAATTTTTAAAACAATGAAATGAATTATTGAATCAACTCTATTTGAGTTTGGATAAAGAACTACATATAGACCATTTAAATTAGGTTTAGTTTGATAACAATTATTTTTGTTATTATTATTATTATTTTATATATGTAACTACTTTTCATACATTTAGAATTTAATCTCCTTACTTTTATTTTAAGGAATTTAATACTTTTTAGATTTAAAAATACAAGTCCAATTGTTAACACCATTAAATCTTTTTGTTAAATTCAAATCCATTACGACACGATTTTTTGTTACATGACTATCAAGTAGGTATTTTTTTTAAATATTACATCAAAGAATTCAACAAATTTTTTAACAAAATTAATAATTAAACTTAAATTTTAAAATCTTAAAATAAAATAAAATGACTGTCAACTATATAAAAAGTTCCTCTTTTTATATAAATAAATCATAAATATTTGAGTTTGTTGGATAGGATAGAAACAGAAAAAAAAATGTTACTCGAATAGTTAAATTTTGAGTAAAAGTGTTCAAATGTCAATCTTATTTTATTTGAATAAAATTAGTCCTGTTTCAGTTAAGGAAAAAGAAAGAAAAAAAGGACATAATTGATTATGGAAAATGATTTAGCAACGAATTCTTTAAAGCAATAAATGTTTGAAACACAAAAAAAAAAAAGAAAAAAAAGTGTTTCGTTTTCTTTTGAAACAATAATTAATTAAAGATTTGTGCCATATTTAATGGCTGTCATTGTCTTGAATTTAAGAAAAGTTGAGTATCCGATGATTGTCAAACTTCACTTTCATATTGATGAGTCCAGAATAAAATCATCTAACAGCTTTTTTCTTTGTCCATGCAAACCACTTCATTAACTCATGAAAGCTATAAAAGGAGAAAGCTGGAGCTCAATCAAAAGAACAATAACATATCATCAAACAACAGAGATCAGATAAAAATATAAACCTTTAAATTTAAGTAACAGATTTCAATTATAATACTTGGTTTAGCTTTAATGTAGTTTAAATTTAATTGTTTAGAAAAGAAATTAATTCGTTTAGAATATATATTTGAAAATTAAGTTTTTTTTTGCAATTTTTTAAAAAATTTAAATACTTTTTTTTATTTTTATAAAAATTGAAAATTTTTATATATTATTTGACTTTTTAAAATTTATATTTACATATTTCAAAATTTTATAAAATTTTTAAATTTTTTAAATTTTTTTTGAATTATTTATATATTATATATGATACTTTACATTTTTAATCAATATAATATGAATAATATTAAAAAAATAAAAAAAGGAGACACATGGTGCACTCTAATAGTGCCACGTGGATGGTCAACGGTGGTCAACCCCGATCAACGGTGAGTCAAAGTCAAATGTGTTTTTAATTTAAATTTAATGTTTTTATTTTAAATAAGCTTAATTTCTATGTGGCACATTGTGATTGGTTGGATGTGCCACATAGCACATTTTGGTTGGCACCACATGGCGACTGATTTTTTAACGTTGTTACAGAAAAATGACAGAACTGAGCAACGAAATGATAGATTAAGTACCAATTTGGGACAAAAAAATTTCATGTACCAAAATGAGAAAGCATGCATAATTTAGGGCCCAAACTAAGCATTAAGTCTTTTTTTAAATAAAAATATTTTTTTATAACTTTAAAATACTATATAAAATATTCTTAAAAAATTAATTTTGATTCAAATTCAATTTGATTTTTAAAAAATCAAAATACTAATTACAATTTTTTTTTCAAAACCAATTCAAATTCAACCGTTAACACCCTTAAAATTAAGTGCCAACCATCATTAACCTCTTTTAGGTATGTTGGCAACGGCATTGGTTTTATTCATAATGCTATAAAGAGGCACATAATACTGGTTCATATCAAGAAGACCTCAAGCACATAGAAGGTAGCCATTACATCAGAAGAAAGAAGGTACCTATTCAATTAATGACATATTTTCAAAATATACGTAGTGTTTCAAGAGTTGTAAATGAAAAGGTATAAGTAATCAAAAGTTATGTCATTTGGTTATTAATAAATAGTCATAATTATTCAAGTAGATATCTATTGAATAATTATATTTATTGCTAAATATATGACGATCCATTTAGATAGTTATGTCTTCTATGAAGAGAGATGAGACCTCTTATAAATAAGAAATAAATTTTATTAGTGTGACACACTTAAAAACATAGTTTTCTTACCATATTTTATATTCCTAGATTGTTCAATAAAAAATTACTGTAGATTTTTTCTTATAGAAACTGATATCCTTGCTATGTTCCGTGCAGTGCTCAGTCGATTGTTTTCGTCAATGCAAAACGTAGACAACCATTAGGCTTCATTGTATCCTCGAGGTTCATTTTCCAATAACTCTTTTGCACACTTTAATAAAGGTGGGGGTAAATAGAACCTTAAAGAAAGTGGCATAGATACACGCGCTAAAGCCTTCATTAATTTCTCATAAGTTTATTTTTATCCCAACATTTCGCAATTTATGAAGAAATTAAAGAAGGCTTGTTTGTTCATCGCGCATTCACATGCCACTACAAACATGGTACTATTAGGATGGATATCGACAAATGTGGTTGCATCAAGGTTGATGATCTTGTCAAATTCTGATTTAGAAGAAATCTTTATCAGAAGAAAATGTATGTAAAATTTATTGTTTTACTTTTAATGCATGATTTAGATTTCAATTGTTATGTGTTTATTGAGTTGCATTATGCAAAAGATGTGGGTGTCTCATGCATCAATTACTTGCCAAAAAAATCAAATGCTAGTTCATTGTATGCATGACTTTTTAAAATGCATGATTATGATTTATATAAAATTATATAATATATATTATATATCATGCAAAAAAAAAAGATGGATGGAAAGAAAATGCACGGTTGGGAAATGATCTATTAATCGATGAAAATAATTTTTTTGTTTTGGATGTTGAAGACATGGTTTAAACATTAGTTGAATAGGCTTCTATCCAATATATTTAATTTGATATATAAATTTATTTTTTATTTAAATCAATATATTAGTAACTAGCATTTGGAAAATATTAATGAAACATTATTTTCATTACTAAAAATGAAAGTTTGTAGATGATCATATAATATAAATAATTTTAGTTGTTTTTGTTAAATAACCATAAGCTAAATGGGTTTTTATATATGATTGCACATTTTTTTTATTCTATGTTATAAAGTTTGGACTAGAAGTGGTTTGGACTAGAAATGAAATAAGTCATAAGCATATTTTTCTAGTCAACGTAGAATAATGGAAATCATTGGTTTATATAATAATATCACTATTCTAGCATGAAATCTTCTAATGAGAATATATAATGTGAGTCATATATTTGAGATCGAGATCATACTATGCATATTTACGATGGTGCATATGGTTTTTTTGTATATGGCTTGGATATGATCTATAATCTCGTGGTTCTATAAAATTTTGAGATGTAGTAAATTTTGAAATTTACTTTCGAAGTGTAACACCTCTAACTCGTATCCGTTGCTGGAATAGGGTTTCGGGGCATTACTAGAATTTACATATCATTTAACAAAAACTTTCAATTAAATACTTACTGATTCAATGCATCATATAAATAAACATATTACCATTCAATCAATAGCTTGGGGCTTGTCTAAGCATCAAACAACAACATTGTTAATATACTTGCACATATTTCATATAAATTCAACATTGATATAATTATTTTCTCAACATGTCACAATTGAGTTTAGTAATTGTCTCAACTTACATAATTTCCTTGTATCAACATATCAAAGATAATCATATATGTACATGTCATGAAACATATCATTCTCTTACCATTTCTTCTTAAGCATATATCATTCATTTCACTATATCAATATTTCATGCACTATCATTTCCATATATTTTATGTATATTTATTCCTTTAATAGTTCATATCAAACTTAACATAAATTAAATTCCATGTACCTATAACTATTTCGTTTATCTAACTTCATAATTATTTCATACAACTATTTTGTACATATATTTCCATATGACCAATTCTTGTAAACATTTCACACAACCATTTTGTACAACCAATTCATATAACTATTCGTCATCTGATACATATTACCTGAATATCAATTGTTCAACAGATGTCATAGCGTCTCCCATCCACAGTCTTATTTATCTTCGACATGATACCATAATGTCTTCCAACTATAGTCTTATTCATTTCTATCTTTCAACCATGGTCTTCTTCATTTCCTGTCATGTTGCCATGGTATCTTTCAACCATGGTCTTATTCATTTCCTGTCATGTGGCCATCGTATCTTTCAACCATGGTCTTATTCATTTTCTATCATGTTGCCATGGTATCTTTCAACCATAGTCTTATTTGTTTCTCGTCATATTGCCATAATATATTTCAACTATGGTCTTACATATCTTAATCGTGATGCCATAACGTCTTTCAGCTATGGTCTTACTCATCTAAATCGCGATGCCATTGCGTCTTTCAGCTATGGTCTTACTCATTTCTGGTATGATGCCATAGTCCAACTATAGTCTTACACATGTATTGCCATGGCGCAGCCATGGTCTTACACTCGTAGTGCCATATCCCAGATATGGTCTTATCATCAGGATCCCATAGCCTAGCTATGGTCTTACACATATATTGCCATGGCCCAGCCATGGTCTTATCCGTCAATTCATCACTGATCACTAAACGATCATATTCAATTCAGCGTTTTGCTCAATTTGAACTTTTGATTCGATTTCCATAATTTAACAATATTCATAATTCAATAGCAAACATATAAAACAAGACATTGTATCATTCCTAATTTAAAAAATAATCATGAAATTTCAACTATATGAACTTACCTGACTAAATTGCAGAAATACCAAGATTTAGGGGCATTTTGGTAATTTTTTATTTTCATCGATTTTCCATCCGATCTTGATCTAAATTAATAATTTCATTCAATTTATTAACTTAGACAATAAAACAATACATTTCATGCAATTTGATCATTTTTGACATTTTTATAAAATTACCTTTTAAACTTTTACTTTTTTTCAATTTAGTCCCTGAATCTAAAGCATGCAAATTATCCATTTTAAATGTAAGCCCTTACCAGCTGAATATTCATATATTTATTTTCCTCCTCCTCTCCATTCCACATCCTTAATCTATATAACATGCTTATATGTAACATTATTTATAATTTCACTATTTACTTATATGTTCATTCAAAGTTGTCCAATTGAGTTATAGTCACTAAATTATTTATATCTTAAGCTACAGAATTCTAAATTAAGATCTGCTTGATGTTCTTGAAACTAGACTCAAATATCCTTCTACCATAAAATTTCCAGAATTTATAATTTAGCCAATAAGTATAGTAAAATCTTCAAATTTATCTCTATTCTGCTATTTGACAGCTTCAACCTTTCTTTACTAAAAATTAATTATCTCTTAGTACGGGGTTCGGATGATGTTCCCATTTATTTCTCTTGAAAATAGACTCATTAAGTATTTAAATATAAAAATTTAAGCCCCTAATTATTTTTCTACAGTTTTTGATGATTTTCTGAAGTTAAAACAGGGAAACCTGAAATCATTCTGACCTTGTCTCACATAAATTGTTATATCTCACAATCTATAATTCTGTTACTTATACCATTTTTCTAGGTGAAACTAGACTCAATAATATTTAATTTCGTATATTATTTGATCTCTAATTAGAACTATACAATTTGTGATGAATTTTTAAAATTAGACTACTGTTGTTGTACAAAACTGCAATTTTAGTGCAAAATGTTGATTACTAAGTTTATAACACCCTTATTCCCTTTCTCTATAATATTTCTCATCACTTTCTCTTACTTTCCTTCACTAACATATAAAGAACATAAAACCTTATATAAGAAAACTCTACTATAACATCATTTCCATGCTTTTTCAATAATAACAAACTTAAAAATATATTGAAATCTTCATGTTCTTACCTTGTCCTATTGATTTCAATATTTAACTTGATTTTTCTCTCTCCTCCAACTTCTATTTCTTGAATCTAACTTGATATTCTAGCTCTCCATAGTCTCCTTGTCATCTTTCTCTCTTGATGGCTATGAAAATTCTTTTGATTTCAAAGTGAAAATGGTGAATTTTTGGTGAAAGGACCAAATTGTAAAGAAAAGAAAATTTTCTTTCTTTTCTTCTCTTCCAACGTTGGTTGCATGGAAAAGATGGAAGAAAATTCCTCATCTTTCTTTCTTTATATACTAATAAAATACTAATAAAATAATAACAAAAATCTTATTAAAATATTATTAAAATAATATTTATCTAATTAAATAATTATAAAATATCAAAATATCTCTAATATCATTATTGCCTTCTAGAATTCTCTCTCTTTCCAATTGACCATTTTTCCCTTTATGATCTTTTAAAATTCCATCCTTAAGTCATCATTTAAATTTGGTAAAATTGTAATTTAGTCCCTCATAATTCTTCACCTATTCCATTTGGTCCTAATTCATCCATTTTTCTTAGTTTCTAGATCATTCCACCCTTAAAATATTTACACTTTTAGTCCTTCAAAATTTTCATATTTACACTTTAACCCCTCAAATTTTGAGTATTTACTCTTGTGCAACAAAACTTTTCTCACTTTTACAATTTAGTCCTTTTTTGAATTAATATATCATAATATACTTCCCAATATTAACATAACTCAAAATTTCCCTTTTTGTCACTTTATTTCTTTATTTTACTATACCAAGGATAATATTTTACTGTTAAAAAATTTTCGAGGTATTACAGGAAGCCATGAATCAAAGATCTCGTGAGTATGAAAATGACAATATGAATGTTATTTGACCCATTTAGGTGATGGATATGATTTTGATCATAGTCAGAAAATAATTGATAATGTCCATTGCGAAAGGTGAATAAATGTGTGATTTTATAGTCACTTGATTGGACAATTGATAGTCCTATAATATGACTATATAAGTTACACCATTGTATATATATGGTGTGTTAAGAAAAATAATGTTATTTGACTATGAATGCAAAAAAAAAAAAGAGAGTCAATTTATTGACTTTGGAAAGAAGTTATAACAAGTAGCAAGTATATTGTCTAGTTTCACTAGGGGATTCGAGGCCTCCTTACAACAACTTACTTGGTGAAAAAGACATGATGTATGGTTTCATATACTTGGTGATTGTGAAATTAATTTCTTAGATATCAAGAAATAAATAAAGTAGTCAAATATGAAATTGTCATGATAAGAAAAGATAAAGTGATTACTATAATTTGACAATAGTAGAAAGGATATACTTGATAGTATTCTTTTGCAAAAGAATGGGTATTTGAACATGGTAGGGATGTTGGTTTTATGAATTTTCAAGATACAAAAAATATAAAGTTTCACCATGTGGTATAGATAATTAAAATAGCTATGTTGAAAATTTGGAAATTTAGGGATGAGGTACAAGCCTATAATATTTTAGTCACCCATGATAGAAACTCAACTCAATGCTTGGTATAATGCCAATTCTTGAGTACAGTGAGACAAAGTACATCATTAGAATGTGACTAGTAACACTATAGAATAATATATAATATATTATCCCAAGCTAAAAAGTGTTAGGTACCCATAATGATAAAGAAATGATGGGAGTATTATACTCTTAATAGACCCATAACATAAATATGTTAGTGTTATAATTACAGGAACACTCTTGATTGGATCTACCTATATGAGTGGAAGTGTGACTACTTCTAGGAGCCTAAAGGCTTGGCTCTGACAACACTCATGAAAAAATGTTACAAACACATGGTCATAATATTGTCCCTGGATACTGTGCATTGGCTGGTGTTGAAATCATTGTGTGAGATGTTTTCGATTAATCAAATGAAATAGTTGGCTCAAAGCATAGCTTACCATGCAATTTCAAGTAACTTTAACATGTTTTCACTAAGTGAAGGTCCAATCGTAAGACACCTTCATTTATGTAATTGATTTACAAGATTATCAAAATCTATAATATTTTAAAAATGGGGGAGATTGTTAGAACATTTTCAAAATATATATAGTATTCTAATAGTTGCAAATAAAAATTTATAAGTAACCAAAAGTTATGCCACTTGGTTATTAACAAATAGTCATAATTATTCAAGTAGATACCTATTGAATAGTTATGTTTATTGCTAAAGATATGACTATCCATTTGGGTAGTTATGCCCCTATGAAGAGGCATGAGGCCTTCTATAAATAGGAGTGAAATTTCATTTACATGACACACCTAAAAGCATAAAAACAAAATTTCTTCTATTTTTCCCACTATCTTTTATATTTCTAGACTGTTCTATAAAAAATTGTTGTAGAAATTTTGTTTTATAGAAATTGATATCCTTGCTATGCTCCGAGTAGTGCTCAGTGGATTGTTTCCATTAGTGCAAAACGTAGACAATCATTGGGCTTCATTGTATCCTCGAGATTCATTTGTCAGTAACTCTTTTGCACACTATAATATAGGTGGGACAAATAGAACCTTAATAAAAGTGACATTAATACATGCCTTGAAGCTATCGTTAATTTTTCATTAGTTTATTTTTTTTGCCACGCACCAATAATAATTAGCTTTTAGTATAACAAATTCATATACCATCATTTTAAGGGATAGGAGAATCAAATTCATCTTTTCCATGTTAGGCAACATTGTCTTAATAGGTGTCTTTGTTAGGATGTGTGCTTTTAGTATAGTAAATGTACCATAAATTGTTGTAATATTTCAAATTGATTAATAATAAAATTTCTTACATAATTATTCATTATTCATTATTCTATGTATGGATGTATTAGTTTTGAATGACTAGTAAATGATTAAGCAAATATTGGCTTATTAATTACCTAAGATTTAATTAATATTAATTCACATCGCAAAGATTGTTTTGTAATGTAGAAGGCAACTTATATTAGAAGGTAATCTAAATAGTCCATAACCTACAAGGTCATGGTGAGCAAGTGACTCATGTTAGGACTATTATGTTGTTCATAAGTCTAATTAGGATATAACTTGTCTTGGCTATCGGAGCAAGATCGAACTCCACATGAATTAATCTTAAATCCATTTATCAATAAACATTTTTGACATTGGATTGATTTATCTATGGATTTTAATTTAAGTTTACCTACGACTAAAAAGGGAAGATATAATGTTCTTGTTCTTGTTGATGGGTTTAGCAAGATGACATATTTTATTCCTTACTATAAAACCAATGATGCAACATATGTGACAGACTTATTCTTCAGAGAGGTTGCGTGACTTTATGGTGTTTCTATGTCCTTTGTTTCAGATATAGATGTGAAGTTCCTAAGTCAATTATGAAAGGTATTATAGGGTAGTCTTGGTAGTATACTTATTTATGCTACTACTTGTCATCCCCAAAACAATAGCCAAACAAAGGTAATTAATCGAATTTAAAAAACTTTAGTTAGGGCTATTATGGGCAAGAACTTAAAGAATTAGGAAGAATCTTTACCATTTGTTAAGTCTGCATATAATAGATTTATACATTCTTTATAGGATTTTCTCATTTTGAGATTGTTTATAGTTTAACCCACTAATAGTTTTAGATATTGTGTCTTTACTTATGAACGAACTAGCTAATTTGAAGGGTGAAAAGGAGGTAAAGAAAGGTTCTAAATTGAGAAAAGGAACGAATCGAGTGTATCTAAATAAAAAAAGGCTACAAGAAGATTACTTTGGAACTTGGTGATTGGGTTTGGGTTCATAGGTCCAAAGAGAGGTTTCCTTTCAAACGGGAAAATAAGTTAGCTCTAAGAGGATCAAGTCTTATAAAAGATTAATGATAGTGCCTACAAGATAAACTTGCCAAGTGAGTACAATGTGAATGCATCTTTCAATGTTTAGATTTGTGGACGAATATTTTTGAGGAAGGAGGAATGGTACATTTGCAAGTGCTCAAAAACATGATTTGGATTTTTCTTTACCAAAAAGACTTATCACTAGAGCAAGATTCAAACAAATCAAGACCAAGTTGAATTTTTATGTGTAAGACTTTCAAAATAATTAAGATTCTAAATCTTGATTTCAAGAAAATCAATAAATTAATTATTGGAAGAATTTGGGCAGATTATTCAAATTGGCTAACTAAGGAATCAAGATTTCAAATCTTGGAAATCTTGTTCCAAAAATTTGAATATTGATATCAGACATGCTAAACAGGCCCTCTTGGAAGTTTGGAAGTCCAAGGCTTGTGTTTTGGTGTTTTAGGAAAGTTGAGAAGTTCAGGAAGTTTTTAGTTTCTTGAATTCGTAAGACAAGTTAAATGTTTAGGGCATGAGTTAATTCATTGTAAAGGAGATTTTCTAGTTAATGAATTTGTTGTAATAAAAATTTTAAGAGCAATTTTCTCTCTAAAACTATCGACCATACCTTCCTATGGGATTGTGACTCTTCAATTTTGATAGATTCCAAATGAGAATTAAACTCTTGCATATTTTCTTTCTATAAATATACACACTGGTGAGTTACTCTATAGATCTTTACACTTTGGGAATATTGTCATATTCTATGGTTACAGCTCTACCATATATTTCTTTTTCATTTCATTGAAAATCAACTACATGATATATTGCTTATGATCTTTCCCTCTATGCCTTATGATAATGATTCCTTTGGCATTATGACCTTTACCACAATAATGTTGTCCATAGATCAAATTATTTTCTAGATTAGATTTGACTTGATTGTTTACGACTCCGTTATGATGCTCGGGGTAAAAGTTTTGTATAAATGTATCACCATGCTATTAAGTATTTTGATTTAAGTTCTTTTCATTCTAAAAGGTGGAATAGAATAATTCGGTTGAAGCGTATTGAACATATACAAAATCTAAGGAGATTTATTTATGCTTTTTTTTATGTGTGCATAAATATATAATATATATAAATACGAGTTTAGAAAAACTTTTGAATTGACTAATATAGTCTTTATTATTTGTTATATTACTCAATTTGTCATTCCAAAATTTTATTATTATTTATAAGAAAAAATCTCATACTTATAAATAAGAATTTTAATTTTATTAAAGATTTTTATTAAGTGAATTTATTAAAAAAAATTTATGTCCCATTAACCAAAAAATTAAAAAGGAAAAAATATTTAACCCCTACCTGAACCTTAAATAGGAGGGGATGATTGTGCTTTAGGGCACTTGAACCCAAGTCTTTTTGGCAACAATGCTGATGCTAATTGAGCTAGTCAATATAAATAGTAAATGATAATTATTAATATAATAAGTACTTTTATATTTTTATATAAAATTATATATATTATTTAAATGATCAAAATAATTAATATATATTAATTAGTTATTATTTGAATATGTTGTTTTGTATTAATTATATGAAATAAGTCTATTCTCTACATTAAATATGGTAAAAATGTTTTATTTATGAATTGAAAACTTATAATTATTTGAATGGTTAAATAAGTTAATATATTTTAATTATATTAAAAAATTCCAATAAAGAATACTACTTTATACTAATTACAATAATTTAAAATATATTCTTAAAAAATAATTAAGGCAAAACCACATGGAGCTGACATTAAAAATTAGTAAATTATAAATTTCTAAATACTTAATTTTAGATGAAGTAGATTTTATAATTACTAAATATCTAAGCAATTATATTATCTAAATATATTTTATTTTGTGATTGAAAAATTAAAATATTTTATTTTTGTGGTTAAGAAATTCAAATATTTGAATTTAATTTGCATATAATAATTGGAATATCTAAAATCATTATAACTTTATTTTTAAATATTTTGTTTAAATATTTTTCTACTTTCTAAATTTAAATATTCAATAAATTTATATATTTTTTTGAATATTTTGAATCTAAGGTAGATAATAATAAAAAAAAAATTTAATGAAGCTTTAGTTGATATAATAAAATAAAGATGTTGAAAAATAGTATTTTAGATTTAAATCTCATCACATATATATATTATAATTTTATTTAAAAAATATATAAATATAAAAGACTATTTGTAAGACAATGGTATTTTAATTATTATATAACTCAATCAAGGACTTAATATATTGTAAATCTTATATATATTAAATATGTTATATTTATGACATATTTATGACGTGGATGAAATAATAATTATATAATAAATATTTATTAAAAATTCACATAAAAATGAGATTTTAATTCAAAATATCACACCATAAATAATAAATAATTAAATATAAAAGAAAGAATATGCGCATATAAAAATATAATTTAATTTGTATAAGAAAAAATATTTTAATAATTTTATAATTGTATTGATATTTGATTACCGCACCACCTAAAATTAGTATAGATTCAAATATCATTATAATTAAAATTTTATTGATTTATTATATGATAAAAAGATAAAAATAATCTCATAAAATTATAACTTAATTTAGATATAAAAAATATTTTATAGCTTCACACCAATACAGTAAAATACTAAAAGAACAAAAGGATAGATATATTATGAAAATTAGAAAAATGAGAGTGGGTCTCGGCAGAAGAAAGTTTGGGCCAAGTCCAGGCGTAGCCAGCCTAATAGAAAGCAAATAAATTGACGCGTTTTATTAACGGCGCGTGAAGTTTTACCACCGTTTTCTCCCTGAAAAAAGAAATCCATATATCCCTTTTAATATCATTAACAACTCGACTTCTTCACTCTTGATTTCTCTTTCAAAGCCAACTGTCACAAAACTCTCTGAAAATTTCCGTCACTTTCTCGAGAAAATAACTAAAAAGAAAAAGGAAAGAAAAGAAAAGAAGGAACCACTTCCTATGGGCCGAAGCTCGTCTCCTCTGGGACTAGACGGCGATGGCAACCAAAATGGAAAAAACAACGCCATTAACAACAACAGCGACACCAACAACAATAACAATGATCAAGGATTCTACTCGATCCGCGATCGGTTTCCTTTCAAAAGGAATCCTGGCCATAGCCGGGACCGAATCAAACAATATTCTCTCCTCGAACGGCCTTTAGTCCGAAACCGTGCCCGGTTCAACCGGAAAGGATTATTGCACTTCCCTTTTCGAGGCATTTATTTGTTTTATTTTTTGATATTTTTCTCTGTGTTCGCCTTTTCTGTGGCGTCAATGGTGATGCAGAGTTCGATTACGGCGATGTTGTTTAGGCAAGGAGGAGAGAGGAGTTGGAGGAGGTCTATTAGAGAAGGTTTGAGGTTCGGGAGCTCCTTGAAGTTTATGCCGGCTGGGATCTCGAGGCTGGTCGCTGAAGGCGGTGGACTTGATCCGATGAGATCATCTGACAGGATCGGACTTCGTGGCCCAAGACTTGCCCTTGTAAGTCGCACTTCATTCATTTTCCTTTTAACAATTGGACTAATTAATTGATTTCTTATCTTAAATTAGGAATTAGTAATTCAGAAGTTTATATTTCATTAGAATGTTGATGCACTTAAAGTTCATAATTCAGATGTTTGTTTATTATTCATTAATTCAGTTCGTTATTCAGATGTTTGTATTTATTCATTTCTCTGTTGGTAGTTTGTGATTTTGGATTAGTTAATATTGAAGTTTTATATTCGTTTTTTTTTTTTAGATTTCTAAATTGTATGTAGTGGCTCAGCTGAATTGAATTTTGTATGTTATGGAATTGCATATTTACTTAGCAGTTTTTTGGTGTTTCCTTTAGCTCTATGGTTTATGAATAAATTAGGTTACTTCGTTATGGATTGCTGGGATATTTTTTATTTCGTGAAAATGAATGTCTTTAGTATTTGGTTATCTTGAAAGGCTAACTCAAAGACATCTTTATAGCTTTCTTTTTCTCTTTGTTTTTGGTTAATGTGTTACTCCGTTAAGCAAAAAATTGTTTTGAAATGTTTCCATTGAGGTTCATTAAGTATAGTTTCTGTCCTTTATATTGACACGATGTTTAAACTTTGAAAAATAAGTAAAGAATTTTAGAAAATGAGGTTTTTAATATGAAGTTGGCACTAATAAATGGTTTGTACAATGTTGAAAGTTGAATATTCAATAGGTTTTGATACTTTTTTGGGAAAAGAGGGAGTTAATGGTTATAGGCTAATAAGAATTTAGAAGAAAGAAAAACTTTGGGCAATGCGCATTTTATCAAGCATACTTCTAATGTGCCTAGAAGCACTTTTGGGCAAGGTAACGGGCACACTAACATTCACTTGATTGAAGTTTTCATTAATTTATATTATTTTCAGCTTCTCCATTAGATGTACCTTTACCAGTAAGAGGATAGTATCAAATCCTCTACCAATATTTAAATATTAAACAGCATGCAAATTGGCGAACAAAAAAATTGCATGTTTCCTAGATAAACCAGGCCACGGTTTTGGAGTCTATTATCATAATTATATATCTTAAGCTTATTACACACACATATACATCTTGCACCTTATTTCACTCTTGTGAGCCTTTTTTTTTCTGCTGGTGCCCGAGGCAATATAAGAGTTCTAGTATCAAGAGTGTGCCTTACGTCCTTGACAACATTGGTTTTAAACCAATTAGCATCATTCAGCCCTCATCTCGTCTAAAATGCACATTTCTTCATGTATTTCTCTATTTTAAGTGGTTTGAGTTTTGCATTTACATTGTGCATCTTGGTAATTGACAGATTTTGGGGAACATGAAGAAAAACTCACAATCATTGATGCTGGTGACTGTAGTAAAGAGTCTTCAAAGGCTTGGTTATGTATTTAAGGTGAACATATATATTTATATATATATGTATTTTTTAAATATTAGTGCTCCTGTTTTTTTGGATATGCTCATACATCTGATTCTGTGATACAAGCATCTTCTATAACTTCCATTGTATGGAGGAAGTGTTAATATTAGGTAGACATGTTTCTGCATTATAACAGCATTGGCATGAAAGTTTTGCATTTTTCTACTGATTAGTTCAGAAAATGTTATGGATCCTTACAATGTCAATTTGACAGATTTATGCACTAGACAGTGGCGAAGCACGTGGAATGTGGGAGAACCTAAGTTCTCAGTTTTCATTTTTTGGTCCGGAGCAATTTGGTCATATTGATTGGTCAATGTATGATACCTAATTCCTGTACTATGAGTTCTCTCTCTCTCTCTCTCTCTCTCTCTCTTCATTTATGTTTATAATTGTTTTTTATCTATATTTGCAGTCTATGGTGATTAATGTTTTTGTTTGTTATATATTTGCATTGGTTATATATGTTTTATTGCATTTTCTTCAGGTTTGAAGGTGTTATTGCTGATTCTCTTGGAGCAAAAGAAGCCATCTCAAGGTATCTTTCATATCTAGCTTACTGATTATATCTCACGTGTAAAGATACTTTTTGAACAGTACAAACACCTCATTTGAGATGCGTGAGTTATATATGCATGCAGCCTTATGCAGGAGCCTTTTGATACAGTACCACTTATATGGATAGTTCAAGAAGATACTCTGGCAAAACGTCTTCCTGTCTATGAGGAGAAAGGGTTGCAGCATCTTGTTTTGAATTGGAAAACTGCTTTTACCAGGGCCAATGTTATTCTGTTCCCGGATTTTACCCTACCGGTAAATCAGACACTGTCTATACTTCTACAGAATTTTTAGATGCCATTCTAGTAGACATCTTATGTGTTTTTCATTCTATTCCTTCCCTATCAGATGTTATATAGCATGCTAGACACTGGAAACTTCCATGTAATTCCTGGATCACCTGTGGATGTGTGGGGTGCAGAAAGTTACAGTAAGACCCATGAAAAGCAACAGTTAAGGAAAGACAATGGGTTTAGCATGGATGACATGGTGGTTCTAGTTGTTGGAAGTTCTTTCATCTATGATGAGTTATCGTGGGATTATGCTGTTGCGCTACAAACTATCGGACCTCTCCTCCAGAGATACACCAGGAGAAATGATGCGGGAGGGTCATTTAAATTTATTTTCTTGAGTGGTAACTCCACTGATGGGTATAATGATGCTTTACAGGTAGCCAGCTGTTGATAGGTGCATCATATATAATGTATATTTATAAGTTCCTTATACATTTCCCTTGTGCTTGTTGATGCCCCCATTTTGAATTGAATGAAGTCTTTATGGCCTAAACTTGTGTGATTAATGTGAAAAGGGTAATAAATACATTAAAATGACAAGAAAGAAATATGCTTGCTCTTGTTGCATGGATTAAATGAGGATACCTGATTTTGCCATTTAGTTTGGATATCTAAGTCATTCAGTTGTACTTTGTCTCTCGTACTTCAGATGCTTCTTTTTTGAGTTACACAGTTATAAATTGTAGTATGGCCTGAACTTTTTCTTTTTCAATTAGTTATGTATTGCTAGAAGGAAGGATAGAGGCTCAGAAATATTAATAAGCCCGCTAAACCTGGAGAGAATAGCATAAGACGCTGCCATGTAATTTTCCTTTTGTCCTCTATTCTACCATATATGATGTATTCAGCACAGTGCATTGAGGTTAGTTTGCTGCCTTAGTATTATTTTCGAGAGTTATGTCATACCTTGTGCTTTTGTGCAGCAAGTTGCATCAAAGTTAGGACTTCCCCAAGGCGCTGTTAGGCATTATGGCTTGGATGGTGATACCAATGGAGTTATATTAATGGCTGACATTGTTCTATATGGTTCTTCCCAAGAAGAACAGGGTTTTCCTCCTTTAATTATCCGAGCCATGACCTTTGGAATCCCTGTCATCACACCTGATTTTCCTATCATCAAAAAATATGTAGGTCCATTTAATTTTTTTTCCCTCCTATGTGTGTCTGAGAGAGAGAGAGAGGGAGAGATAGAGAGAGAAAGAAAAGGGAAGGGAAAGGACTTTCTATTCGTATTAGATTTTAAGTTGCTCTTATATCCAAGGTGGTTGATGGAGAGATAGAGAGAGAAAGGGAAGGGACTTTCTATTTGTATTACATTTAAAGTTGCTCTTATATCGCAGGTGGTTGATGGAGCACATTGTGTTTTTTTCCCAAAACATGATCCTGATGCTTTATTGAGGGCTTTCTCGCTTCTGATTTCGAATGGCAGACTATCTAAATTTGCTGAAACAGTTGCTTCTTCTGGAAGACTGCTTGCTAAGAATATTTTAGCATCTGAATGCATAACTGGTTATGCAAGCCTTCTGGTGAATTTACTCTATTTCCCATCAGATGTTTTGCTGCCAGGTCCTGTTTCTGAACTTCAGCAGGCATCCTGGGAGTGGAACCTTTTCGGGAAGGAAATAGAACACAGTAATTTTGATACTTCTGTAGATTCTAGTGTTGTTTATACCGTTGAGGAGGAATTGACCAAACACATTATTGATACGTCTAAGAATAGGACTGAGCTTCAGGATCAGGATGCCCTTACTGGACAAGACCTGGACCTTGTGACAGAAATAGAGAACTTTGAAGATTATGAAAGACTTGAAATGGAGGAGGTATACAGAACTTCACTATTAGAGTACCTTGTTTTGATCCCTCCGCACTCACCTTTTTCCCATAAAATTACCGAACATTCTCAAAATTAACTGTGATGTGAACATGCTTCTTTTTCCCCTTAAATCTATAGATTAATGAAAGAACGGAGAGACATCTTGGTGTATGGGATGAGATATATCGAAATGCTCGGAAATCTGAGAAGCTGAGGTTTGAGGCCAACGAAAGAGATGAAGGAGAGCTAGAAAGGACAGGTCAACCTGTATGCATATATGAGATCTATAGTGGAGCTGGGGCCTGGCCATTCTTGCACCATGGATCGTTGTACCGTGGGCTAAGTCTTGTGAGTTTCTCCTAATCCATACTTGACATTTCATCTTTTTATCAATCTTTCTTATACTTCATCAACTTCTTGTAAGTGTTTTGTTATTTGTGACGAGGAAAATTTATGTTTTAACTCACACTGCAGAAATTATTGTATGAACAATATATTCATATGGTTCTTGATGAAAATGCTTCTAGTTTTCTTTTGTTATTATTGGGCAACTTTAGTCTTCTTGAAAAGGGTGGGATGCATATGATTGTCAAGAGTCTGACATGCAATTTTGCTACTAGAGAAAACCTTATGTATAGATAATAGTTCCCACCGTCAACATTATCTCACCTCTTTCCTTTTTGCTTTCTTAATGTAGTCTACTTCTCTATTCATGACTGATTTCCTGTAGTTTGTACTTCATGTTAGTCTCCTCTCCCATTTTATAGGAGCTTTTCTTTTACTTTGTCTGTCTACTGAAAAATGATGTATGTGAAATAAGTACTTTCTATTTTTTGTAACTGTTCATTTTATATGCCAGTCTAGAAGAGCAAGGAGGTTGACATCAGATGATGTGGATGCAGTTGGCCGACTTCCGCTTTTGAATAGCACTTACTATAGGGATTTATTATGTGAAGTTGGAGGAATGTTCTCTATTGCAAATAGGGTGGATAGCATTCACAAGAGACCTTGGATTGGTTTTCAATCATGGCAAGCTGCTGGTAGGAAGGTATTCCTTATATTGATATTTAACATGGTGTTCATATGTTGAATATTGGCTGGGGTTTCATGAACCAATTCTTGTTTTCTGTTTTCTTATTGTTTCTTTTTTCTTTTTGGTTTTTTTTTTTGGGGGGGGGGGGAGTTTCAATAGACTGTAGTAATGGTAACTGTCCTTTTTAAAGGTGTGTGTGTGTGCCTCTCCTTTGGGAAGAGGTAATGTGGGCTATTGCGGTTATTTGGGGATGGTTTGAAGGTGAACCTATCCCCATTGATCTCATTATTTAATACCTTCAAGCATGGAGGATTTTAGAGGATGGTACTCTGATTGATTATTTCCATCTTATACCCCTCAATATTTAACATACCATCCCAAGTTGCAGAGGGCTTAAACTTCACTTGCTTTTCTCTCCACTACGCTCAAAATAAATATACAAATGGTTGTTCACTCTCATGCTATCATCTTCCTATCTGTTTACCGTCTTTTACCTTTAAAATGCTGATATACTGTTTAAAGCAAAAAAATTGAAAAAGTTCCTGAAACTAAAGAGATCCATTTTTGCTATCTATTGCTTCAAGGCTACAAGTATCAATTTTTAGAGTATACTATTGACTGCCCAGTGTTTTCTTGAAATAGGTTTCATTGTCCACAAAAGCTGAAAAAGTTCTAGAAGAAACAATACAAAGAAGTAAAGGAGATGCAATGTACTTTTGGGCACACCTTGACGCTGATGGTGGAGGTGAAGGAAGCAGTGATTCACTCACATTTTGGTCGATGTGTGACATATTAAATGCTGGACACTGCAGGTTGGTTTTACCTAATATTGGTTGACTACATAATTATTAAACATACTTGGTGACAGATTTATCTGTTACACCTTGCTGATGCCAAGACTTGCACCTCAATTTTCTACAAGTCGAGTGAGGGTCTTTGTGCTTGCTATCTTTTGATGTTGTCTATATAGAGATTCTCTCTTCTACAACAAGTTGCTTTCTCCCAGGTTTCTTTTTCCTATTAAAATGATGTTCGAATCAAATTTGTCAATTTTTTTTCCTGAAGCCATCATGGTACCTTTTTTTTTTTCTCTTATAAATATGAAACCAAGGAAAGCATCATCAAGATAGATGGGGTTGTGAAGAGGCAATCATTAGTTGTGATTTGGGCCTGATCCTTGGCATCTTTTATCAGCTGTTAGGTCTGGCCTGACTAAAGTTCAACATTTCCATTTTTTTCCTGTCAGTGTTGTCAAGGCCACAACGCTAGAACCCTCATATTGCCTCTGGTGCAAGGCGCAAAAAATGTGCTTGCCCGAGTGAAGTAAAGTACAATATTTGTATGTGTGAGATTTTGCAAGTTTGTGTGTGTATATCTATACCATATAAAGCTTAAGATATATGGTAACTCTAAAGTATGGTCTAGTTTTTCTACGGAACATGCAATTTTTTAATTGATCAATATGCAATGTTTGTTGCTGAATGCTCAAGTATTGAGAAGTATATAGTTTGACATGATCCCTTTCTTACTAGTAAAGATATGTCAAAGGAGAATTGTGAAAAATAAAAGAAATTTAAGGGAAATTCAATCAGGTGTACATAAAAGTGTGCCTAGGCACATGCCTAGTCTACCTAATGGAAAGGACCTTCCCTGGAAGGGTCTGAGGTGATTTTGTTGAATAATGCTAAGGCACAAGGCAGGCACAGCTAGGTGCAGCCTTGACTGCACTGTTTTCTGTTTGTTGGGCCAAGATCAGGTTCAATGGGTGAGAAGATGCTCAAAGGTCATTGGCCGGGATTCGCTTCATGCCTGTTCTATTCAAAGCTCAACATTTGTTGTTTTTGAACTTGGCAGTCAGGTTTAATAGGCTTGAAGGTGAACATTGATATGAACCTTAGGAGAACCACACCTCAGAAACTTAATTATTAGGATGGGAGAGCCTGGTTCCAAATAAATCTCACAAGAAAATCCTGTACTTTTTATGTGGGATTGAAGTCTCATACCTTGTAACTAGGTGCCTGTTTGGGCTATGGCTTTGTGCTGCTTATTCTAACCCCAGGCGAACACTACTATTTCAGCATCACCATGTGGGTTGCATGATTGCATTTGAGGGATATGATGGATAGCTCTGATGTCAATTGATTTGAACTTAGGAGAACCACACTTTAGAAGTTAGATATTAGAATGGGATAGCTCAAGTCAGTAGGAATCCTAGATGGATTTCCTGTACATTTGAGGAGGCTGGATCTACATTGGTCAGTGACTTAGTTAACTCGACAAACAACTGCTTTGTGATTTAACTTGCAATAGATTTGTGTGCGTAGTAGATGACTCTTGTTACTATATGAAAAGTATATGAGTGGCTTTGATGCTTTAAATGCCCGCAGAACTGCTTTTGAAAATGCCTTCCGCAAGATGTATAACTTGCCAGTGGATATGGAAGCTCTTCCTCCCATGCCCCAAGATGAAGGTCACTGGTCTTCCTTGCACAGCTGGGTGATGCCAACCAAGTCCTTTTTGGAGTTTGTTATGTTTTCACGGTAATTTACCGAGTTGTCTAATTTTATTGAATCTTATCTCTCAAAATCCTTCTAGAGCACAGTACTGTCAGTGATGACTGGAAATCTATATGATTCAACTGCAGGATGTTTGTTGATTCTCTCGATGCCTTGCAGTCCAATTCTAGTGAGGCTAATATGTGTTTGTTGGGTTCCACATATCTTGAGGTAAGCTCTTTTGTTCATACAAGGGATTTAAATAGCATTGTAACACGACATTATGGCCATTATTTTACTGTTTCAGCTGTGTCTGCCATTGATATTCATGGTCAATAATTCATTATGCCTGCAACTACATTAAACATGACTGCCAAAAATCCATCCACAGCAGCAATTTAAATCCTTGTTGCTATAACATTTGTAGGTTCCAAAATTCCATTGAGAGTCTAATCTAACGCTGCTCTTCTCGGTTTATTTGGCAGAAAAAACAATGTTACTGTCGGGTACTGGAACTCTTGGTCAATGTTTGGGCTTACCATAGTGGGCGGAGGATGGTCTACGTTGAGCCACACTCTGGTTTGCTTGAAGAGCAACATCCAGTTGAACAACGGAAAGAATTTATGTGGGCTAGATACTTTAACTTCACATTATTGAAGTCCATGGATGAAGATCTAGCTGAGGCTGCAGACGATGCTGACCATCCGAGGAAGGTGTGGTTGTGGCCATTGACCGGGGAAGTGCATTGGCAAGGAATTTATGAGAGGGAGAGAGAAGAAAGATACCGGTTGAAGATGGACAAAAAGAGGAAAACTAAAGAGAAATTATTGGAAAGGATGAGGAATGGGTATAGGCAGAGACCACTTCGATTATAGGATACTTAGAAGCTAAATCAGATGACCGTATTCTAAGTCTAACCTAGAGACAGTGAACTCCTAACACGAATGCTGAACCCCTTTTACTTTTCTCAACCCGGGGAAGCCGGAAAAACGACTGCAGACAAGAGAAGGCGAGTTAAAATCTAACAGCTTTCAAAACATTCTATTCTTCCAATTCTTTTTTATCAAGTAAATTGCTTCCAAGAATCTGAGGGGAGACAAAAATAGCTTCCTAGTGTTTTTTTGGTTCGCTAGCGACTCAAGCTGATTTACGGGGATATCTCAGGAGACAGAGCATACCGGTTCCGGGATTTTGGTTAAGAGGGTGACGATTATGGTAATTCTTTTCCACCATACAAGAACATTCAATTTAATGATGCATCTCTTTTCTTTTTCTTTGTTCTTTTTTTTTTCCTTTTTTAATCTTGTTTTCACAAAAAAAATTTGGATATTTCATAGGCAATGTTGATCAGAGTTATATAGTTTAGTTTCTGCCGAGTCTTTGCTTTATTATTATTATTATTATTATTATTATTTTATTTCATTGATGATAGTTTTGATAAAGCAAATTTTATAATCGGATATTTGAAGAAATAATTTTCCATCCTGAATTGATGTTCTGAAATTGGCGCCATGTAGGTTAGGGTGTAAAGGAGACAGTGGTTCTTACTAGCTACGGGGTTCGGTATGAAAAATATTTGAATTAGTTTTGTTGAGCTGAGTTGAAGCTCGAGGAAAGCTGAGTTTAAACGGCTTAATGCCTTGGTCGAGGTGGTTTGCAGATCTAGCCGGACTTTGGTTTTTAATATAATTTTAACTAGTATTGAAAAATCTTATAGCTCGCACGTAAATATTTGAGTTCCGAGTATAAGAATTCTTATTGAATTTACAATTAGGAGTTTGAGATATATATATATATTATTTTGAAATCAGGTTCTCAATGATTTGATTTGGGCCGATTTCTTTGCTTATATCTGAATCCCCCCATTATATCAATAATTAAGAGCAGAAAAATAAAAAAAAGAAGCAGCTTTGAATCATCTCTAATATTGGTAATATAAGAGAGTAAATTTCCATATTCTGATGTAAATTAATGCAAAAAGATATAAACGTACGTATTACTTAATGAGAAATAATATTTCGGCAAGATGTATACTTAAAAAGATTTTAAAAATAAATTTAAACAGTTTCATTTTTAATGCCATTTCATTATGTTGTTTGCTGTTTATAGGTTTCAAATATAAATAAGAGAAATGCAATATATTTCAGTTAAACACTCTATTCATTGGCTTACATTTTGTGATTTTTATTTCTATATTTGATTTATATATATGCACATATATATTTGAGCTAGTTTGATTTAAGTCATTGATGCCCTCTGATTTTTACTTTATTATTGTTCCCTATTATATAATTTACTGTTTGATGAATGTTTTTAGGATTATTTGATTTTTACTCTATGCTTGTTATAAAATTTTCTCTTATTCTTTCCTCCTACAAATTTAACGTTTATTGGATATTTTTAGGTGGTTGGCAAAAAAGAAAAAAAAAGTATTTTTAGGAATGAATTTTTTAGATGTGTTTTCAATGTTCAATATATATATATATATAGATATAGAAACTAAAGGGAGCATTTGGAGGACAAAAAGAATAAAGAAGAAACAATAGTGTAGCTTAATCTAAATAATAAGTTAAACTATATGTATAAAAAAAGTTAAACTAATAATAAATATATTGATACAAAATAATTTTTAATATGTTATGAATAGTGATTGGAGTTTATAGGTGGGTCCAAACCTGGCCCGTATTAAACTTGTCCAAGGAACATCTGAATTCTTCTTTGCGACCGGCCTATTATTATTTCGATGACTTGCTTTATACAAATATATCCAAGAAAAGAAAAGAAATCTGAGCGTAGGTATAACTAATTTAAACGGTTAATATCTGTACCATCTTTTTTTCAATTAATTTATTAGGGAAGGACAGACCTGTCTAAGAGTATGGTTGTCCCTTCAGCTTGATTTGGGTAGAATTTGAATAAACATTTTTATGCTTTGATTTGGTTCAGTTTAGTACAAATTTAATTTTAATAATAATATTTTTAAATCAAAATTTAATTATAAAAATATAAAATAACAATTATATTATATTTATAATATTTTATTAATTTTTAATAATAAAATAAACTTTTTGGGTCAATGAACTTGAATTTGAAAAATATTTTAGAATTAAACTTCAACCCAATCCAACATAAAGGTAAACAAAACTTGATTCAACTCGAAAAAATCGATTTTTTTTAAATTTTGAGTTAAACGAATCGAGTTATTTGAGTTAACTCAAATTTTTTTTTTCGAATTTCAACTTCGAATTTAGTTTAATTTTCAAAATCAAATAACTCAAATAATTTAAATAAACTGAATACTAAACTATAATATTTTACATTTTTCCCCAAACCTTTTTACTTCCTCCAATACTTTTACTCCCTTCCACTTTCCCCCCAAATTTTTACTCCTCTCTCATCTCACCTCCCATCTACCCCAAACCCATTTTCTCCCCAATTTTTTTTTTGAATATTTCTCCTCCATTTACTTTTCCCTAAAATTTTACTCCCCCATCTCTCAAAACTTTTTTTTCACCCTTTACCCTCAAATAAAAAATCATCCCAAAAAAACTCTAAATCTAAATAGTAATAATTTTATTTATATCTACTATTGATATTGTTAAATTAAATTTCACATTTTGTACTTTTTATATTATTGAATTGCTTGATCATATTAAATCTTTATAATTTCCTGTTAAAATTGAATTATTGATAATGCCATAAAATATTCGTGTTAAAATTTTAAGTTAATATCAATTTCACATTTTATCTTTAAGATAACTTTTATTTAAAAATCACATTTTTTAATTTCAAAATACATAGTGACGAAAATCAAAAGATAATTAAAACAACCAAGCAAGCAAAGAAGCTAACCTGTATATAAAATAATAATAAATAAATTATGAGGAGATGAAAATTAATAACAAATTTGATTATGGTGAGTGACAGCGGTTACAAGGATCTAAAGTCATTTTTTAAAAATTTAACTCGAACAAATATATTCGATTCGACTCGATTTGAATTCCATATCACTCGACTCGATTCGAGAAAATTTCAAATCGAGTTAGAATGATAAAATAGGATTCACCAACTGAATTAACTCAAAATTTTTCATTCAATTCGATTTGATCGAACGCTCACCCCTAACCTAACCTATAAACACCTCTAAAAAATATATGTTACTGTTTCATACTTAAATCTACTAAAAGACTAAAAGTCGTTTTTGTCTCTTCATTTTTGAAATCAAATTATTTAGCAAATTTTCAACTTCAATACCTCTTTTTATATAAGCTTTATATAAGTGAATCTATCTACTAGGAACCAGATTAAATAATTTCTTTAATATTAAATAAATTAATTTAGTTCCTATATTAAAAAAAAGAATTGAATAAGGTTGAATTTTAATAGAGTTAACATTTACTGTTTAAAAAAAACATGAAATTATAGTTCAATTC
Organism: Gossypium hirsutum; assembly: GCF_007990345.1. NCBI lineage: Eukaryota > Viridiplantae > Streptophyta > Magnoliopsida > Malvales > Malvaceae > Gossypium > Gossypium hirsutum. Next base: position 36,853,385 of record NC_053428.1, read on the forward strand.
TCAACAAATTATTTTGAAAATTTTTATTAATAGTGTAGTTTACATGTCGTTTTTTAAACAACAAATATTAACTCTATTAAAATTTAACCTCATTTGGTTCCTTTTATTAATTTATAAATTAAATTAATTTATTTAATAATAAAAATACTAATTTAATAAAATCCTTATAATAGAAGTACTTTACAAATATTTTCAGCTCTTAATATACTACGGGCATAGGTAAAAATTAGGTAAAACATTTATCTCTTTAATTATAGGATGTTTTATTAAATATTAAATTCAACATCTTTATTTAATTATATGCAATTAATATTGATTGGGTTTATAATTGTTTTTCTGAACAGTTCTAACAGAATTCATTATTATAAGAATAATTAACAGAAGAAAAACTAACAATTAATACAAGGTATGATAAATTTAGTCCTCAATGTTTAGATTTTTAATTTGACCTTAATTCTGTTTTTTGAGCTAAATTTGACAATCAATCTTTAAAAAAAAGTTAATTTGCTTTTTAACGTCAGAATTCCCATTGCACTAGAGTAAAGAGCTTTTTCCATTTGTGCCTTTTATTTGAAAGTTTTGGGGCACATTCCTTTTCTTAGGCTTTTGCCTTTTGTAACAGGAGTATCAATTTACTTACAATCTTGCATTCTAAATCATTTGAAGATTTTTTCTTAATGTATGACTCTTGTGTAAGAGTTATTAGCCTCCTAAGGCTATCTCGAATAAGTTATACTCCAAGAATGTAAATTGCTTCTCCCTTGTCCTTCATTTCACAAATTGAGGACAACTATTTTTTTTCAATTACACAATACTCCTTTACTACAAGTCATGCCTTGTAACTCTCGATCGCCCCATTAGATTCACACTTTAATCTAGTAACCCATTTGTTCCTAATTGTGTTGCATCCCTTTGATAGACCAGCCAATTCCAAACATTGCTTGTTCTCAATAACTCCATTTTTATTTCATTGCCTTCATCCATTTATCTTTTGCATTAGAAGAAAGAGCTTTTGTCATATTTCTAAGTTCCTTATATTTTTTTTGGGGTAATCAAGAATGCTTCTCTCTCTAAGTCAAAACAACATTGAGGTATATTTCCACGATTACTTTAGAGGGTACTTAACACATAAGCAGATAATAATAAAACATCACCCAAAAAGAAGATAGGAAATTTGCTTAGGCCATCATGGACTTGACCATTTCCAAAAGTGTTTTATTTCTTCTCTCCGCAATACCATTTTGTTGTGGAGTTCTCAGAATGGTTTACTGCCTATTTATCCCTTTTTCATCACAATTTCTTGAATTGATCAGACAAATATTCACGTCCTCAGTTGACCCTTAATGTCTTTACTTTTTATATAATTGATTTTCCACCAAAGTAACATATTTTTTTAAGCATATCAATGCTTCAAATTTGTGAGAAATCACATAAACAACACTGAAGCATGTATAGTAATCTATAAAAGTTATGTAGTATACTCCTTAACTTCATACCTTATGTAAAACCCGACCTAGACGTTATGGTCAAATCTAAAGAGTTACTATGATCCATTTTGAGAGGTCCAACTTTTTATAATTTAAAATTCAAACAAACCAATATCATTTTAACAGATAAGAAAAAACAGTAAAATCCAATATTTGAAAACAACATTTCAAATAGTCTGCATAGTATAAATCTAGATAGAATGGTAGAATTGCGGATACCAGAATGACCAAGCTCCGGACGCACCGACCTGCCTAAGTCTGAGGGTTACCTGAAATTCAAACAAATAGACAAAATGAGCTTACAAGCTCAGTGTATAACATATAACCAAATAAGCAGAAATGATATCAGCCATGTTTACGGTTTTCTTATTATTCAGAAAGATTTCAGGATCAGAAACAGAAACAGAGCATATCAAGTACTGATGCAGAGCATATTAGATACAGATGCAGAACATATCAAATACAAATGCGGAGTATATCAGGTACAGATGCAAAATCCTACCCCCATCCGCTACACACTATCTTCGACAATCCCTACACACCATATAGGGTATCAAGTACCCATCCATCCCGACACACCGCATAGTGACTGAATGTCACATTTCAGAATGTTTACAGACTAGCTGCCGAATCAAAATGCGATAATTCGCCAGAATTAGATATGTGTGTGGCTTAACCATCAGAACCGATAAATAATTAAACTGCCCACAATTCTTCCTTTAACATAAATTCCATCCCAATGCAGATGCAAAACTAACAGATATCAAAAGTGTACATGTTGTGATACAGATTTAGATCATATTCGAATAATATAGATAGTACTTAATTGACATATATCATATCAGAAATACGTATAAAAAATAGATTATTCACAACAAATCATTAGGTATTAAGTTTTATAGCTTAATCTAGACCATACAGACCCTATGGAAGGCCTACGTTCGGTCTGAATGACGTTTAAAACTCTTTGAAAAATTTCAAAATTTTGGCCCACATGCCCGTGTGACTTCACACGGCCTACTTGGCTGGCTTGTGTGCCTCAAACCAGTACCTCACACGGCCTGACACACGGCCTGGCACAAGGTCGTGCGACTTAAGTTAGTGAGTTACACGTCCTGGCACATGGCCGTGTAACTTAAGCCAGTGACTTACAAGGGCTGTGCACAAAGTTGTGTGTCACACACGGCCTGGTACCCGGTCGTGTGGCGTCGATAGCCCAAAATTTGACTTTAACCGATTGCTGATTTCTCAGGTTCTCACTACACACCTAATATGATTTCAATCAGCAAGCAACACTAAGAATACCGAACCCTAAAATTGATAATCAAAACACCAATCAAACAATTTTTCTGTAACAATTCACAAAACTAACATAATTGATATCGAAGCTACGTCGAAGAATTTCGATAGAAAACCCCAATTCAAAACTTAAACGCTTAACCTTGCAAGTAAAACAGTAACACGGGAACCTAAATCACTGAAGGATTTTGATTCACAACTACTACGCCTAAGAGAGAAAACCAATTGGACATTTAAGAAGAAATTCAAACGAAACGACAGTATAGATATATGACACAGAACAAGTGAGAGCAAACAAAATCAAAAAAATTAATGATAAAAACTTACACTGTTAGCCTTTTAATTCGAAACCAAAGTACAATGCAATTTCCTCAACAAATTAGCAGCAAAATTACCAGGAAGAAAAGAAAAGAAAAGAAAAAACAAAAGAACGAAGAAGAAAAAGAATGATAGTGAAAGTTGAAAGAAAACAAATGTGAAAAAGAGGGGGGTTTTTGGAAAAGTAAAATTAATTAAACCATTTAAACTTAAAGTCCATTTATTTCAAAAAATATACAAAGCATTTTTGTATTGCTTTTATAAAGCTTTGAACATAAGACCAAAGGATAAATTGAAGCCTTACCACTAAACCATTAGACTCATTATTGACATGAGTTTACACATAATTAAACTTAAGCCGAAAGCTCAAAGGTAATGGCTGAATCAGAAAGTAACAAAATTTTCCCAAAAATGGGAATTGAACCCCCAACCTCAAACACACAATCAAAAGCTTAAACCACTAAAGTAGATACTTAACTATGACCAAATTTAACAAACAAAAGTACAATTTTTTGGGGCGTCACACCTTAACATTCATTAGGCCACAAATATCTGAATGTATTAATTCCAAAGAAAATTCAGCTCAAGTTCCTTTTCTATATGGTTTTCTTGTCATTTTTCTGGCTAGACAATTTTTACACATAAATAAATTAACTTTTTCGATATGGCCTAATAATGCCTCTTTAGCTAACCTATGTATTCTATGTTTTCCAATATGGCAAAGTCTAGCATACCAAATATTCACATCCACATTTGTATCATGAGAAGGTGTAAGTAGTGAATAGCTATAGTTATCATTATTACTACATGACATTTGCCAACATCCAATACAAAAAAGAAGAAGAAAATAACCATATTTATAATAGGTTTGTCTTAAAAATAAATCCACACCAGTACTAAGGAAGTTCAAATTAAAAATCATAACTAAGAAGAACTATGATTAAGAACAAATTCTGTCTTATCTTGGGAGCAAAAGCACATCATGTAGGACCAATGGTCTTCCACCACGAAAATTCAACTTGTAGGTTCCAATTACTTTGGCTTCCACTTATGCATTGTTTCCTATATAAATCCATTTGGTTCCCAACAAAATTTGAAGAAAATTCACGAACTCAATTTTTGTCTCGTATTACATGGTTTATGGTCCTTGAGTCTTTTTTGCCTTAATGCACTTGTGAGTAAAGTGACCCTTCTTGCCACAAAGAAAACATTTTACTTGAGTTTTATCTTTCTTCTTAAATTTTTAAGGAGCATTTCCTTTGCCTTGGGATTTAAATTTTGGCTTCACATAAGCTTTGCCCTTATACCGACCATATGATTTGAGCTTCTAGAAACTCAGACTTGCATCGAAACTCATTCCTACCATACACATCAGTATTAGACTTAGTTGCCTCAATATGATCTTGTTCTAATTGAAGATGTTGAGAAGCATCATCCATAGTCTTAATGTTCTTATTATGGGTAAAGTGCACAATCATATGCTCTCTATAATAGCCTGTTTATCGGTAGTGTCAAAAATGGTGGGTTTGAAACCCTAATTCTGATGTTTGAGCCCGTAAATATTATTATTTAATAATTTAAGAGGTTAGTATAAAGGTTAATTAAAGTTCGGTCCCTTAATTTTTTTTAAATTGATAGTTACTTAAGGTACAAGGTTTAAATTGTAAAAGTTGTAAAAGTTAATTGCTATGAATTTTTAATTAACCAAAGGACTAAATGAGAAATTAGACCATTAATATGTAGCCAATCAGTGGTGGATGACAATTTTAATCCTCTAATTTTGCTAATCATGTTTAAGAATTAATTAATGTTTAATTAAAATTAACCTTAAATTATTAAGTTAATCATAGTATAAAAGATAAATATAAAATGAAAACAAATCAATTGCTCTTCTTATTCTTCTCCACCCGTAGCAAAGAAAAGAAAATAAGGTTTGAAAGCTTCAAACTTTTAGCCTTGAATTGGTAAGTTTAATTTAGTCATTTTCTTGTAATTTTTATGTTTTTGAGCTCATGGGAGCTTGATTTAACTAACCCATGTACTAATTTGTAAAACTATTAAAGTTTCTAAAAGTTTTCATTGTTGAAATATTGAAGAAATTGGTACTAAAGTGTTAGATTTTAAGCTTAGAAGTGAAAAAGACTAGTTTGTAAAGTTTAATTGATAAATTTTTAACATAAGAATTAAAATGTATAGATTTCAAAATTGATGTAAATTTTTTGTAAATATTGATAGTAGAGGGTCCTATACGAAAGTAATTAAGATCAAATTTGAAATTGAAGCTCAAATTTGAAATATATTGCAAATTTAGTTTTAGGGACTAAATTGAATAAAATACAAAAAATTTAGGAGGCATTAAAAAATGAGATTGGACCGATTCATACATGTAATAGGATGATATGAGATGTTTGGAATTGATAAATTGAACTGAATTATTGTATAGATTGAGAATCAAACTAAATCGAAGATAATCGGGAAAAGGTAAAATTATTGAATAGTCCTTAAAGATTCCATTGCTTGCTATTTTACCAGTTAAGTTCATATGGAACTTACTATTTTAGTCGTGTTTTGATTTAGTTGTATTTAATTAGTTCATTAGTTATATAAATGTGAATTGGTTGATTTTTGGCATCAAATGGACTAAATCGTAAAATATGAAATATATGGTGGTTACGAATAGGTACAAGGTACAAGGTACTAAATGGAAACAAATTGTTTATATGATTGAATTATATGTATATGTTGTTACAGGGACTGAAATGATACGATTACAGTAATAATGTCCATGTGAACTTAGTAAAAGATTAGGATACGAATGGCATCCCATTAGGGTCAAATATAAAAACGATCAGATTTACATGGTTATTTGAGATCCAACATTTGTTGTAGATTCTCGATTCATAAATGTCAACTTGTGTGAGCAAATATATTGGCTTGTGTGAGCAACCTTGATCACTGTCAACTTGTGTGAGCACTATAGTCCTGTGTATTCGACTTTAGTTTACTAATGTTCTATCGGGTGAGAAAATGGTAACGTAATGGAAATGAAATTTTGGAAATGATTTGAATGTGAATCAAACTATATTTGAGCTCAAATAGAATATGAATGAGATGATATATGATCTTATATTTAGTTGTTGTACATGTATATGTGATTGGTATTATTAGTTCTTGATATGCTAGAGAACTAATCTATTTGTTGTATTGTTGATATGCATATGATAACATAAGGATGTCATACAGAATATCAATGTATTTGAGTGTTTAAATTGTTACAATGCTAAGGTAAGTTAAGTGATTTTCATATGAACTTACTAACCATTCAATATGCTTACCCCATTGCCTCCCTTTTTCCTTATAGATTGTTGATTTGCAAAACATATCAAGCGGATTATTGAGAAGCTCACACTATCCTATTATTGATTTGGTAGTCTTTCAACTGATTTGAAGTCTAATTTTGTGGCATGTATATAGGTGTTCTAATTTTGTTAACTTATAAGTTGGTATGGATGAACCTTTTCAAATGCTTGATTTTGGCAATGATAAAGTCTTGTTGGTATGGTATGTTTTAATAACTTGTTGTGACATTGTGAATGGTATTAAAATGGTATGTTTAAGTATGAAATGATATAGTAAAAAGGATAGTAATGGATGACAAAATGCATGAATGATTAGGTTGAACTAAACAAGATAAATCGGTATGTTTTGATGTTCAATTGATGTTATCTTAGGTTGATTGAATTGAGATGATGTTATGAAATGTTTGGTATATGTTTTGGTATGATTTTATGCAGGCAAGGTTGTGCAATTATGCACCAAACCTAGAGTTTGAAAGGTTGACATGAAATAGTTACCAAATGGCCTAACTTTTATCAAAAAGAAAGTTCACGTCCCGACGAGCAGTCATCCTCGTCGCAACGTTGACCAAAAGTGAGTCATATCGTTACGTTGAGTGGCCTAAAGTCACGTGACATACTATTTGGTGGCATCACAATGTAGAGGGAGTAACGTCACGACGTCAGCCCTGAATTTTCAAAATATTACAAATTGGTCATATTTCGTGCTTGGGTCAACAAAAAACCTTTCGAAAGCTCGATTAAGACTTGGATTTATTTGTGTATTATATTATTAATGTGTTTAAGATATGAATATATGTTTAATGTGTATATTTGTTGATAGTTGTTCTGGCAATGGTTGTAGCATCTTGTAGCTTAGACCCAGCGATCGGGTTGGGCAAGGGGTGTTACACTCTCAACTATGAGGCAAGAACCGAATAAGTGTCTGAACTTGCTATTCATTAGACAATGTGTGAACTACATCTTTCAGCTCATTTATCATGTTTGACATTTCTCTTACATGTTGTCTTATGCTATGATTAGACTATTTCTAGTAAGTGTCAAACTTGATTATGAGCTGTTTGAATGTAGTGATCGAAATGCTACCAAATTTTACATTAAGAGTAATTCACATTTCTTTTGTGATCTTATGCTTTCTGAATTCATGCATGATATCATTGTTTATACTACTCAATAGTGTTATGAGAGCTTACCAAATTATGCAAGGTATCATAAGCCTCTCAATTCCTTTTATTTTGTGTCATATTTTCCTCTTCAGGCTCTTCCAGAACATTGTTAAGGACTTCTTGAACCTTTTGTTTCTCGAGGACATAATGGATTTTCATACTCCAAATTTCGAAGTTTTCCCTATTGAGCTTTTCACCTTTATTAAGTTCAAAAACAATATTTTTGAAACTAGATGCCATTTTAGACTAAAGATATTCCACATGAAGATATGCATATGTTAATAAACAGAGACATTGGTTTTAATTTACTTTGTTACAATCTAAAATAAAATTAATGACGACAATCCTTCTTGCATGGAGCCAAAAGTTCATTGAATTTCACATTCAAATTCCATATCAATACATTTGGCCATCCCTAACTTATTTTATTGTGGAGAACTTTTGTTCCAAGATAACAATATCTTAGAACTCCCATTCAATGCAAAATTACTTAAAATCCTATATATTTATCATATTCATATGTTTAAATTTTTTAAAAGAATATGTATAATAAATAAACATTTATAAAAAATATATTCATAAACATATATTAAAAAAGTGTAACATGTTCAAAAACCCACAAATATAATTTTACATAAAAAAAGTCTCCTAACATTTCAAAAATCAAGATAGAAATCAAACATAAAAATTACTAATCGTTAATCTCAGCTAAAAGGATAAAAAAGAATTTCATAAAATCCTTTGGTAGTCTCATAGAGTCCCAATAATTTTGTGATTTCTTTTACAAGCAGTAGAGCTTGTAGCAAAGATCACATTCTTCCTTGTTTCAATCTTAATATATGTTTTCACAAAATTTGTAATTAGGGTAGGTCTACATCAGATAACCAAACATCATTTAGGATTTTCTTTTGCTCTTCGGTTAGAAGTGTTTTGCTTAACTTAATGTATATAATGCAACGGCTTCTAATCTGTGTGCTACCCTCCAAAATCAACTTACGGATTCTCTTTCACATTAATGACTTGTTTAATAATGTCGCCGTCCTTAGTGTAAGCTGTTACGGTAAACAAAAACAAAATAGAAGAATGTATTTTGTATTTAGACTTCTTAACTTGTGAAATACATTGAGGAGATTTGAATTTATAGAACAATGTAGTAACTACTCAACCTAGTTGATTAAGTAACAAACTAACAGCTCATAAAACTAACTCATAAAACTGACTAACAACCAGGCTTAGCTAAGGTATACTTGTATTATTAACATTCACTCATTTTCTCAAGAGGCAAGACCCGAAGAAAAATTCGAAACCTAGTAAAGAACGTTACAGAAAGCGGCTTGGTTAGAATGTCGACGACTTGATCGCACGCGGGAACTTCTCCCACATGAAGAGAGCCATCAGTGGCCTTTTTTCGAACAAAAAATAAATCCAGCTCAACATGTTTAAACATGGAGTGTAAGACAGGATTAGCAGCGATGGCAACTGCACTAGAATTGTCACTCCAAATAGTCAGTTGGTCAACACTGTGAAGTTGCAACTCTTTGAGCAACGAAACAAGCCAAGTAACATCACTAGTAGCTGTGACAAGACTTCTATATTTACCCTCGGCCGTAGATTTCAAAACTACTGATTGCTTTTTAGAGCACCAAGAGACAGGCATGTGACCAAAGTACACACAGTAGCCTGAGGTAGAGCGGCGATCATCAAAATCCAGCCCCCAGTTAGCATCTGCATATCCTACTAAAGGGAGCTGATCGGACGAGCAAAAAACAAGTCCATAATCAAGTGTGCCATTTAAATATCGCAGGATTCTCTTTAAGGCTATCAAATGAACAGAAGTGGGCGCATGCATGAATTGACAGATTCAGTTCACCGCATAAGCAATATCAGGTCGAGTTAGAACTATATACTGTAATGCACCAACAAGACTCCTATATTCCATAGGATTAGTGAGTTGATCTCCGTCATCCTTAGAGAGAGTAGAAGAGCTAACCATTGGAGTATGGACACTCTTAGCACTAGACATAGAACTCTGATCAAGTAATTCACGAATGTACTTTTTCTGAAAAAGATGAAGACACCCTGTGGAGGAACGAGTAATCTCAACCCCGAGAAAATAGTGAAGATCACCCATATCCTTAAGGGAGAATTCGTCATTGAGCTGCTGAAGAAACTTATCGATACAGTTAGTGATGCTTCTGGTGATAATAATGTCATCTACATAGATAAGCACATAGAGGACAGAAGTAGCTGTAATTCGAACAAACAAAGATTCATCCGATTTAGACATAACAAAGCCAATTGAAAGAAGAAAACTCTTCAGTTTATCAAACCAAGCACGCAGAGCCTAGCAAAGAACATACAAAGCTTTCTTCAGGCGACAGACCAAAGGTGTCCCATTAGATCCATGTTGAACATAACCCAGGGGTTGTTGCATAAACACCTCATCAGCAAGATTGCCATTTAAAAAGGCATTATTTACATCAACTTGACGGAGTTGCCACCCCTTGGAAACTGCAATAGACAAGATGACCCGAATAGTAGCCGGCTTTATAATCGGACTAAAAGTTTCCTTAAAGTCATACCCAAGTACTTGAGAACATCCTTTTGCAACTAACCGAGCCTTGCGACGAGCGATCGTGCCATCAGGGTTCTTCTTGACTTTAAAAAGCCACTTACATCCGATTGCCTTGCGATTGGGTGGTAATGGAACAAGATCCTAAGTAGAATTATTAATGAGTGCATCAAATTCTGCCTGAGCTGCAGCACGCCATTCTATGGTAGAAAAGGCTTCTTCAATGGTATTAAGCTCAATAATATCAAGAGTCAATGCCTTTGGCTTAAAAATGCCAGCCTTAGATCGAGTAACCATTGAATGAGTATTCGTCGAAGGCAAATAAGAGTCCTAAATTAGAGGAATGGACGGATCAATAGAAGTAGGCATGACAGAGCCAGGAATATCAACACCGGCACTGGGTAAAGAAAAAGAACTTTGAGGGTTACGATCAGAACCCAACTCGGCCTGAAGAACAGCAGACACAGTAGGAGAAGGACAACAAATAGAAGAGCAAAAAGATCATGGAAGAGCAGATGAATGCTCCATAGGCCTAGACGAGACAGTCTTAACAAGTGGAACAAACGTTGTCATAAAACCAGAAGTCGACACAGAATCCGGCGTAGTAGGTGAAAGGGATAAAAATCGATGTTCATCAAACACAACATGACAAGAAATTACAACCTTACCATCTAGCAAGAGACATTGGTATCCTTTGTGCTGAGAACTATATCCCAAGAACGTACAAGGCTGAGATTGAAAATCCAACTTGTGACGTTGAAATGGTCGCAAATAAGAAAACAACAACACCCAAATATGCGCAGATGATCATACGTGGGATCTTGGCCATGAAGAGCTCTATATGGAGAACAGCACAATAAAATGCATAGGCCCAAAAGTCCACAGAAAGATTTGCTTGTGCTTATAGCGTGAGTCCCATTTCAACAATATGCCTATGTTTGCATTTAGCCATACCTTTCTATTCAGAGGTATGTGGACACGACAGTAGATGAATTATCTTGGTTTGCTAGAACCGAAACCGCCCCAATCACTCTGAAACTGTTTGATAGTTTTCCCAAACTGCGTTTGAACTAACTTTTGAAACTGAACAAAATAATCCACAGCCTGAGACTTTTGGTGAATAAGATAAATCCAAGTAAGGCGAAAGCACATGTTAATAAAAGATACATAATACCAATTATTACCACAAGCAACTTGGGCAGGTCCCTAGAGATCATAAACAACCAAAGTAAACGGATCAGTGTATTTAGTGGTCGAATCGGAAAAAGGGCAATTTATGTGATTTCCCTTTTTGACATGCAGAGCAAATAGAGTCCATACAAAATTTATTTAAAGTAATACTACATTTATTCAAAATAGATTTGACAATAGAATCAGATGGATGTCCAAGTCTTTTGTGCCATAAGAAAAACATATCAGAGTCAGCAGATCGACTTTGAAGACCAATGTGAGCAGCATAAGGAGCAACAACAGTCTGAACAGATGAATTCGGTATTGAAAAGTGATACAGTCCATCACGTATATAGCCCGTCAGTAAGATTTCCCGAGGAACGCTGTCCTTAATAACATAATATGTAGAGTAAAACTCAAAAACACATCATTATCAGTGGAAAATTGAGACATAGACAATAAATTTTTCCTTATAGTTAGAACGCACAAAACATTAGATAATTGAAGCAATTTAAAGTATGTAGGTAAAACTGAATTTCTAATAGACGAGATTGTTATAGGAGACCCGTCACCCATTAAAAGAGTTGATTTACCTGAATAAGGAGTAGATTCATGCAACGCAGAGGCATCACGACACACATGATTTGATGCACCGGAGTCAGGATACTAAGATGTAGAGCCAACATACATAGGATTATAAGAGTCAGTGCCATCGTAGTTAGAGCTGTATTGAGTGGGCAACAAATGGAAAAACTCCTATGGATATGTGGACTGGTAAACCTGCTACTGATTATGATTCTTTACATGTTTTTGGTTCCACTGTAAATTATCATGTAAAAGAATCTAAGTTAGACCCAAGAGCAAAGAAAGCACTATTCTTAGGTATAACTGGTGGAGTAAAATGATACTATCTTTGGTGTCTTGATACAAGGAAGATTGTTTTCAGTAGAGATGTGACTTTTGATGAATCAACCATGTTAAAGTACAATGGTTCACAAAAGGATGACAAAACCACTTTACAGTAGGTGGAGCTGGAAAAGGTTAATGATGATCCGACTAATATTGGAGGGACAAATGATGAAGAAGTTCCAACCCTAGAACTTCTACAGCAGCAAGATTCAATTGCATATAGGAGGCCAAGAAGAGAGATTCGTAAGCATACTCGCTTTGATGATATAGTGGCCTATGCACTTCTAATTGTAGATGATGATGTTCCTTTTACTTACACAGAAGCAATAAGTAACCCTGATGGTGTAAAGTGGAAGCAAGCCATGAATGAAGAAATGCAGTCTTTTCATAAAAATAGGACTTGGGAGTTGGTGACACTACCTAAGGGAAAGAAGTCAATTGGATGCAAATGTGTATATGCAAAGAAGGAATGATTTCCTGGTAAAAATAAAATTCAATACAAGGCTGATTGGTAGTAAAGAGTTACACTCAGAAAGAAGGAATAGACTACAATGAAGTGTTTTCTCCAATTGTGAAGCATTCATCTATTCGAATTTTGCTAGTTTTGGTTGTGCAATATGATTTTGAACTAGTTCAGCTTGATGTGAAGACCGCGTTTTTACATGGTGATTTGGAAGAGGAAATCTATATGACTCAGCTAGATGGATTCAAGGTTGCTGGTAAAGAAAATTGGGTTTGCAAACTGACAAAGTCACTTTATGGATTGAAACAATCTCTGAGGTAGTGGTACAAGCGATTTGATCAGTTTATGAAAGGGCAAAGGTACACAAGAAGCAAATTTGATCATTGCGTGTATTTTCAGAAGCTACAAAAAGGAACTTTCATAACTTTCATATACTTGCTCTTATATGTTGATGATATGCTAATAGCTTCTAAGAGCAAAGTTGAGATTGAGAGATTGAAGACTCAACTCAATCTAGAGTTTGACATGAAAGATCTAGGTGAAGCTAAGAAGATTCTTGACATGAAAATATGTAGAGATAGAGCTCATGGCAGAGTTAGCTTATCTTAGAAGCAGTATTTGAAGAAGGTACTACAACAGTTTGGTATGAACGAGCAAACAAAACCTGTAAATACCCTATTGGCTTCTCATTTCAAGCTTTCTGCACAACTATCTTCTTCGACGAATATGAAACGAGAATACATGTTGCAAGTTTCATATTCTAATATAGTGGGTAGCTTGATGTATGCAATGGTGTGTACAAGACCCGACATTTCACAAACAGTTACTATAGTGAGCAGGTATATGCATAATCCTAGAAAAGGACATTGGGAAGCTGTAAAATGGATTCTACAATATATTCAGAAGGCCGTGGATGTTGGATTACTATTCAAGCAGGATAATACACTTGGTTAAAAGTGTTATTAGGTATGCTGATCCTGACTATGCTGGTGATTTGGACAAACGAAGATCAACCACCGGTTATGTGTTTACACTTGCTGGAGGACCAATAAGTTGAAAGTTTACACTACAGTCTACAGTTGCATCGTCAACCACAGAAGCCGAATACATGGCTGTAACAGAGGCTGTAAAGGAAGCTATTTGGTTACAAGGTATGGTTAAAACCTTGGGATTGGTTCAGGAGCATATTAACGTGTATTGTGATAGTCAAAGTGCTACTCATTTAGCAAAGAATCAAGTCTATCATGCACGTACAAAGCATATCGACGTACGATTCCATTTTGTGCGGGAAATTATTGATGAGGCGAAAATTCGTCTTCAGAAGATTAAGACTGCAAATAATCCCACAAATATGATGACCAACGTGGTAACAACAACCAATTTCGAACATACATGATCAATATCCTACAAGTTTAACAGTTGAAGAAATCACTATCAAGTATTGTTGTCAAAGGCATAAAAAATTGTGTGAAGATAAGATTATTCTAATCAAATCTTCAAGGTGAAGATAATTGGTAGCTACCCATGTCTTTAATTTTTCAAAGATATGGGTGACAGAATTTTGGCACCGGAAATCAGAAAATTTAAGGCACCGAAAGTTGGGTTGAAATTTGACATGGGATAATTGTAATTTTGGTCCCTAATTGTATAGGGATTTTGCAAGTTGATCCTTGAACCTCAACTATAAATAGGCCTAACCATTTCTCATTTTCTACATCCCATATTTGTCATTCTCTACTTCAGGCATTATTCTCTCTCCCTATTTGTAAATTTCCACTTGTATTTTTGGAGTGAAATATATTTGGTAGTGCCTGAGGGCGTAGGCAAAATTTGCTGAACCTCGTTAAAATTCTGGTGTTCTTTATTGTTTATTTCTGTATATTTTGTGAGTGTGATTGTAGTGATTTATTGTGCTCTTAAATTACGATAGAGGGATTCTGGCTAGGAAAGACCTGGTACTTAAGCGATCCACCTCTCTTTCCTGAAAATTGAACTTAGTGTGATTTTTTAGTACAATAATTTTACTCTTTTACACGCTTCTGCGCAATGGCACCAGAACTATATCTTTTTAAATGGCCTCACTTTCATAACCAGGTAAAGTAATTCTCCATTAACTGCTTTTGCAAATTTTCTTCTTGAAATTCGTATAACAACTTATGGCAATGTTCAAAATAAACTTATGGGCACCTAAGCCAATAATTTTAATAAAATGAAAATAAATATATACTTATTAAATATTAAACAAAAAAATAGTATAATTTTTTATATAAAAAATAGATGGACATAAATAGATTTAAATTAATCATTTATAAACATTTTTAAGTAAACTTTGAAATTTATATTTTGACTTGGATTGAATTTGATATTAATCGGACTCATGGAGAACCTACTAAGACTTTATTTTGTTCAAAAACTTTTAAGTTAATATCAATATGTATGAAAT
Organism: Gossypium hirsutum; assembly: GCF_007990345.1. Lineage (NCBI taxonomy): Eukaryota > Viridiplantae > Streptophyta > Magnoliopsida > Malvales > Malvaceae > Gossypium > Gossypium hirsutum. The sequence continues at coordinate 36,868,568 of NC_053428.1, forward strand.
TATTAAAAATCAACTATTATTTTATTTTCATTTCAAAGAAAAAAACTATAATTTTATTCAAAATACCAAAACAATTACCAAATTGTAATTTTGTTTGAAAATACCAAAATAATTGTTAGCAATATTTACTTCATTATAACGTAAAACTGAATTATGAATTAAAAAAAAATTTACCGATAGATAAACTAAATCTAAAAACATTAAAATTTAGAAAATAAAACCAAAAGTATTAAAATTATAATATATATACACTAGTTTTCTATAGCGTACTATGTTATTATTTAAACATTGGTTTATTAGTTAAAATTTTCCTTTGAAACAATATTTGGAAGATATAAACAACTTCAAAAAATTACTTAAATTTAAAATATAATATAATGTTAAACCAAAGGTATTAAAGTGTATGCAAATAATTTTAGTAGCATATTTTAAAAAATATAAGCAATAACCTTTGTTCCCTTCAACATCGTCAATGTAGCTTAAAAAAATAAAATATTAAAATATTAAAATTCTAAAAATTAACTAGTAGCAGTGATTAATTCTCTCATCGTGAATGCTCTCCAAAGAGGTAAATAGTTGGTCTTAAAATATGCTTCATTCTCATGGACAAGGATCAAACTCCCGACCTCATGGTTAAGGGATGAGGTGAACAACTACTACACCACACCTCATGGTTAAATTAATTCTTGTATTTTAAAATTTAAATAATTTTATTTCTCAATTTAAAGTTTTTATTCAATTATTGACTTTTTTTTCTTCCAAAATTTATCTACTATATTTTTGTTCAATCTTATATCGCGTCATATTAGGCAACTTAATAAGTTCTCAATTCTTTGTCTTCTTCATTAAAAAAAAATCATGTCATAACAAATCAAAATACTCATGTATTAATAATTGTGTTTCCACTAAAATTTTCAAATAAAAAAATTAAAAGGATTTAACTTTTAAAGTGTTAAGTATATTAGCTAAACACCAAATTTTGTGAAAATGTATAACCATGTTTCAAAAAAGAATGAAAAGAAAATCAGATATATTATATAATAAATGTTATCTTATGATAAGAAGATAAAGCCACAACAGCACTACCTGTTGATATAATTTCAATAAGAATCTAATAGAATTCCGGAAACCCTCATTGTTCAAAATGTTTATATTCGAAGTTAAACTCCCCAAAGTTTTGGTTGCCGAAGGCTCTCAATTGTTGCTTTTGTCCTCAAGGAAGTTTATATTGTGTTGGATACTTGTGACAGAGCTAGATCCATAAATTTTTGTGGTTGGTCCCATGGTGTCGTTGTTGAGGATCTCAGAACCATTAGAAGCACTGGGTTAAGAAGACCAGCTTGCAAAGTAATCTAAATCATCAAAATTTGACGGCCATGATGTTCCAACATTGAATTATTTATCTCCTTCCACTCTTCTTCAGCTGGAATTCTTGGCTCTAACGACTATGATCTATCAAATTTGTAGTGATCTGATTATTGATAGAGACTGGCGATTTAGTAGCTCTCACTCTCGAGAAATTATTTTATGGACCCTTTCTACTACATCGTTTATGGTCATTTTTCTAATTATTTAATGACATTTCAACAAATTTTTTCATGTCATTGACACATAATTTTGGTATTTTTTTTACCTTTAACCATGAAGCCCGAACCTCGAATACCAAGCCCTAATCCTAAACCAAAAATCCTAAACCCGAACTAAACTCGAACCTTAAACTTTGAACTCGAATCTTAAACCCCAAACACAAATCTTGAACCTCAAGCTCAAACTCGAACCCAAACCCTATAACACCTCGAAATTTGGGGTTAGAAGAATTAAGGTTGGTTGGTTGGTTAGGGTCAATAATTCAGATGGATCTTTAAGTGAGTTTTTACATTTTAGAGTTAACGATAAGTCTAATGGTTTAGTGGTTAAGCGGCACTTTTCCTTGGGTCTTGAATTCAAATTCTTATGTACATTAGTATGACTTATTTTTGTTTTTTTAATATATATTTAATTGGTTGTTGTTAAAAGTTATTTTAATTATTTATTTTATTTTGTTGAAAATAAAGAAATCCCTACTAAAATTCTCACATTTGTCCATGTTTTCTCTCATGTCTCCCTATTTCATATTTTTGTTATTTTTTTTAGGATAATATTTTTAATTTATTAATACTTTTATTTTTTAAAAGTTATTTTAAGATAACTCTTTTATATCAGATTAGATTTAAAAGTTAAAGTAGGATAAGAATTAGGTTTTAATTATTTAATTTTATTTTCGTATTTATTTCACACCACATGCGCAATCATGTTGGTTTTTGAAATTCAATTGCAAACAGCAAATTGAATTAATTGTTCTTTCCGTGTTGCAATTCTATTTCTCTTTTCACTTGAGTATTGCTGGTCATGATTGTTCTTTGATTCTTTTTTCTTGTACGCTGTTAAGTTTTAGCTATTTTTGCATTGTCTCGGTTGTTTCAACGCTGTTAGCATTCACTGTCGCTTATCAAAGATTTTGTGTGTTCTTTATTTCTTTCTTCGTTCAACTGTCGAATCAGGTTGGATCGTTGATTAGGTGTTGATTTGATGATGGTTTTGTTTTCTCTTTTTCTATCGTGAAATATAAGTGTTGTTTCTTTTACTACCTGATCTATTGTAGAAACCTGTAAATAGTCTAGAAACATGTATAGCCGAAGTAATTAGAATTTTGTCAACACAAAAAGAGGTATTTTAAATTTTTAGCGCCAAAGACACGCATAAATTACTTGTGTCGTCTGGAATTAATTGTTATAAAAAAATAATTATAGGATGCATTGCAAGTATTAAAAAGAATATGTGTAAAATATCAATTATTTAATTTGCTTAGATATGTAAACGTTGTGTTGCTTTAGGGTTTTTTTAGCCTTTCGAACTTTCACCATTTTAATTTAGTTAATTATTTTTAAAGAAGCAGTTCATTTCTTATTTTTGAAAGGAAATATATACTTATGTAATTATGTTACTTTGAATCAAATTCTAATATCCTTAAAATATTTGCAAAATCATTATTATTTACTTCATGAACCTCTAAGCTATCTTTACATGATTTTCGTTCAAGTTGATTGTAATGTGATATGCTAAACCTAATATGCAAAAATGTTTCGATGTGATGTATGGAAATTGTTTATTATTGTTCTGTAATTTGAAAACTGTATACGAGTAAGTGATTCTGTTTATATTAAACTAAATTGTTTTGCAAATACTGTTATTTACTATGGAAACGAAATACGAGTATGTCGATTCTGTAATCTATGTGCATTTTGATATGGTTTGCATCTGCATTTGGGATTGAGATTTGTTTTCGACGAGAATGAAGTTCGTATTGGCAATTTCACTACATTACTATATTTTAGCGGTCTATCTGCAATAATAAAAGTGGCATATGGCCACATTGTGGTGTGTTCGGCTTGATGGGTCCACCATAACCTAAATAGTGATGTGTAGAGGTTGAAAAGGGTATACCCTTATCGGTGTGTATATGGGATTTGTAGAGATGGTGTGTAGTGGTTGGCTAGGTGGGAATTTTGCATCATTCCTCATCTGATTTTGTTATGCATATTTGTTATGTGTATTAGTAACATTATGTGTTATTCTGATGTGATTTCTATTTATGATTCGGATTTTGCTAATGTAAGTTTTTTTGGTTAGTTAACTTTACAATCAGAGTATCATTCTGTTACTATTTTTTTTGCGATTGTTTTAGACTCACACTGAGCTTTCGTAACTCAATCCCTTAGTTTTCCCTTTCAGGTAATCCGTGAGCTTAGGTGTTGGACTCGACAAACTGGAGGTCTGATAAACAACACATTTTGGTTTCAATTAATAAAGTCTTTCATAAGTTTTAATAAACTGATTTTATTCAGACTGTAAGTAAATTTTATGGACTGCAGTATGATTTTTTATTTTGGGATTTTCATAAAACTTTGGGTTTTCTTTTGTTTCTGAACTAATGATGCAGTCGTTGAGAGCACTAAAAATATCCTATCCCTATAAAATATCAAAAATAATAAAAATAAAAATATAAGAGAAGTAGATTCAAATCCTTAGGGATCGGATTTGCACAATTGCTTGTTCCTCGAAATTCTGGTCAGAATCATGTCCAAGAAAACTTGCGTACTGGGAAAAAAAATAAAAAAAATAGAATTAAAAGTTTTGATCTGGAAAAAGATAAAATAAAAACAGAATTAAAATTTTTTATTGAAATTTCAAAAATTAAAATTAAAATAATATAAATAAACAGAGTTGAGAAAAATGTGTTCTTATAGAGAGATTCCAGTCTCTGGTTACCTCGATCCTCCTTAGGTTCAATCCTCAGCTTTTAAGTGATCCTTCTCAAACAGAATAAGCCAGTTATAGTGGAAGAGGACGCCTACGACCACCAGCTCCAAGATTTTAGACTTACGATTTAGCGGAACTTGACTCTAGCCAACAATCGCTTTTGTGGGATCATCTTATGCTAGATCATCACTTCTCAATGGAGAATACCACGCCACTTTGTCTCTTGGGCTCGCCAACCTCTGACGCAGTAAGCTAACGAACCGACTGTGCAACATTTCCAAAATATACAAAGCGGTCGTTCCTTACACACGTTGAAAAGATCACTTTTTAAGGGACATGGACGGAAGCGTCAACCTTGTAATGCAGAGAAACGATGAATACTCGTTTGAGAAAGCTAAGCGCGGATTCTAAGCCTCATGAACCCTTTTGGGGATTTTTGACAACCTTTGGCTAGATAAATTTAGTGGCTTATGATTTTTAGGGAAAATGAAATAAGTGTAATAGAAATAGACTTAATAAAAAAAATGGAATTTTATTGAATAAAGAAAAGAACAAGGCTAAACTTTTTTTTGGGGAGGGAGTGTTTACAGAAAAGATGATATCAAATTTGAGCCACTCCATCCACTATTTATAGTACTAGGAAACCTAGTCTAGTCCTACTTAAATTCTAAAACATAAATACAGATAATTAAAGATAATTAAATATAATTAAAGATAAAAGCTAAAATAAAATCTAAATAATAATATCTAACAATTATCCTAATATAATTAAAAAATTAAATAGAGTCTTGTGTTTATAAAATATCTCTTCTTTGTATTTTTGTCTTTATGTCTTCCATGCTTGCATTTTCGACACCACCTTTTCTCATATGTCGCATGCTGACCCACTTTATCTCTAAATTTACGCTTTTCGCCCTTAAATTTACTTTTGCCTTCAATTTAGTCCTAAAAGATAAAATACCATAAATAGCCCAAATTAGTAGGTTCATACTCAAAATAAATATACAATTAACACATAAAAATATGTCATTTTAGAGTATTATCAAATTCCCTCTACTTAGCCCATGCTTGCCCTCAAGTATGGTTCCTATCCACTGTGAAATTTAGAATTTGCCATGAAAGAAGTACCACTCCAAAGTTTTACAAAAATTAGTCAAAATGCATATGAAAAATAAAGAGAACCCTTAGCTAGCTTTAAGTAAAATTGAAAAAGTATTCTAATTAACACACACAAAAATTAAGATCGACTTGGATTATTTCATGAAAATTAGGTAATTTACGAAACCTAACAAGACACCTTATTTGTTTCTACCTTTAGTCCCCGCATTTTATTAATACATCTTCTTTTTTCTTTTTTCCTTTTTTTTAAATTTATTTATTTATTTATTTATTTATTTTTGCTTAAGAATATATTGAACCTTTTGACGCGAAGAGAGATTACAGCCAAGCACCCCCCGATTACTCAGCCCAACATACTCCTAATTTATTATATTTTTCTTAAGAATATATCGAACCTTTTGACGCGAAGAGAGATGACAGCCAAGCACCTCACCCCGGTTACTCAACCCAACACATTCTTAAGTATTTTAATTTCGGTTAACGGAGTTTTACCTAACACGTCACACAACCTTTTGATCCGAAGTAGGATGACTACCTAAGCACACTACCTCGGTTACTCAGCTAGTCACATTTTAGGCTGCGCTCATAACGACAAAAACATTATTATTAAACAAAAATTTAATTTTGGAGGACTTAGGAGCAACAATCAAGTGTCAAAAATAAATTTCAGCAACCACCTTAATAGTCTTGAACATATTTTAAGCATGCAATTGTATTAAGTGTCCCCTTTGTATTTAGACTTAATCAAATTTACTAAAAGCAAAATAGGGTTAACTCTATTAATCATAATTATTTTAACATAATATAAATAAAACAGTGGAGATGAAATCAATTATAGAAAAATCATAATTTTCTCAGAAGACAAAAATCATGCTTGTAGGTCAACTAGTAGGCAATTCCTGGTAAAAATCTTGAGCATGAAAAGAGACAGAATATTCTAAAAAATTAAATGTGGGCAGAAACGAGCATAAGGCAACAGCAACAGCAACATAACACTAAAAACAACAAATAAATGATAGGAATAATGAGGAATGCCCCTCCCTACTTAAAACACATTATCCTCGATGTGGAAGAAAATAAACAAATAGGTGGAAAAAGCTTAGAACTCCATGTGTAATTACTATCAGAGAGGACGGTGCACGAGGAGAGGAAGGCGATGGCACGGTGGTTTCATGTAGAACGGAAGAAGAAGGCGAAGTGACAAGGGATGGCGATGGGGTAGGTGAAGCGTGCGACAGCGGCTTGACTTCGAGTTCTCACCATAGTGGCTGAAAATCAGTGATGAATGGGTGGGGAGAAGGTGCGGCGGCTGATGGGATTTTTGGTGTAAAAATAGGTTTATTTTTAGGGTTTGAAGGGTGTATAGGAATGATCTGAAGGGTGAGTGTTTGGAGGCAGGTTTTAGGTAGTCACGGGGCAGGGACACACTATTCTTGATTAGAATAAGGATAGGATAAGGGCTGTTTGTTAAAGTATGCCAATTCCTGAGTTTTTCTTCCTCGCCGATTTACCTAGATAGAAGAAGAGAAACTTATTAATATCCAAAAAAATAAAATAATAAATAATAAAAGAAAAAGAAAAAGGAAGAATAATAAAAAAATAAAATAAAAAAATTGGGTTATCTCCCAACAAGCGCTTGTTTAATGTCGCTAGCTTGACGCCTCAACTAGCATTGGGGCTGTTCCAGCTGAATTCTTTCATCCGTAGAGGCTTGGAAATTATCCTTTTTTACTACATCCATCATATTCGGATTCAACCGTCTTTGCGCCTCTCACCTTAGTTTCATGTTTTCCTCCAAGAAAATCTTATGTGTGCCTATCAAGGGGTTAATCCCTTTTAAGTCGGCAATGGTCTCATCATTCTCCAAAAATGTGTGTTTGAGATGCTCGGGAAGTGATTTTAATTTCAGATCTGGTGCCTGCACAACAGAAGGTAGAAGTTTAGTATCCATAAGGGCCAACAATTTATTAATAGAAAAATTATTAAACATCATTTTTGATTTATCTTCATAAGATGGCTCAAAAGTTTTTTCTACTAATGAGTCAATTATGTCGACACAGTTTACGTTCAAGATTTCACTTGGGTGACTAATAGCATCGTAAACATTAAACTTCACAATCTTTCCATCAAACTCCATCGTGAGGGTTTCACTACACACGTCAATCTTAGTATTTGCAGTACTAAGGAAAGGTCACCCCAACAAGATGTCTAAAAACCTAGGAGCTTTGTCTTCTTCCATTTTTATCACATAAAAATCTGCAGGGAAAATAAGCTCGTTAACTTTCACTAATACATCTTCGAGGACTCCTTCGGGATACACAACAAACCTGTCCGCCAACTGTATGATAACACTTTTTTCGTTAAAAAACTCGCATTAAGTGATTCATAAATAGAAAAAGGCATGACATTTATGGAGGCCTCTAAATCACACATAGCATTTTTTATTCCTAAGTGGCCTATTTTGCATAGTATTGCAAATATGCCCCTATCTTTGCATTTTGCTGGCATCTTCCACTGTAACATTGCGGATACATTCTTACCAACGTTTACCCTATCATTACCTGTTAAATTTCACTTGTTGGCACAGAGCTCTTTAAGAAACTTGGCATATCGTGGAATTTTTTTGATGGCATCCAACAGTGGTATGTTGATCTCGACATTTCTAAATGTTTCGAGGATCTCCTTGTCCTTTTTACCTTTACGACACTGGTATAACCTTCTTGGAAATAGAGGTTGAATTTTAGGCAATGAAGGTTCTGATTGGACCTGCTCATCGTTCTCAGGCTTTTCTTGGGAATAATCTTAGCCAAGATTTCTGTCAGGAATTGGTTTCAATACCTTTCCATTTCACAACGTCACTGCATTTGTGTGTTGTCTTGGATTAGGTTCTGTTTGTAACGGTAGCTTCCCTTGAGAGTTTAATTTCTCAATTGATATGGTCAATTCTCTTATAGATGCCTTCGCTTCTTTTTGGAAATTAAGAGTTTGCTATTGGAAATCAAAGACATTAGCTACTAATTTATTAACCATAGTTTCTAGAGAAGTACCTGAATATCGTGGCTGTTATGGAAACTGATTTTAGTATGGCTAATTATACCGTGGGTTGGCCCCATAACTCAAGTTAGGATGGTCCCTCCATCCTGGGTGGTAGGTACTAGCGTAGGGTCATATTGCCTTTGTAGTGGTCTAGGGAAGTTTCCCATAGCATCTAAATGAGCCATAGTATCATCATACATACAAGGCCATGCATTCGTTGTATGTTTAGATGTAACATAGATTCCGCATAGCAGGGCTAGTTTTGTTTTTTCTACAACAATAGAATTCAGAATATTACTAAGTCTATCAACTTTATCTTCTAAGGTCAAATTACTTAGCTGGTGAACCCTTCTAGAGGGCTCAGGATTGGCTAGAAATTGCTGAGTGTCTGTAGCCGTCGTGGATACCAAGTCCTTTGCTTGTTGGAGAGTCATGTTGACCAACGCTCCTCCACTAGCGGAGTCTACCATATTCATCTCTATGGGTTTTAGGCCTTCATAAAAGTACTGGAGAAGAGATTGTTCCGTTATACCATGTTGTGGGCAACTTGCATACAACTTCTTAAACCGCTCTCAGTAGTCGAAAAGACACACTGCTTCTTTTTGCCTTATTCCTACGATCTCCCTTCTCAACTCAACTGCAGACGATGCTGGAAAAAACCTATTAAGAAACAAACGAAAAAGATCAGCCAAAGTTATAATAGATTTAGGGGGTAGATAAAATAACCATTCCCTAGCAGAATCTACCCCCTAGTGAAAGAGGACGCCTACGATTTATCTACCCCCTTAGTGATCCTTGTCAAACAAAATAAGCCAGTTATAGTGGAAAAGGACACCTACGACCACCAGCTCCAAGATTTTAGACTTACGATTTAGCGGAACCTGACTTTAGCCAACAATCGCTTTTTGGGATCATCTTATGCTAGCTCATCACTTCTCAATGGCGAATATCATGCCACTTTGTATCTTGGGCTCGCCAACCTCTGATGCAGTAAGCTAACGAACCGACTGTGCAACATTCTCAAAATATACAAAGCAGTCGTTCCTTGCACACGTTGAAAAGATCACTTTTTAAAGGATATGGATGGAAGCGTCAGGCGCGTAATACGGAGAAATGATGAATACTCGTTTGAGAAAGCTAAGCGGAATTCTAAGCCTCATGAACCCTTTTGGTGATTTTCGACAACCTTTGGCTAGATAAGTTTAGTGGCTCATGGTCTTTGAAGAAAAGGAAATAAGTGTAATGGAAATAGACTTAATAAAAAAATAGAATTTTGTTGAATAAAGAAAAGAACAAGGCTAAGCTTTTTTTTTTGGGGGGGGAGGTGGAGGGAGTGTTTACAGAAAAGATGATATCAAATTTGAGTCACTCTATCCCCTATTTATAGTACTAGAAAACCTAGTCTAGTCCTACTTAAATTCTAAAAGATAAATACAGATAATTAAAGATAAATAAAGATAAAAGCTAGAATAAAATCTAAATAATAATATCTAACAATTATCCTAATATAATTAAAAATTAAATAGAGTCTTGTGTTTATAAAATATCTCTTCTTTGCTTTTTTGTCCTTATGTCTTCCATGCTTGCATTTTAGGCACCACCTTTTTTCCTATGTCTTATGTTGGCTCACTTTATCTCCAAGTTCATGCTTTTCGCCCTTAAATTTACTTTTACATTCAATTTAGTCCCTAAAAGATAAAAGACCATAAATAGCCCAAATTAGTAGGATCATACTCAAAATAAATATACAATTAACACATAAAAATATGTTATTTTAGAATATTATCAACTAAATTTGTGGTTCCATGCATGTACTTTAGCTGATTGATTAGCTATCTTATTTAAAAAATCACTCAATTTTCAAGAGATATTTTATAGTTTCTATTAAAAAAATAAATGATGGATTTTTCGTTGTTGCAATGATTTTGACATTTCAGTTAACAATTAGGAAAACTTGAATTATTTGTAACACAAATAATAATTATCAATTTGGTTTTATTTTAATCTTAACTACAATTAAATTATTGATTGCGACACAGAAATTTAACTTCAACCAAATTTTGTTAAACATAAGATGAAAATGATTTTTAAAAAAAAATTTTAAATTACGAACAGTATTTTGTTTAGAGCCACTTCAGTGGCCAATGCGACCTCCGAATTTCGGTCGAAACTTTTGGGTCAGATTTTAGGGTGTTACATTTAGTGGTATCAGATCCAGGTTTGTAAAAACTCGGCTTGTGTTTTTAATGTGTCTGCGTGCATGGTTTTAAATTTTTTTTTGACAAAAGCATACCATAATATTTGGAATTATTTTCTTTAAACAAAGTGTCTGAGACTCCGGTATTGGTCCATAGGAACTTTGAAACTGTAAGATTAGAACTGTAAAGCTTTTGAATAATTATTGGCATTGTGTTTTGAAAAATTGTAGATACCTTAAGATATTATACTCAGGAACTGCAATGGAATCTGATGGTAAAAGAAATCATGAGGATCAATCTAGTGGGACTTTAGATGAGTCCTCTGCGTCTCTTGGGGTTGTGTTTGCTCATGAAACGAAGGTTGCTATGGTTATGCCAGCTAATAGAGGCAGTAATTTGGAGATTGCTATTGATTCGTTGACCCGGTATGTTTTGGGGGGTTCTAGAGAGGGTCTTCAAGACCATGTTGGAGAGGTCTAGAGAAGAGGAAAAGAGTAAATGTATTGAGTGTGAGGGTAAAGGGAAAGGTAAGCCTCAGAATAAGAGAGGTATTAGTCCATCTAGTTTAGGTCCACAAGCTATGAAGCGGGCTAAATTCCAGAAAAATTATGGGAATAGAAATGTGGGTGGTTCTGGTAGTGGTTTAGATGTGTCGTTATGTGGGTTTCGTAAGAAGCGCCATTCGGGTGAGTGTTGAAAGAAGTTTGGAGCGTGTTTTAGATGTGGATCGATAGAGCATCGAATTAAAGATGGCCCTTGTCGACCACCTGTTCAGAAGCAAGCCCCGAAGAAGATTTGAAATGAGAGAGCTGGAACCGATGCCGAGACAGGTATTGATATAGGATACTTTATTTTGTGTGTTGTACTGCCTTAGTTATGATTGGGTTGTTGATTGTTTGTGTGGTATTCTCATGTTAGTAAGATAGATTCGTAAGAGTAAGGTTAGGTATTTGTCTGATAGTGCATTTTGAAATTAGATTGCGCAACGGAAGTGTGGTAGCAAATTGTGCGAGTTATGGTGGGGAATTTCAGGGATAAAATTTCATTAAGGAGGGATGAGTTGTAACACCGCAAAATTTGGGGTTAGAAGATTTAAGGTTGGTTGGTTAGGGTCAGTAATTCAGATGAACCTTTAAGTGAGTTTTTACATTTTAAAATTAATGATGAGCCTAATGGTTTAGTGGTTAAGAGTCACTTTTCCTTGGTCTCGAGTTCAAATACTTGTATACGTTAGTGTGAATTATTTTTAAAAATATATATATTTGATTGGTTGTTTAAAGTTATTTTAATTATTTTATTTTATTTTGTTGAAAATAAAAAAATCCCTAAAAAAATTTTCAGGTTTCTCCATGTTTTCTCTCACGTCTCCCTATTTCATATTTTTGTTATTTTTTATTAGGATAATATTTTTAATTTATTAGTACTTCTATTTATTTTTTTAAAGTTATTTTAAGATAACTCTTTTATATCATATTAGATTTAGAAGTTAAAGTAGGATAAAAATTAGGTTTTAATTATTTAATTTTATTTTACTATTTATTTCGCGTCACGTGCGCAAGCACTTGTTTTGTGAAATTCAATTCTATTTCTCTTTTCACTTGGGCATTGTTGGTCACGATTGTTCTTTGATTCTTTTTCCTTGTTCACTGTTAAGTTTTAGCCACTTTTACAATGTTTCAATTGTTCCAACATTGTTAGCATTCACTGTCGCTTATTAAAGATTTCGTGTGTTTTTCTTTCTTCATTCAACAAGTGTCGAATTGGGTTGGTTTTTGAGGGTGTTTTGATCGTTCATAGGTGCTAAGAATAGCATAATCAAGTATGTTTCTGAAACTACTGTAATTAGGGGTTGATTTGATGATGGTTTTATTTTCTCTTCTTCTATCGTGAAATATATGTGCTGTTTCTTTTACTACCCGATCTATTGTAAAAACTTAAAAATAGTCTGAAAACATGTATAGCTACAGTAATTAGAATTTTGTCAACACATAAAGATATATTTTAAATTTTTAGTGCCAAAAGATACGCATAAATTACTTGTGCCATCTGGAATTAATTATTATAAAAAATAATTATAGGAACATTACAAATATTAAAAAGAATGTGTAAAATACCAATTATTTAATTTGCTTAGATTTGTAAATATTATGTTGCTTTAGGCTTTTTTGAGCCTTTTGAATTTTCACCATTTTTATTTAGTTAACTATTTAATTTAGCAATACTGTATTTTGAGACCTGAGCAATGTTTAGCTAATAGAATTGACAAGTAACTTAATTGTTGACCTTCAATACTTCATGATGTAAAAAGGATAATGAATATTAAAAAATATTATTAAATTATAAATGAATTTAATAAAATAAAACATGGCAGCAATGAAAATATAAATTACCATAATAAAATAATTAGAAACTAGTACTAATGGACTAAAATCAAATAAAACCCTAAATTATTTACAAAAGTTTACCGTTGTAATTAAAAGGTAGGATTGAAGTGGAAAAGAAAACAAATAAAGAATTAAATCTACAAGTATCCCAAAATATTTTATTCTCAATACTTTCATCACTGATTAGAATTAAAATAATAATAATAATTTTATTTTTATTTATTTAATTAAAATAATAATATTATTTAAAATAAATATTGTTGAGGCCCAGTTTTGGCCCAGATACAAACCAAGTACCCAAAACCCAATTACCCCAAAAACTAATCAGCCTAATTACAAACCCTAACCCACTACCCTAAACTTTTCCAAGAAACCCTAGCCCCCTAGGTGTGCCGCCCCTACTGCCTGCCACCAGCACACCTGCCCACTGCCTCCACCTGCTCCACCGCTTGTCAGCCACCTGCCACCGCCACTTGCACCTGCAAGTTAGATAAAGAAAAGGCAGTAAATAATAAACAAAAGCATGTAAAATGGCTTTAAAAAGCCAAGCCAAGAATGTTTTGGGGATTTTTTCGGTAATATTGATATACAAAAAAAAAGGCATTAGATTTAAAAGCAAAATATTATCTAAATACGAAAGACAAACAGCAAACAAGCAGATCAAGAACAAATTCATTGAGCAAAGGTTTTTTAGTTTACTTTTCTTTTCATTTTTTTTATTATTCGAATACATATATATATTTCTTTTACTTTTCTTTTGAAAATATAGCATATATATAGACATATAAAAAATAAAGTAAAAAAATAAAAAAATTTACCTTTTTTCGAATTTTCGGCCATCGTGTACGGTGGCCGGCGGTGGCGGATCAGCAGAGGCGACGGCGGCCTTCTCGGCCAAAGCTGGGCCTAGCTCAGAGAGAATTCTCTCTTCTCTCTCTCTCTTTTTTTCCCTCAGGCTAACAAATAAATTTTTTTTTCTCAAAAACATGACTTTTATAGCCCCCTAAAACGACGTCGTTTTGGGGCTGGTCATTAACATCCAAAACGAAGTCGTTTTGCCTTGGCTGACCCGAATCCGACCCACTCCAGGCCTAGGACCCGCGTGTTTTTAATGGAAGGGCTAATTGCACTTTTAGCCCTTCCGCTTTTTTATTGTTTTGAAATTAGATTTTTCATTATTTATAATTTTGCCCTGTAATTTATTTTGACCTTCAATTTGGTCCCTCTTGGTGCTGTGCGTTTTGGGAGGAGGGGATATTGCCCATTTTGGTCCTCCCTTGTTATCCGCGTGCCCAAATTGGTCATTCTCTTCTTTATTAATTTTCGAATTGGCCTCGAACTTTTACTTTAGGTTCATTTTAGTCCTTTTTGTTATATTCAATATTTTAATTAAATTAATTGGTTTAAAATTATTATATTTACTATTATTATTCCATTATTATTACCTAATACATTATTATCATCATTATTTTTACTTTATTATTAATCTAACGTACTGATGTTATTACTTTTATTTTTATTTTAGTGTTAAATTAATTAAGTTCATATTGTTATTATTATATTATATGTTTTCTTTCGTGTTTATTTATTGTTTTATTATTAGTCAATTTAATATTGCTAATTATTATTTATTATCGTCCTTATTAACACATCATCATTGTTAACATATATATATACATGTGTATTTTTCATGTACATATTAGTATTTTCTAATATTATTACAAATATATTATTTCTTTTATTATATTATTAAAACATTATTTTTTATTATTATTTTCTTTATCGTGAATATTATTGTTATTTTTATTCTAATATTATATTTTAATATTTTTCATTAATTGTATCATCGTTCGCATTATTTACGAATTCCTATTGCAAATGATATATATATATTTAATTAATTTCAATAAATAAGGCAACGTATCGATTACAACACTAAGTCGCTGATTTCATCGCTATGTTGGGTGAATATCATTGGCTCGTGTTAAAAACGAAACGTCTTTCTAAAAAACCAAAAATTTCAAATTCTCGTATTTCAATCGGATCGCGATTAAATGTTAAATTAAACTTGTATTTTTGAGAATTAAGACAACGCGTGTTTAACAAGATACCAATTTTTGGGTGTCGCGAGGGTGCTAATACCTTCCTTGTGCATAACCGACTCCCGAACCCTATTTTTCTCTGGATTTTCACGTAGACCCAAATTCGGCCTTCATTTTTGTTCAAAAATAATTTTTCTTTTTTTTAAAAAAAAAGGCTTTATTAGGTGTCCGATCACACCTAGGAAAAAAGATTGGTGGCGACTCCTTTTCTCTTTAAAACCAAAATTCAATTTTCAAATTTTCAAATAATCGCCTCAATTAGTGACCAAAGCAAATTTTTACGTAGTTACAGCTGGCGACTCCGCTGGGGACATTTTTTTTTAGAGTCGAGTCTAGAATTAAACGCGTGTTGTCAAAATTTTCAAAATTCCTTGTTCAAATTAATATTTAGTCGTGATCCTTAAATTTTGTTTTTGAAAAGTCATGCACTTGCATCATGTTGTAAATATTCTTCTAACTTATTTTATCTTGTTGTTTTTCAGCTCTAAGTTTTTATGGTTTTAGTTTTTTTTAGTTTAGTTTTTAAATAAAACGTAAAGATTTGTGAGTTTCTCCCTACACACCGTGCACTTGCATTTTTTCATAACATGAGCTCTCTACCCGGGCTCCGTCCGTTTAAGTGGAAGTAAACGCTATGCCTTCGTGAGTTAACTCGTCCCTCCGCACAGGCTAGTGAATACTTCCGGGTTACATATGACTTATGCTTTCGTGAGTTAACTTGTCCCTCCGCATAGGCATAAGTAAATGTAATCCCTCGAATTGAACTCATAAGCCTGTGATGGGCAATGACCAAGGTTCTGTACTAATCTTAGCAGATGACAGTACGAACAATTTGAGTACCTGTCTAGAACTGAAACCGCATGTAGTGAACCGTATGAGTCACCTAATTAGAGCCATGCCGAACATCTGTCCGTTAATAGTCACCAAAATAAGTACACGGGAGAAACGCCTCTTACCTTTCATTTCTTTTACATTTACACTGTTTATGCAAAGGAATTGAACATGGTAGCTTAATTTGTTAAATTTTCCATAGTTTTTCTTAGTTCATATTTGTTGTGATTACTAACCAAGGTTGTTTGCCTTTATTTTTATTTTTCATCATGCATCATAGGCATCTTGATTAGGAAGGTGTTGATTAGAGATTGGTTTCCAAAAATGGGTTTCTGATGGAGGAGTCAATTACACAAGTGACCAAGAAAAATGCCGTGATTCGAGACTGGTCTTTTAAAACTCAGAAAGCGAAAGGGGACAGTTTAACGGAAGGATGTATCTCCAATCTTCCCGAGCAAGTAACTTTAAATGCTCGTCAGAATAACCTCGAAGATTTGACTCAGATTTGAAAATAGTGGGATTCAGACACTAGGGGCATCTTCACCAAAAAGTAAGGAGATATAGCTCACTTGATCGCCGTCAACGTATACGAACAACTAATTCCAGCCATGGTTCGATTCTGGGATCCAGCTTACCAATGTTTCACTTTCAGTCAAGAAAATATGACTCTGACCATAGAAGAGTGTGTTGCCTTGCTTCGCATTGACAATGTACAATTCAGCAAGATATATGTGAAAGAGCCCAAACTAATGACCTTCAAGAAAAAGTTAGTGAGGTTGACGGGAATGACTAATACGTGGGCTGAAAAACAAATAAAGAAAAAGAATGAAGTTAGTTGTGTTCCATGGTTTTCTCTACGAGATTTAGTTCAAAACCATCCAGATATTGTGAAGAGAGTGGATTTGTTTGCTTTGGCCATTTATGGATTAATTGTCTTCCCAAAAGTTCTCGGGCATGTAGACGTTGCGGTAGTGGATTTCTTCGAAAGGTTGAGGCAAGGGATAAACCCCGTCTTGACTATCTTGGCTGAAACTTTTAGATCTCTAAACAGTTGTAAGAGAAAAGGGGAAGAACGTTTTATCGGATATACGCAGTTACTTAATGTTTGGATTCTAAGCCATTTTTGGATAGTAGAGCGCACACTCTTCCACATGTTTTCAAAAACATTTGCCCCATTGAAAGCTTATCTTGAGAAAGATTGGCCAAAGGATGTCACCGAATAGCACTAGGTTTCAGTTTTTTAAAACCTTCGTGACGAAGAGATAACCTGGAGAGCACCACGAATCCGTCCTTTAGTTCTATTATAAAAATGTGGAAGCCAAGATTGGGTGCCTTTACTAGGATTATCGGGAGGAATTGGATACGCTCTGTTAATGGTTCAAAGGCAGTTTGCTTCACGACAGTCATACCCGCTACCGGAGGATTGGCACAATCAGAGTTTGCCTTTACAGGTGAAGGCTACATGAAAAGAGTCCGAGATACTGCAAAGTCTTGGAAGGAAATTCACCTAATGGAGTTAGCCTTTTATGCTGACACTATCACTCAGGATTATGACATATGGAGAAAATGACGAGTGAATAGTCAACAAATCTCATCGACGAGCTACACTTTCCAGAATCCTTTCTCAGAAGAAATGCCATCCGAGCTGGAAGTAGCAAGACATGAATTCGAGCGTGAAAAGGCCAAGCTGTTACGGGATATTAGTTCTCTTCAAGAGGAAAACTACTAGCTGAAGATCGAGGTTCAAATTGAAGAATCCAAAACCATGAAAGTTTAAAAAGAAGCTGAGATCATGAGAAACGACTTAAGGGACCTTCATTTGGAAAATAAGAAATTAAGAAATACAATAAAAAATAGCGGTTTGGGCAAGTCGTCAGCAGAATGGAAGGAAGAAATTAATAATATTAAAGGTAGGATGGAATTGTGGAGAAGGAAAGCGAAGAAAAAAGAGGAAAAAGCTGCGCGTGTTGTGATAGAGTTAAAAAAGAAGAATCTTGAATATGAAACCATGTCTGCAGAACTAATGACTAGTCAGTCTAAACATCAAGAGCTAAGAGGGAAAGTACGAGAATTAAAAAATACACTGTAAGCTCAACAGCAACAGTTGGATAATCTCCTAAAAGCCCTGGAAGAAAAGAATAGTCAATACAATAGAGACACTCACGCCTACGAAAGAGTTCTTCAAGAAAAGGAAACGCAACTCGGCTTTTTGATCAATGAAATTCGCAAGGCGGCTATGCAAGTTGTGTAGTTATCAGATGAAGCCGAAGCTCTCAGTTGCCAATTCCCTCCGAGACAAAGATCAAGCATATCAGAATTCTTAGAACGAGTGAAGAAACAAGGCAATATGGCTAGAAAATTTGTGTAACTATTGAATCAAAGGTAGCGAAACGTTTTGTAATAGACTCTTTTGATTAATGAAATGCCTAAGTAGGGGCCATCTTGAAATCAACACCAAATTCTTGCACATTCATTTGTCATTCATCCGTTCATTACATGTACATATCACCATAATCATTCATTGAGGCTAAAACCGTATAATCCGCAGTTGCGACACTACAAGTCTGGAATCACGCCATTCTTATAAGATACGCTGAAAAGCTAGAATTATGGAAGCTGAGTTCAATGAGAGAATTGAAAGGATAGAAAGGACCCAAAGAGGATTGCAAGAGCAGCTGACCAAGTCACAACAGGAAGCAAGAGATCTGATGTTAAGATCTCGAGAGGAATCGCTCGAGCAAAGAGATCAGATGGCCAAATAATGGAGATGATGACAGCTTTGGTCAAAGGAAAGGAACCTATGCAGATCCCTGACATTATGGAGCCTCAGTCGAGAGTTAATCATGATCAGGATCCGCTCTACCCCCAGGATTCACTCCACCTTACGCTCATGCAACGCAAAGAGGATATCCTCAAGGGGAACCTGCAAGCCTCGAGCAACGACTTGTACCACCTGCTCATCTAGGGCAAGGTACATTCATATCAAACCCAGGAGCTAATCCTGCTGATCCCTATGTTCCAAATTTGGATGATGCAGTAGAAATAGCCAGGTTGAAAATGGATGATCATGATGCCCAGGATAAGTATAGGAGCTTGGAAGAAAGATTCAAGGCGATAGAATGTGCTGAAACCTTCTCTACATTAAGTGCCAAAGAGCTTAGTTTGGTGTCTGATCTGGTTCTGCCTCTAAAATTTAAAGTGCCAGATTTTGAAAAATATGATGGAACGAAATGTCCAAAGGCATATCTTATCATGTTTTTCCAGAAGATGACTGGTTACGTAAATGAAGATAAATTGCTAATACACTGTTTCCAAGACAGCTTGGTCGGATCAGCCCTTCGATGGTATAATCAACTTAGTAGAGAAAGGATCTAATCATGGAAAGACTTGGCGTCAGCATTTTATGAACAATACAAGCATGTATCTGACATGGTGCATGATTGATTAACTTTGCAGATGATAAAAAAGAAGCCAACGGAGACTTTTAGGTAATACGCGCAAAGGTGGAGAGATATCTTGGCCTAAGTAGAACCCCCATTAACTAAAACCGAAATAACGGTCTTCTTCATCAACACCTTGAAAACACCGTTTTATGATAAGTTGGTAGGAAGCACCACGAAAGACTTCGCAGATATTGTAATACCTGGGGAACTTATAGAGAATGCCATCAATATTGGAAGGATGGAAGGCCCCGAAAGCTCGAAAAGGGCAGCACCCATAAAGAAAAAAGAGGCAAAAACCCATATGGTGGGAACTGAGAGCCACCACACTTCCAATCCTTACCCAACCCAGCCACGACTTCGATATCACCAGGCTCCAAGCTTCTATTATCTTCCCCAAAACCCTTACTATCAAGCACCTCCTCCTTACCCCGTCTACGCCACAGATAACCAAAGACCATTTGCCATGTTCCCACCAAATACCATGCCTGCTCAAAACCAACCAAAACATGAACAAAGACTTGTAAAACCCAATTCTGAAAAACCTCAATTCACCCTTATTCCCATGTCATACGGAGAGCTGTACCCAAAACTGTTGGAAAAACAATTAATATCCCCGCATTATATGGCATCCCTAAAGCCTCCATACCTAAAATGGTATGATCCTAATGCCAGTTGCATATACCACGCCGGAAACCAGGGGCATTCTACAGAAAATTGTCTGGCCTTTAAAGGGAGGGTTCAAGGTCTTATTGATGCAGGCATTTTACGATTTGATGGTGCTAACAATACGGCTAGAAATCTACTCCCTAACCACACTGAAGGGAACGTGAGCGCGGTGACAAAAGAAGACAGGTGGCGTGCCAAAAGTTGTGTTTCTGAAATAAAGACACCGCTGAGAAAGATTTGGGAGGTAATGGTTGAAAAGGGGCCGTTCTGTCACCCCAACAAAATTTTTAAAGAAGGAAATACAAAAATTCAATGTTTTTGTGATTTTCATGAGATCGAGGGGCATGACATCCAGTCTTGTGAAGGATTTAGAAAACTACTTCAAGACATGATGGACAACAAGGAAGTCAAGATCTTTAACAAAATGAAAGAGGACGATGAATGAGAAGTATGCAGTTCTGATAATCAATCATTAGGTTTTCCTTATAGTGCTGATCGACCATTGGTGATTTATTACGATGCAAAAAAGGAGCAAGTGAAACCAAAGATGATAATTGAAGTACCATCTCCTTTCCCTTACAAAGACAACAAGGCAGTACCATGGAAATATGATGTCAACATTTTCATACCTGAATGTGAAAAATCCAAAGTCACGACCGAAAATGTTGGCGAAGTAGGACACTTCACCCGCAGCGGGAGGTGTTATTCTAAAGTGGTCGAACCAATGAAGAAGATTAATGACTTGAAGTAGAAAGGAAAGGCACCGATGCATGAGGCCGAGGTCGAACTTGAGACTCCGTCCGAACAAGTAGCTAAAAGGCCTGTGAATGAAGAGTTCATCAAACATAGTGAATATAACGTCGTGGAACAGTTAAGCAAACAACCGGCACGAATCTCGATATTATCCCTACAGTTGAATTGAGAACCACATCGGAATGCTTTGCTGAAAGTGTTAAATCAAGCTTACGTGGCAAGCAATATATCTGTCGAAAAACTTGGGTGAATAACCTGAACGCTGATAATTTTATTTCTTTTAGTGATGATGAAATACCGCCAAATGGTAGAGGCTCCGTAAAAGCATTACATATCACAACCCGTTACCCGTTACAAGGGTTATATAATACTAAATGTGCTCATTGATAACGGGTCAGCACTCAATGTCATGCCTTTGGTCACGCTTTCTAGAATTCCAATTGATATATCTTATCTGAGGCCTTGTCACTCTACAGTAAGAGCATTCGATGGGACAAGACGAGAAGTCATGGGAAAAATTAAAATTTCTCTAGAAGTGGGCCCCTATATATATGACATCGAGTTTCAGGTCATAGACATCATGCTTTCATATAATTACCTTTTAGGAAGGCCTTGGATCCATTCTGTTGGGGCAGTTCCTTCATCTCTCCATCAAAAAGTAAATTTTATCATGGATGGTCTTTTGGTCACTGTCGTGGATGAGGAAGACATTGTCGCATCTATCTCTGCTGATGCACCATACCTCGAAGTAAGCAAGGATGTAGTAGAATGTTCCTTCCGTTCCTTCGAATTCATCAATGCTACGTTCATTGCTGAAGGAAATAAAATTCTCGTGCCCAAGCTGTCAAGGAATACCCAAATGGGAATTAAGCTGACTGTGGGAAAAGAGCCCGAGTGAAGAAAGGGTTAAGGAGATATTAGCAAGGGATAGTTAGAGCGCTAAAATCAGTACCCCACAAGGCTTGATATGGTTTAGGGTTCGAATCGGATATGCAACAAAGAAGAAAATAGTTGCAGAAAGATCGAGAAAGGCAGATTGCAAGAGCCTTAGGCTGAGAATTAGAATAGGAGCCCATAAGTACCCTCCTTTGTCAAAAACATTTACATCTGCAGGAATGATATACCCTGGGCAAGATAATCCACGAAGCACGCTGTTATTGATTGAAAGGGGCCTTCAGAATGTCAGTATAAATGTCATTGACAAAGGAGATGATGTAATTAAAGATGTTTCAATGATAGTCCCTTGTCCTCTTGGATTCGTTTTGAACAATTGGACTGTTGTGGACCTTCTTGTAGTTTCTAAGTCTTTTCCAGAGTAATGCTCAATGTTAACACTCTTCTTTTTGTGTTTGCTCTTTATCATTTAAATGAACATTAATGGAGATGCATTTTGTCATGGTCTTTTCATTCTCATTAACTTCATAATTTTCCCCTCTTCTTACAGCCAGTCATTGCGTATATCTTACATCATGCCATAATATTATACTTGTTGTCCCCAATACTTTGATTCTCTTCTATAGTTTTCTTTTCCATTCAACTTTTAAGTGCTCAGATATCAACGATATGAACAAACCCGTTACAAATCTTGAAATCGATTTTGAGAAAGCTATTTGTTTAAGAGAGTTCGAAGCTGAGGAAAATGTTGAAGACTATGTCTCGTCTCCTGACTTACTAAGAATAGTAGAACAAGAAGATAAACAGATTCTACCTCATCAAGAATCTGTTAAGATAGTAAACTTGGGAAATGAAGAAAAGAAGCAAGAGGTGAAAATTGGGACCTCCATTTCAGATAACACCAAACATTGATTTGATTGCTTTGTTTCATGAGTACAAATATGTATTTGCATGGTCGTATCAGGACATGCCAGGATTGGATGAGGATGTAGTGGTCCATAGGCTCCCACTGAAACCA
Source organism: Gossypium hirsutum (assembly GCF_007990345.1). NCBI lineage: Eukaryota > Viridiplantae > Streptophyta > Magnoliopsida > Malvales > Malvaceae > Gossypium > Gossypium hirsutum. The sequence goes on from NC_053428.1 coordinate 36,891,311, forward strand.
GAATGCAAACCCATTCAATAAAAGCTAAGACTAATGAGACCTGAAATGCTGTTAAAGGTAAAAGAAGAAGTCAAGAAACAATTCGATGCTGGCTTTCTACAAGTCTCCAAATACCCACAATGGGTAGCTAACATAGTCCCAGTACCGAAGAAAGACGGCAAGGTACGAATGTGTGTGGATTATCGCAATCTGAATCGAGTAAGTCCTAAAGATAATTTTTCTTTTTCACATATCGATACATTGGTGGATAACACAGCCAAACATTCATTGTTTTCGTTCATGGATGGATTTTCGGGTTATAATCAGATAAAGATGGCTCTTGAGGATATGGAGAAAACTACTTTCATAACGATGTAGAGAACATTCTGTTATAAGGTGATGCCGTTCGGATTAAAGAATGCTGGGGCAACTTATCAGAGGGTCATGGTGATGTTGTTTCATGACATAATGCACAAAGAAATAGAAGTCTACGTAGATGATATGATCGCCAAATCCAAGGAGGAAAGAGAGCATGTTTGAAACCTTAGGAAGTTGTTTGAAAGATTGAGAAAGTTCCAGCTGAAGCTTAATCCAGCCAAGTGTACGTTTGGGGCTACCTCGGGAAAATTGCTAGGCTTCATCGTCAACGAGAGAGGCATCAAAGTTGATCCAGATAAGATAAAAGCCATAGAATAACTACCACATCCGTCCACACAAAAAGAAGTCAGATGATTTTTAGGAAGGTTGAACTACATCGCTCGATTCATTGCTTAACTTACCAACCAATGTGACCCAATTTTTCGACTCCTTCGAAAGAATAATCCAGGAGAATGGAACGAGGAGTGCCAAATGGCTTTTGAAAAGATAAAACAATACTTATCTAGTCCCCCAGTGTTAGTACCACCAACTTCGGGAAGACCGTTAATATTGTATCTAACTGTGTTCGAAAATTCAATGGGTTGTGTACTGTGGCAACATGATGAGTCAGGGAAAAGAGAAAAGGCGATTTACTATCTCAGTAAAAAGTTCACAGAGTATGAGGCAAAGTATTCATCAATTGAAAAATTCTGTTGCGTTTTGGTTTGGGTAGTTCGGAGGCTCAGGCAATATATGTTGTATCATACGACATGGTTAATTTCAAAGCTGGACCCAATAAAGTACATGATGGAATCACCTGCACTCTCAAGAAGAATGGCACGATGGCAGATCCTACTATCAGAATACGACATCGTCTATGTGAGCCAAAAGTCGATAAAAGGGAGTGCAATAGCTGACTTCTTAGCAACTCGAACAACGGAGGAATACGAGCTATTGAGACTTGATTTCCCGGATGAAGACTTGATGTGCATTACAGGAAAAGAATGTGAGTCATCCAAAGTGAAGTCATGGAAGATAAGCTTTGATGGTGCACCGAATACATTGAGGCATGGGATTGGAGCAGTCTTAGTATCACCAGAAGGGAACCATTATCCGTTCACTGCCAGGCTGAATTTCTTCTGTACCAATAATATAGCGGAATATGAAGCCTGTATCATGGGACTTCGAGTAACTATTGAACGAAACGTTGAAATCTTAGAGGTGTATGGGGACTCAACGTTGGTGATATACCAAATCCGTAGATATTGAGAAGTAAGAGATTCGAAATTAGTTAAATACAACGATCTAGTGGCAGGACTGATTAAAGAATTCAAAGAAGTAACTTTTAATTACTTACCACGAGAAGAAAACCAATTGGCTGATGCCCTGGCCACTTTGGCCTCAATGTTCAAAGCGAACAGAGAAATAGAGATAATGCCTCTTCAAATGAGCATATATGAAGTCCCTGCACATTGTTTCAGCATTGAAAAAGAGCCAGATGGACAACCATGGTTCCAAAATATCTTAGAATATGTCAAGAATCAAAAGTATCTCGAACAAGCAAATGAGAACGACAAAAGAACAACTAGAAGAATGTCAGTAGGATTTGTTCTTGATGGGGACATTCTATACAAAAGAGGAAAAGATCAAGTGCTCTTGAGATGCGTGGATGCTGTTGAAGCCAGAAAAATACTGGAAGATGTCCATGAGGGAATTTGTGAGACACATACCAATGGTTTCACTATGGCCAGGAAGATTATGAGACTCGGTTATTACTGGCTAATGATGGAAAGTGACTGCATTAGTTTCGCACGAAAATGCCACAAATATCAAATTTATGGTGATAAAATTCATGTAGCCCCTTCGCCCCTTCATGTCATGACTTCTCTATGGCCTTTTTCTATATGGAGCATGGATGTTATAGGGCCAATTTCCCCAAAAGCTTCTAATGGACACTGATTCATTTTTGTAGTGATAGATTACTTCACGAAATGGATAGAAGCCGCTTCATTTGCTAATGTGACGAAGACTGCAGTTTGCATGTTCTTAAAAAAGGAAATCATTTGTCGAAGGTTTGCCTGAAAGAATCATTTCAGATAATGCCTTGAATTTGAACAACAAGATGATGAAGGAAGTGTGTGAACAATTTCAAATAAGGCATCATAACTCCTCACTCTATCGCCCGAAAATGAATGGAGCAGTTGAAGCGGCCAACAAGAATATTAAGAAGATTATTGGGAAAATGACCGAGACATATAAAGACTGGTACGAGAAGCTACCGTTCGCTTTGTATGCATATCGCACAACTGTACGGACATTTACGGGAACAACTCCTTTCTCTCTGGTCTATAGAATGGAAGCTGTGCTACCATCGAAGTTGAGATCCCCTCTCTACGAATCTTAATGGAGTCGAAACTAGAGGAAGCAAAGTGGGTTCGAGCTCGATATGACCAGTTAAACCTTATCGAAGAAAAACATTTGAAAGAAATCTATCATGGATAGATGTACCAGAAGAGAATGATCACGGCCCATGATAAGAAAGTATGACCAAGAGAATTCCACAAAAGAGAACTCGTGCTGAGAAAGATTCTCCCAATACAAAAAGACTTCCGAGGAAACGACCATATGTCGTAAAGAAGGCTTTCTCAGGTGGAGCTTTAATTCTCACAGAGATGGATGGGAAAGAGTTACCTAACCCAGTGAACTCAGATGCTGTAAAGAAATATTATGCCTAACAAAAAAAAAGATCAAGGTGAAAACCCGAAAAGTGCGTCTTGATGAACAAAAAGGATTAGGATGAAAACCTGAGAGGGCGTCCTAATGAAGCAAACCCGGGCTTAAAGAGAAAGGATATTTGAACGATGGGTCAAACGGCAAGACCATAGTATTTGAAGCATCTCTGAAAGCTCGAAATCTTCTACGCATGAAGCCATGCTCGAAAAGATTCTTGATTAAGAAACGCGGAAGAGATTATGCGTTGAATATCTAGAGTATTTGTAGCCACTAAATACAATCTCCTTTCTCTTTATAATGCTTGTAACTTTTCTTAGTCAACTTTCTTTGTATGTTACTTTTGAAATAAGTAAATGTGAGGTATCCCTTTCGTACCTACTTGACCATTTTCATGCATCTCATTGTGTGGTTTAAATAATAAATAGTAGGATGACATACTCTAAACAAAAGAAAGGTTGAGTATTACCTGGATGAGAATTCGATAAGTACGAGGCCTCAAAGCAAGGACAAAGTTCAACAGGGGGCAAAAGAGTGATATCTGAGAAACACAGATTACTCGTAAAGCTGGAGGATGGGTACAAAGCCTGAAGAGAAAGTCAAGAATCGAAGCAATGAATGCAGATCATCACAAGAATCATGACGAAAAGAGATATATGACAAACAAGTCCAAGGCGCATAGCATAATCATGTAGGCATACAGACATTTAAGACAAGCGTCTGCGTATCATGATAACATCATGCATGACATATGCAGGTACTCCAGCAGAGCGAGAGATTTTGATGATATTTATACTGGATCAAGGAAAAAGACCTGAAGTTCCACCAGATGATATGTTTTGGTATCCTGATATTTTTATTTCTGTTTTTCAAAAATCAACTTATATTGCGAGAGGTGAGTTGAGCCTCGAGCCACATGCTGAGGTATTTTCAATTTCTATTTTTTAAAATTTCTGCTTTTCAAAAAAATCAACTTATATTGCGAGAGGTGAGTTGACCCTCGGGTCACACACTGAGGTATCTTCAATTTATGTTTCAAAAAAAAATCAACTCATATTGCGAGAAGTGAGTTGAGCCTCGGGTCACACACTGAGGTATTTTTTAGTTTGTATTTTTCAAAAAAATCAACTAATATTACGAGAGGTGAGTTGAGTCTCGGGACACACGCTGAGGTATTTTCAATTTACATTTTTTCAAAAAAAAATTTGACTCATATTGCAAGAAGTGAGTTGAGCCTTTTAGTCTCTATTTTTCAAAAAAAAAATCAATTCATATTGCGAGAGGTGAGTTGAGCCTCAGGTCACACACTGAGGTATTTTCAATTTCCTACTTTTTTCAAAAATTAACTCATAATCCGAGAGATGAGTTGAACGTCAGTTTGTATGCTGAGTTATTTTCGATGTTTGTTTTTTAATAAAGAATAAAGATTAGAGCTAATCGACTATACAGATTTTGCCTCCCTAAAGAGGCAGTGGAGCAGGTTGAAATTACAAGTCTTACCTCCATGAAGTTGTAGCGGAACCCTGAAGTTGTAGTGGAGCGGACCAAAGATATTAGACCTTATCTCCCTGAAGTTGCAATGGAGCAGTGAAATAGATCGAAGCTACAAATCTTTTCTCCCTGAAATGGCACTGGAGAGGCTTGAAGCCACAATTCGTATCTCCTTGAAGTTCCAGCGGAGTAGATCGAAACTACAAACCTTATCTCTCTAAAGTTGCGGTGAAATGGATCGAACCAACAAGACGCAGTGTACTAGAATGAGGCTACCTGAATAAGAGAAGCATCAAAGAAGTCAAGACTCGGCGAGACCGGCCAAAAATTGGCCCTTTTAAGTTCTTTGCCCCATTCCCATTACACGATAATGAGCAAAGAGGGGCAGCTGTTGAGGCCCAATTTTGGCCCAGATACAAGCCAAGTACCCAGAACCCAATTACCCCAAAAACTAATCAGCCCAATTACAAACCCTAACCCACTACCCTAAACTTTTCCAAGAAACCCTAGCCCCCTAGGTGTGCCGCCCCTACTGCCTGCCACCAACACACCTGCCCACTGCCTCCACCTGCTCCACCGCTTGTCAGCCACCTACCACCGCCATTTGCACCTACAAGTTAGATAAAGAAAAGACAATAAATAATAAACAAAAGCATGTAAAATGGCTTTAAAAAGCCAAGCCAAGAATGATTTGGGATTTTTCGGCAATATTGATATACAAAAAAAAAGGCATTAGCTTTAAAAGCAAAATATTATCTAAATACGAAAGACAAACAGCAAACAAGCAGATCAAGAACAAATTCATTGAGCAAAGGTTTTTTAGTTTACTTTTCTATTTATTTATTTTTTATTATTCGAATACATATATATATTTCTTTTACTTTTCTTTTTAAAATATAGCATATATATAGACATATAAAAAATATAGTAAAAAAATAAAAAATTTTACTTTTTTTCGAATTTCTAGCCACCGTGTGGTGGCGGACCTGCGGCGGCAACGGCGGCCTTCCTGGCCGGAGTTGGGCCTAGCCCAGAGAGAATTCTCTCTTCTCTCTCTTTTTTTTTCCCTCAGGCTAACAAATGATTTTTTTTTCTCAAAAACATGACTTTTATAGCCCCTTAAAACAACGTCGTTTTGGGGCTGGTCATTAACACCCAAAACGACGTCGTTTTGCCTTGGCCGACCCGAATCTGACCCGCTCCAGGCGTAGGATCCACGTGTTTTTAATGGAAGGGCTAATTGCACTTTTAGCCCTTCTGCTTTTTTATTGTTTTGAAATTAGATTTTTCATTATTTATAATTTTACCCCGTAATTTATTTTGACCTTCAATTTGGTCCCTCTTAGTGCTGTGCGTTTTGGGAGGAGGGGATATTGCCCATTTTGGTCCTCCCTTGTTATCCGTATGCCCAAATTGGTCCTTCTCTTCTTTATTAATTTTTGAATTGGCCCCGAACTTTTACTTTAGGTTCATTTTAGTCCTTTTTGTTATATTCAATATTTTAATTAAATTAATTGGTTTAAAATTATTATATTTACTATTATTATTCCATTATTATTACCTAATACATTATTATCATCATTATTTTTACTTTATTATTAATCTAACGTATTGATGTTATTACTTTTAATTTTATTTTAGTGTTAAATTAATTAAGTTCATATTGTTATTATTATATTATATGTTTTCTTTCGTGTTTATTTATTGTTTTATTATTAGTCAATTTAGTATTGCTAATTATTATTTATTATCGTCCTTATTAACACATCATCATTATTAACATATATATATACATGTGTATTTTTCATGTACATATTAGTATTTTCTACTATTATTACAAATATATTATTTCTTTTATTATATTATTAAAATATTATTTATTATTATTATTTTCTTTATCGTGAATATTATTTTTATTTTTATTCTAATATTATATTTTAATATTTTTCATTAATTGTATCATCGTTCGCATTATTTACGAATTTCTATTGCAAATGATATATATTTTTTTATTTTTAATTAATTTCAATAAATAAGGCAACGTACCGATTTCAACACTAAGTCGCTAATTTCATCGCTATGTTGGGTGAATATAATTGGCTTGTGTTAAAAACGAGACGTCCTTCTAAAAAACCAAAAATTTCAAATTCTCATATTTCAATCGGATCGCGATTAAATATTAAATTAAACTTGTATTTTTGAGAATTAAGACAACGCGTGTTTAACAAAATACCAATTTTTGGGCGTCGCGAGGGTGCTAATACCTTTCTCGTGCGTAACCGACTCCGGAACTCTATTTTTCTCTGGATTTTCACGTAGACCCAAATTGGCCTTCATTTTTGTTCAAATATAATTTTTTTTAAAAAAAAAGAGGATTTATTAGGTGTCTGATCACATCTAGGAAAAAAGATTGGTGGCGACTCCTTTTCTCTTTAAAACCGAAATTCCGTTTTCAAATTTTCAAATAATCGCCTCAATTAGTGACCAAAGCAAATTTTTACGTAGCTACAAATATTTTATTTTAATTATTATTTAAATTTTGGTTTTAATTTTATACTTAAATAATAAATTTTGTTATTGATATCCTCACCTACATAATTTTAATTGATAATAAAATTAATTATTTTAAATATATAAATAATATATATGTTTGAAATAATATTATTTAAAAATTTCAAATATTTAATAGTTTTGTAAAATTAAATTTTGATACATTAATATGACATTATTTTTAATTGTTAAAATTTTATAAACTCAGAGAGTGTATAATTTAAGTATTTTAAATATTCAAATTTATAAATTATTGATATTATTCAAATAATATTTTATAGTTTTAAAATTATATTCTATTTTTAAATAAAAAAAGTTGAAAGTAAATAACACAATTACCAAATGTCACCACAATATATATGCCACAAGTGAATAAATTAAGTATTCATGTCACTTAGAACCTAAAATATTATAATATATATATAATAACATAAAAAGAAGTAAAAGAAAGAAATTATTATTTTTTATTTTTGAATTTGGTATCACAAAAGTTATTTTAAATTTTTTTTTAAAAATGTAATATGAAATAATTATATATGGGAAAGGAAGTAATTTTTTTCTAGTAAAAAAAAATAACTAACTAATTATAGCCGAAGGATCTGAAAAGTTAAAAGAACCCCTGGAACATGTCCATTTCTAAGAAATTTCCAACTCTAGCTAGGGGAAATCAAAAAATTGCAAATAAACTCTTGTAGATAAGACTTTTTTGGCCAAACAATTAGCAAATTGGTTTTGATTATCTAGGAATATAGCGAAAAGAGCACAGTTTCTCTTGACATAGAATATTCTGAATTCTTTGTTTCTAGGCAAAGTCTGATGTGGAGGAAACACTAAAGGAAGTAAATTTTTAATCACGAATTAAATGGATAATAAATACAATTGATGTGACTTACCATTTCACATCAGTAACAATATTTTTCTTTTTTTCTTAAAAAAAAACAATTCAATTCAATTTAGTACTAATAGAAAAAAATATTCCCAATGTATAAATTTATTTTATTAAATAAAAATTATATATATATAAAAGGAGATATCTACTTACACATATGTAAAACTTAAATAGTTTTATATCATTCTATAACTTTTTATACAATTAATATTTTAATCTACAGTTAAATTTATTAAGATATTTGTACTTATTATGTGCCTAAATTTTTGAATTAATTAGATATCTCTATTATATAATCTAAAATATTATCAATATTAATATATATTTAACGGTTAAATTTTTTTTGAATAATTAGATACTTTCAATTTAGGCTAAACTTGACATTCATGATATATATGAATAAAGTATGAAATATGATAATAAAATTATTAAAATATTAATGATATAAAACTTATAAAAAATAAAATAATTTAAATTTTACACTGATACAAATAGATCTCTCCATAACTAGAACAAAAAGGAAACAAAGAAACAACAATAGGGACCACATTGTTTGTTTTTCTCTTGCAAATAATTGAGTTGCATTAATATTCCATCTGCCCCTTCCCTTTTATTCCTTTTTTCGAAAGGAAAGAAGGCATTTGAAATAGACCAATCAACAAATCTGGACAATTGGCCATGCTTAATTTATTAAGTGAAGAAATGAATCACATGAAAATCCAAATATAACCTCCACAATACAGCTAGCAAACACCCCATCTTCCGTTAAGTAATCTAAGCGAAGGAAAGAACCACATGATTATCAACTTGTTTTCGTGGGTCTTCCCCTTTTCAGTTCCCACTCCAATTCCCTCGTTAAAAATAAAAGATTTTTGGAAAATAATTTATTTTTCTGAAAAAGTTAATTATTTTTAAAAAAGTTAATATTTTCTGGTGTTTAGAGGAATTTGTATAAAATATTTTCTGTTATTTAATAGATTTCTTAAAAATATTTCATAAAAATTATTTTTAATTAAATAAACATACATTTGAGATTTTCTTATTTTTCATTGTTTAATTGAATTTATTTTTATCTATAATTTTATATTTTACATTATTTTTGCATATATTAAAAATATTATGTTAAATTCAGATTCATTATAACGTCATTTTTTAATTACATGATTATTAAGTGAGTATTTTGTTTTTAAAAATGTGACATCAACAAAATTGACAAAAAAAAATTAACGATATCAACAATTGGACTTGATTTTTAAATTTGAAAAATAAAGGGACAAAATTCTTGAAAATAAAAAGTACAAAGAGTAAACTACAAATCTGTAAAGTGTACATAGACTTATGACATATTTTAACATTTATACTACAAAACATTTATTATTAATATATTTATAATTGTAATAAATATTTATTATTGAATTATTAATATGGAATATTTTCAATAATATGTGAATAATATTATTTAAAATTTATTATTTTTAAAATAAAATAGAAATATTAAATAATTTATTAAAATAATAAATTATATTTATTATATTAACAATTTATCATATAACTAAATATAAATAATTAAATATGTATGTTTAATAATATTGAAAAATATAATATTTTGAATATTTTTTAAAATAAAAATAAAGATTATTATCAGTATAATAATATTAAGCTTGATTATTTTATCTTGATCTGTAAGTCATTTTCCATTGACTAAACTATTTTTTGTGAAACAAACATAGAAAAATACAGAAAACATTTTCTGTAAAACTTTTTACATGTAAACAAATGGACATTAAATAAAAAAATTAAATATTTTAAAAGTCACCGTATGAATCAATCAATTTTTTTTTAAAAAAATTCATCTCCATACATAAGAGATTGTCGTATAGATATAAATAAAAATATTGTTAATACCGAGACTCAAATATTAAAACCGTCGGAAATCATATATTAAGGGTAGTTACGTTAACTAAGGTCGTATAGTGCTTAACGGAAAAAAATGTGAATATTTGAACTCACGCCAATTACATTAATAAAATTTTAAATTTATTATTCAATTGAAGTTTTATTTTAAACTTTTCATATATTTTAATTTTATTATGTAAATTTTATTATTTTCATCAACTATATATATTAATAATGTTTTTTTTTTAGATTGTGTCACAAATTAATTTGACACCAACTTACAATTGACGACATAATCATGATAAATAATTGTATTTATTTAGTATTCTTAATCTAATATATTTATATGTTTAAATTTTGTTTTACTTATAATCTAATCTAATTTTTTATTTTAATATCATACATATTTCATATGTTATTATTAATTAGTTTCAAACTATACATTCCATTATATATTGCATGTTATTTTGAAACACAAATTTGTATTCTAAATATATGGTTTCCACACATGTATGCGTGGGATAGAGTTTCTAGTTATTATTTAAGTTAGTATTGCTCATCAACCGAGTTTCAAACCAGTTGTGGAATTATTAAAACCTCTTTCCTTTTACAAAGTAAAAGAAAAAAAAAGAAAATTATTATAAAAGGTGTTTATGTATTTTTTATATTTTTATATAAAATCTAGAAAAATACACATGATTAAACTTTTAATCTAAGACAACATGGTTTTCAACATCTCAACTTTATCATGTCATATCATTTGATTTTTACATAAAATTTTAATAAATATATTTGTTACATAATTTTTTCAACCCATATTATGGATTTGACATAATATAATATATATTCTTACATTTTTATACCAACTAGAATAAATTTCCCTTCAAAAATATGATATTTATATATATTTAGTTATTATCTATAACTTAACTTTATGCCTTATAATACGTGGGTTAAATTTTATGCATGCTAGACACGTACATTGTTTTGGTTTGTCTAGTGAACTTTATAGCCCCCACATGTGAACTCCTTAGTATATGCGAGCTGCTACCACGAACTTTCCTTGCTGGACTTCATAGCCCCACATGCAATCTCCTTGGTATATACGAGCTAGGACCGCGAACTTCCCTCGTGAACCCTCTTGGTGAACCCCAAGACCTGCACACACCCAACTGATAGGGTCGAACCAGTTTACCAATAAGCGATTCAGATTTTATCTGAGTTTTGAGTAAGTAATAATAAATATGTAACAAATCCAATTTTGTACCCTTCTGAAAAGAGATGAAAAGCAGAGTGGGGTTAAACTTAAAGTTGCGAAAACCATGCAATTTAAATTTTCACGTGGAAACATTCATGTATTTTTCTTTTGTGAAGATGAAATGGTATTTTGGTGAAACCAAATCCAATAAATCATTAAAATATTAAAGGAACACATCTGGTTAGACAAGTGAATTCAAGGCTCTAACACAGAATCGGATGCCAAATAGATTTGCAACATTTTCTACTTCCTACTTTACAACCTGAAAAAGGATCACTCAACTTCAAATTCAGCTTAAATTTTGAATATTACAAATTTTCAACTACTTTCAATTACAATCTAAATATATTTAGACATTTGGAAAATGGATCCATCTTAACCTTTCAAGGCTTATTCCCGATTTGATCTAAACTGTTTTTAATATTATAATATATAATGATTTATATAGTATAAAATGTAAATCTATAATAATCTATAATACTATAACATAAATGTTAAAAATATGTATGTTAAATTATTTATTATAAAATATTAAATTAAAAATAACATAAATCATTGTTTTAAAAAAATTAACTAACATAAAACAAATTTAAATTAACCATTTAAAAATAATAATGTCCCATTTCTCAAATTAAACTATTTGGGTAAATATAAATTGTATTAATACTATATAATAGCCCAACATAAATTTGGTGGAGCTTGACCATGAAGAAACCTAGTAAGCAGACATGCATTTATTATTAAACCAAATATTTTTGCAGTTTTATATTTTTGTTGTGGATCAGAAAGTAGTGAAAATTAAATGGAATTAATAGTTGAGAAAATAATTATGAGTTTGTTTTTCTAGTTTTATTGAATATTGGATTTAAATAACATTTAATACGAAGAGTAAAGCTTTTAATGAGTAAGGTGGGTTAATCAAGAATGTGAAGGAAACGTACCATATTGTTATGGAGTTTGATATCAACCTTAAAAAATGGCAGGAAGGAAACGTACCATATAGTTATGGAGTTTGATATCAACCTTAAAAAATGGCAGCAGGAAAACTACAATAATTTAAATTGGTAGGTGAAAATGGAGGCTTTCATTCATCTTAATAACTTTTAATTTTGTAACGCCTTGAATAATTTATTCTCAATTTTGTAAATATCTAACACAAATATATATCTCTTTCAGAAGTTAAGTGTTCTAGATGTGTGTGTGAGGTCTTGAGTTCAATTCCCACTTTGATAATTTTTATTATTTTTTATCCAAGCCTTACCCTTATTGAGTGGACTTATAGAAAATTATCTATTAAATCATATTAGAATTAGCTTGTTGGTTTGAGTGGTAATTAAAGAGTTAGAATGTTGGAGGTCTTGAGTTTGAATCCTTGTGTGAGTGTGGATGTTACATTTTTGCTCGATTGTCTGATGGAGTTTCAGTTGAATTGAAAGTCTGAACAGGTTGTAAGTTAGTGGGTTAGTGGGAGAAAAAAGGGGGATTTGGGATAATAATGTTTTATTCATTTTTTTTCAAAATTCTCTGTTTCCAGAAAAAAAAACTAACATTCTTTTCTCTTCCTCTACCATTCTCTTCCCATTTTCTTTTCAACTGGTTTTTTTCTCATTTTTTTCTTTCTTCCTCGTTTGAACAAGAAAATTGTGATACCTTGTCGCGGTGTTTCGAATCTTTGGGTTTATTCGTTTGGTAAGTAAAAGTGGTATGTTTCGCTCGAGTAGGAAGTCTTTTCTTTTAACCCGTTTAAAGCTATGTTGAATTTTCTGTTGATGTTGAACTCATGTTTTGGCAGCAGCTAATCGAGAAGATCGTGACTCTATTCTTGTGGAATCGTAGTCAATCATTTGGAGTGTTGGGGTAAATTATGAACGCTTGACTTGAACTATTTTCGGTTTCGAGTTTTCAGTTTAATCATGTTTTAAGACTGATTTTGAGCGTTGGTATGTCTATTCTCAGGTTTTGGAGGGCTCATATTTGCGGTAGCATCAAAACCGAAACAGGTGTGTTCCTAAATCACGAAAAATGAGGTTTCGATGAAAGTCAAAATTGCCTACTGTCGACGCCACACAGGTGTATGGTCACCTGTGTGGTTGGCTGTGTGCAAGACACGGCCGTGTGTCTAACAAAGGCGCGGCCGTGCACAAGACATTACGTATGGTGGCTGGAGTGTGGCCGTGTGGGTCACACGGTCAAGCCATTTGGGCATGTGGGCCCATATTTCTGAAATTTTTCCTAGGGTCGCACGGGTTGTTCCGATCGACTGTGGGCCTACCGTAGGGTTGGTAAGGGCTGACCAAACCTTAGTTTTTGTGATATGGTATTCTGTTAGTATGCTCAGAGTAGGATACTATTATGCATGCCTATTTGTTCTATTACATGTATGTCTATTATCTATATATAAGCATGTTGAGCATGTCTAATCTGTAAATTCTGTATCTGATCTCTGTAACTGTCTTGGGGTGGGATTGTATAAATGGAGGAAGTGTTCTGAAAGGCGAACTTCGCCTATATTCTGGCAGCTTGGCTGCACTTTATCTAATATGTGTCGTAATGACACGAGATAGTGTGTAGGGATGGATGGGTATTTTTAACCCTACATAGTGTGATAGGATGGTCAGAGTTGGTGTGTAGAGGATGGGGTAAGATTCTGTTTATCTGTTCTGCATATCTGTTTTTGATATCTGTAGCTGAAAAAGGACTTAAGTCTGTATCTGTATCTAACTGGTTATGAGACCACTGTATGTATTGCATGTCTATTTCTATTGGGTTACACACTAAGTTTACATAAACTCACTTTTGTTTGTCTGTTCTGCCCAGGTAATCTACAGACTTAGGCGGATCAGTATAGCGGAGGCTCAGCGGTGACCACTCGACCTAATACTGAATATGCTTATTAATTTGTGGCTTTTATTTATAATTTCAAGATTTGATTGAGAGTTTGTAATTTTTTGGACTCTTTGGACTATATGGTTTTTAACTGTTGGGTTGGTTTCTTTTGTATGGTTTGACAAAATGTTTTATGAAAATGACAGTTTTACATAAACAAATGTTTTTCTTTGGAAAATATGAATTGGATTTTTTTTAAAATATAGTGGTTTTGATAAACTTCCGCGGTAAATCACGTTTTGGCAAATTAACTAATTTAATAAGCACTTCTGACGAATGGGTATAGATGTATATGTGTTGAAAAGTTGAAATGTTTTTATTGTATCGTCTTCATTTTTAAAACCCTTCTTAGTGACATCTCTGAATTAGGCCATAACGTCTAGGCCGGGTTTAGGGTGTTACATTTAGTGGTATCAAAGCTAGGTTACAAAACTCGAGCTGTGAAATTTTGGGTTCCAAAATTATATTTCAAAAAGAACTGATCTTTAAATAATTTGAATAATGTTGAGAAAGTATGTGGTACACCGAATCTCCGATGTCGATTCTATAAGTATCTCTGTACTTAGATAGAACTGTTTTAAAAACTGTAACAATCCGCTTTTAATCAAATCAGAATAGTAGTTTTGGGACTATAAATTTGAAGTCAAAATAATAATTTTATTATTATTTTAATTTCTATAGCATGATAGAATGATTGTGTGAAATTTTCGTTAAGAAATTTTATCGTTTGAATGCTTAATTTGATAAAAAGGACTAAATCGCGTAAAGTGTAAAAGTGGTGTTCTAATAGTTAAAGGTATTAAATGGTTATGAAATTAAATAGTGGAGGTCCTTATATGATAATTATACCATTTTTAATATGAGTGGACAAAGATGAACATCAAATTTTAATGTTTTAAAGGTTATATATTAAGGTTAATTAAGTAATTAGATAATTACATGATAAATTAATAAAACAAAAAGTCATTTTATGCATTCATCATCTTCATAACCGAAATTAGGGCATAGAAAAACCATGAAAATAGCTTGAAGCATTCTACCTAGTCTCCTTGCGCATATCAGGAAAGGCGAAATACGGATTTAGATCGGGGAAAGAACAAGGTTGCGGATTAATCGACTTATTACACCGCTTTTACATTCAAGTAAGTTCATATGTAATAAGCTTTGTTTTAATTGTATTTTAAATGCTTTGATATTGCATAAATTATGAGGACGACTCTATGGACATGTTTGGCGATGATTCGGCAAGTGTAAAATCCCGATTGAACTTTAAGAATAGATTAGGTTACGAATGACATGTCATTAGGGGTTATGTGATTTTGGGTGTTGGTCCGTACATCCTACCGATGGCTGAGTCATCCGACATGTGTTGCGGATACTCGTCAACTTGTGTGAGCAGTACCGTGTAGCTTCGTCATGACCATCAGCTTGTGTGAGCAGACCTGTTGATAGCTCTAGTATGAGCAGTATATGGGATACGAGATTCAGATAGCTTCGGCTATATACATATGTGGCACTTAGGGTGCGAGTTTCTCGAGTATCCAATAGTATTCTAAATAGTTCAACGGGTATATCGAAGATATAAAATGGTGATAATAGATACGTATCAATAGAGGTATGTATGAAAATTGAATATGCATCGAACATATGAAAGAATTGAGTTCGTGGTTAAATAGATGATGGAATACATGTTAACATTGTGGTTAAATATTTTGTAGTATGTTATATGTATATTTTGAATGGTAAATAAATGGTGAGTTTTGCTTATTATTTTCATACGAGCTTACTAAGCTTTATAGCTTATGTTGTTTATTTTTTCCATGTTTTATAGTGAAATCAAAGCTAGCTCAGATTCGAGAACCGTTAGAGACTTCATCACACTATCCTATTATCACTTTGGTACTTTTGAATTTAAGTATTTTGAGTATATGACATGTATAGGATTATGGTCATTTTGGTTATGAATTGATAATGAAATTAGCCATTTGAATTGGCTTGTAAATGTCCAAAGTTTGGTTTTGTATATAGCCATAGGAGTTGGCTTATTTTGATATAGACAATCATGTATATATATGTACATATGGCTTATGTGATGTGTTGGATGCTGGTTATATGATGCTTGTTGATAATAGGTGATATGGATAGTAAATGGTTGAGTTAAATATTTGTATGCCAGTGAATTTAGGCAAATAATGCAAATTTGGAATTGGTTATTTTGATGTATTGTAAAAGTGAGTTTTGGTATGAAATTGGTTGGTATGTTGTGGTAATTGTGTGACTTGTAATGCTTGGTATTGAAATGGCATGAATCGAGTTTGATTGGAGTTTATTTATATGCCTAGTTATGCTATGTTTTGTGTCATTTGGGTTGATATAAGTATATGCAAATTTGGGTGGCAAATTGGCTAGGTAAATAGCCTATTTTTATCCACACGGGTAGAGACACAGGCGTGTGTCTTAGCCGTGTGTGACACACAGTCAGGTTACACGTCCGTGTGTCTCCTGGTGTTTAATTAAAAATTAAGTTAGTATACTCCACACGGCCTAGTACATGGGCGTGTGACTTGACAGTGTGGTATAAGTTAGTATACCCTATAGATTTGGCACAACCTAGTACACGGCCTGACACACGGGCGTGTGTGGCCATTTCTAGGGCACACGAGCTAGTCACACGGGCATGTGTATTAGCTGTGTGACCCAAGTCAGAGAGTTATACGGAGAGAGTTACACGGGATCAGACACAGGCTGGGACACGGCCATGTGATTCCATTTCGAATGTTTACACGATCTGTGACATGAGAGTGTCTTTCGCCATGTGAGACACACGGCCAGGCCACGTGGGCGTGTGTCCTTTGTATTTTGTAAAATTTTCTAATTTTTTCTAGAAATTTCGTAAGTTATCAGTTTAGTCCCAAACCACCCCAAATGCATGTTTAGGGCCTCGTAGGTTTGTATTAGGGAGAATGTGAATAATTTTGAATGATGTTTATTTGAAATTTGAAAATGTATGTGAAATGTATGGTTATTTACGAAATAAGCCCATAACCCTATTCCGGCATTGAATATGGGTAAGGGGTGTTACAAAAACATTATAGTTAGCACTTTCTGAAATTGTACTGAAATAGTTAGAGACTGAAACCTCTAAAAATGTTTTTGAACTTCTGATAAATTATGCATAAAATATCTGTTAATAAATATTGGAACTGAGACATAAAATTTTATAATGTAGATAAAATTTGAAAAATGTGATGAACGCTCATGGAACTCGCAAACGTGGTAGTCGTGGCCACGGTAGAGGCCGTAGAGGGCTTGAACTGAGTCTTCCTCTCTAGGCAGTATGCTAAACTTAGATATGAGTGAGACACCGGTTTCGCCTGCTACTGAGACTGGGTCTTAAAGCCGTTCAGCTGGGAACGGCGTATTGTCCGAAGCCATGTTGAGAATATTGGAGAGGTCGTTAGACCCCATTCTGGATCCACGGGCCGTGGGTCGGTAACTGAACGACTCCGGTCCAATGGTGCTGAGCTGTTTAGGGGTGTCACTGGAGTCGCCCCTACTATGTCTGAGTATTGGTTGGAGGCCACCGTGAGGATCATGAATGTTATAGACTGTACTCCTGAGCTGAAACTTAAGGGTGTAGTCTCTTTGCCTCGCGACGAAACATATCAGCAGTGGTTATCGGTTGAGGAGGGTATTTAGTCTGATCGTCTGAACTGGGACTTCTTCAAGACTACTTTTCAGGGGAGTTATGTGGATGCTCACAAGCTTGAGTTCATGAATCTCATGTAAGATGATAGATCTGCGACCGAGTATAAGGTCGAGTTTCTTAGGTTGAGCCGCTACGCTCGAAGCTTGGTGACGTTTGAATATGAGAAATGTGTCCACTTTGAAGATGGTCTGAAAGATAACTTGAGAGTACTGGTTGCTCCACAGAGAGAGCGAGAGTTCTCAATTCTGGTGGATAAGGCGAAGATCACCGAAGAGGTTAAGCGCGTGGAGCACCAGAATAGGGATCGTGAGAGAGGCAAGAGTAAGAGGGAGTTAGAGCCCTCTAGTTCTGTTCAGAGGCATAAGAAACGGGCCAGACTCACTGGACCTATTAGAGTGAGGGTTCTTGTTGCTCCTACTGGGAATCAGCCTTGTGGGGATTATGGTATGCGCCATTCGGATGAGTGTTAGAGGAGGATAGGGGCTTGTCTGAGGTGTGGGTCCTTGGAGCACTGTATTAGAGAGTGTTCATAGCGAACAGATCAAATGCAAGCTTCAGGACTGGGTCCTGTATAGCCTCAGAGTGTAGTTCAGCAGCCACCTAAGGGCCGTGGTCTGGCTAGGGTGGTAATGGTATAGGTCGTAGACAGAGAGCACCGGGTATAGGTGCTAGTCGGACTGAGTCGAGATAGCCTACGTTGGTTTATGATGCTTTACGCCAAGAGGATAGAGATGCTCTTGACATTATCACGAGTATGTTCTTTATTTTTTATGTGCCTTATACTACTTTGATAGGCATAGGCTCTACATATTCCTATGCAGCTAGTACTGCTTCTGAAAATCTTGGGATTTTCATAGAGTGCACTTTTAGTGAGATCACTGTATTTAATCCGTTGGAGCAGTCTGTCTGGATTAGTAAACTCTATAAGTATGTTCCGTTAAAGGTGTAAAGGGCTGTATTTTCTGGCAAATCTGATAGAGTTACCATTTGGGGAGTTCGATTTGATTCTGGGTATGGATTAGTTGGTTGAACACCGAGTCAGTTTGGATTGCGTGTCTAATAGGGTCGTTTTGAGGACTGAGGATGATAAGGAGATGGTTGTGATCGGTGAATATCGAGATTATTTGTCTAATGTGATATTCGCTATTGTGGCTGAGAGACTGGTTCGGAAAGAGTGTGAGGCGTATTTGGCTTACGTTAGTGTTTCTGTTTCTAGGGACTCTTTTGTTGGGGATATCAGAACAATAAAGGATTTTCTGGATGTCTTTCCTAAGGAGTTACCGGGTTTACCTTGGAATCGAGAAGTTAAGTTCAACATTAAACTTCTACCAGGTACAGCTCCAGTGTCTATTGTTCCATATCGTATGGCACCGAAAGACCTTACAGAGCTTAAGGCTCAACTTCAAGAGCTTCTAGATCGTGGTTTCATCTGTCTTAGTGTGTCTCCGTGAGGGCACCGGTTCTATTTGTTAAGAAGAAGGATGGGACCATGAGGATATGTATCGATTATCAGTACTTGAATAAGCTAACTGTGAAAAATAAGTATCCACTTCTAAGGATCGATGATGTGTTTGATCAGTTTTTAAGGGCTTCAGTGTTTTCGAAGATTGATCTCCGATCTGGGTACCATCAGCCTAGGGTTAAGGATGTTGATGTTCATAAGACTGCATTTAGGACTCGTTATGGACATTACGAGTTCCTAGTTATGCCTTTCGGTTTGACGAATGTTCCGACTACATTCATGGACTTGATGAGCCGAGTCTTTCAGCCATATCTGGATCAGTTTGTGATGATTTTCATCGACGATATTCTGGTTTACTCTAAGATTGAGGATGAGCATGATGAACATCTTAGAGTAGTGCTCAAATACTCTGTGAGAAACAGCTCTACGCTAAGTTGAGCAAGTGTGAGTTTTGGTTGCGTAAGGTGACTTTTCTAGGGGACATAATTTCTACTGAAGGGATCTGAGTTGATCCTAGAAAGATTGAGGCGGTGTTTAAGTGGAAACAGCCTAAGAACATATCTGAGGTTCGTGGTTTTCCAGGTCTTGTGGGGTATTATTGGGGATTTGTCGAAGGGTTCTATTTGATTACGACTCCTTTCACTAAGCTTTTGCGCAAGAGTGCTCCTTTTTTCTGGACTGATGTGCAGCAATCGAGCTTTGAGAAGCTCAAGTCTATTCTGATTCAGGCACCTATTTTGATACAGCCTGAATCCAGTAAAGAGTTTGTGGTTTACAGTGATGCATCGCACGTCAGTTTGGGATGTGTATTGATGCAACATGGAAAAATTGTGGCTTATATGTCCTGTCAGCTTAAGTTACATGAAGGGAATTATCCAACGCATGATTTCGAGTTAGCTGCGGTGGTTTTTGCGTTGAAAATCTAGAGGCACTATTTGTATGGTGAAAGGTGTATTATCTACACTGATCACAAGAGCATCAAGTATCTCGTTACCCAGAAGGAGTTGAATCTTAGACAGTTGCGTTGGATTGAGCTGCTTAAAAATTATAATTGCACGATAGAATATCATCCAGGTAAGGTAATGTGGTGGCCGATGCTCTAAGTCATAGAACGATAACTGATTTAAGGGTGATGTTCCCTCGTCTTAGTCTGTTTGATGATGGGAGTCTGTTAGCCGAGTTACAAGTTAAGCCGACTTGGATTGATCAAATTCAGGATAAGCAGTTAGGGGATGAGTCTCTGGGTTTACGGTTTCGTCAGATTGAGAGTGGAAGTTCTTCGAATTTTGGGCTAAACAAGGATGGAGTTTTGTGTTTTTGAGGTTAGATATATGTGTCGAATGATTCTGATTTGAGGCAGTCGATTCTGAGGGAGGCACATAGTAACCCTTATGCTATGCATCTTATGCTATACATCTCGGTGGTAATAAGATGTATTGCGATCTCCGTGAACCATATTAGTGGTCGGGTTTAGAACATGATGTTATGAATTTTGATGCTCGTTGTCTGACGTACCAGCAAGTTAAAGCTGAGCACCAGTTGCCTTCGAGTTTGCTCCAACCCATTAAGATTCTCTTATGAAAATGGGAACGAGTGAAGATAGACTTCGTTAGTGGGTTGCCCTTGACACCCATTAAGAAGGATTCTATTTAGGTCATCGTAGATCAATTGACCAAGTCCGCTCATTTTATTCTAGTTCGGACGGACTACTCTCTGTAGAAGTTAGTAAAGCTCTATATCTTCAAGATTGTAAGACTGCATAGGGTTCCTGTTTTGATTATTTCTGATAAAAATCCTCGCTTTACTTCTCAATTCTAGAAGAAATTACATGAGGCTTTGGATTCGAGATTAAACTTCAGTACTGCATTCCATCCTCAAACTGATGGTCAATCTGAGAGGGTGATTCAAATACTGGAGGATATACTTCGGAGTTGTGTAATAGATTTTCGAGGTAGTTGGGAGGATCATTTGCCGCTAGCTGAGTTCGCCTACTATAACAGTTTCTAGTTTAACATCCAGATGGTACATTACGAGGCTGTACATGGTCGTAAGTGTCGTACTCTACTATGTTGGACTGAGTTGGGTGAGCGTCAGTTTTTGGGTCCTGAATTAGTTTTTGAGGCTGAAGATAAAGTTAGACTGATTCGGGATCATTTGAAGGTGGCTTCTGATAGATAGAAGTCTTATGTGGATATGAAGAGGAGAAATATTGAGTACTTTGTGGGCAATTTCGTGTTTCTTAAGGTATCTTAATGGAAGAAAGTTCTTAGATTCAGTCGTAAGGGCAAGTTGAGCCTTAAGTTTATTGGGCCATATCAGATTCTAAAGTATGTGAGACCGGTCGCTTATCAGTTGGAGTTACCTCCGGAGTTGAACTGTATCTACGATGTATTTCATGTTTCAATGTTGATGCGATATCAATCTAATCCATCTCACGTTGTCTTTGTTGAAGAGATCAAGGTTATATCGGACTTGATTTTTGAGGAGGAGCTGGTTCAGATTTTGGATCGTGATGTTAAGGTTCTGAAGAAGAATTCCATAATGTTAGTAAAGGTTATGTGGCGAAATCATGGCACTAAGGAAGCCACGTGGGAACCTGAAAACTCGATGCGACAACAATATCCTCATCTGTTCTGATCAGGTAAATTTTGAGGTCCAAATTTCTTTTAGGGGTCAGCGTTGTAACACCCTAAATAATTTATTCCTGATTCTGTAAATATATGACACAAATATGCATCTGTTTTTGTGGTTAAGTGTTTTGGGTATGTGTGGGAGGTCTTGGGTTCAATTCCCACTTTGGCAATTTTTGTTATTTTTTATCCGAGCCTTACCCTTGTTGAGTAGGCTTATAGAAAATTATCTGTTAAACCATATAAGAATGAGCCTGTTGGTTTTAGTGGTAAGGAGTTAGAAAGTTGGAGGTCCTAAGTTCAAATCCCTGCACGAGCGTAGATTTTAAATTTTTGCTTGGTTGTCTGATGGAGTTTCGGTTGAACTAAAAGTCTGAGGAGGTTGTAAGTTAGTGTGTTAGTGGGAGAAAAATGGGGGATTTGGGATAATAATGTTTTATTCATTTTTTTAAATTCTCTCGTTCTAGAAAAAAAAATTGACGTTCTTTTCTCTTTCTCTGTCGTTTTCTTCTCCTTTTCTTTTCAACTATTTTTTTTCTTTTTTTTTCTCTTTCTTCCTTGTTTTAACAAGAAATTGTGATACCTTAGCACAGTGTTTCGAATCTCTACGTTTATTCATTGGGTAAGTAAAAGTGGTATATTTTGCTCGACTAGGAAGTCTTTTCTTTTAACCCGTTTAGAGCTATGTTGAATTTTCCGTTGATGTTGAACTCATGTTTTGGCAGCAGCGAATCGAGAAGATCGTGACTCTACTCTTGCAGAATCGTAGTCAATCATTTGGAGTGTTGGGATAAGCGATGAACGCTTGATTTGGACTATTGTTGGTTTTGAGTTTTTAGTTTAATCATGTTTTAAGACTAATTTTGAGCATTGGTATATCGATTCTTAGGTTCTGGAGGGCTCGTATTTGTAGTAGCATCAAAATTGAAACATGTGTGTTCCCAAATCGTGAAAAATAAGATTTCAACGAAAGCTAAAATTGCCTACTATCGACGCCACACGAGCGTATGGTCACTCGTGTGGTTGGCCGTATGCGAGACACGACCGTGTGTCTGACAAAGGTACAACCGTGCACAAGATACGGCTGTGCGGTGGCTGGAGTGTGGCCGTGTGGGCAACACAGGCTAGGCCAAGTTGGGCGTGTGGGCCACACGGGCATGCCACATTGGCGTGTGGCTTTAGGCCAGACCGTGTGAGCCACACGGGAAAGCTAATCTAGGCGTGTAGGCCACATGGGCATGTGGGCCCATATTTTTTGAAATTTTCCCTAGGGTCGCACGGGTGGTTCTGATTGATTGTGGGCCTACTGTAGGGTCGGTAAGGGCTAGCCAAAACCTAGCTTATTTGATCTGGTATTCTGTTAGTATGCTCTGAATAGGACAATATTATGCATGTCTATCTGTTCTGTTACATGTATGTTTGTTATTTGTGTATAAGCATGTTGAGCATGTCTAATCTATAAATTCTGTATCTGATCTCTGTAACTGCTTTGAGGTGGGGTTGTATATATGGAGGAAGTGTTTTGAAAGGTGACCTGAGCCTATATTCTGGTAGCTTAGCTGCACTTTATCTGATATATGTCGTAATGACACGATATGATATGTAGGGATAGGTGGATGTTTTTAACCCCACATGGTGTGATGAGATGGTCGGAGTTGGTGTGCAGAGGATGAGGGTAAGATTCTGTTTATCTGTTTTGCATATCTTTTTCTGATATCTTTATTTGAAAAAGGACTTAAGTCTGTGACTCGTTATGAGACCATTGTATGTACTGCATGTCTATTTTTGTTTGGTTACACACTGAGTTTATGTAAACTCACTTCTATTTGTCTGTTCTGTCCAAGTAATCCACAGACTTAGGTGGATCGGTGCAGCAGAGGCTTAACGGTGACCACTCGAACTAGTACTGAATATACATATTAATTTGTGGCTCTTATTTATAATTTCGGGATTTGATTGAGAGTTTAATTTTTGGGACTCTATGGACTATATGGTTTTTAACTGTTTGGTTGGTTTCTCTTGCGTGGTTTGACAAAATGTTTTATGAAAATGACAATTTTGCACAAACAAAAGTTTTTCTTAGGAAAATATGAAATGGATTTTTTTTGAAATATAGCGGTTTTGATAAACTTCCACGGTAAATCACGTTTTGGCAAATTAACTAATTTAATAAACACTTTTGACGAATGGGTATAAGTGTATATGTGTTGAAAAGCTGAAATGTTTTTATTGTATCGTCTTCGTTTTTAAAACCCTTCTTAGTGACATCTTCGAATTCGGTCATAACATTTAGGCGAGTTTGGGGTGTTACAAATCTAGATTGTATATTTAAATTATATTTTGTTATTCGAAGTAATATATATGTAACAACCCTAACCCATATCCGTCGCCGGAACAGGGTTACAGAGCATTATCGAAATATACAGATTAAATATAGACATTTCATATTATATAACATTCATATCAGAAATTATTCATAAAGTCCCTTATATAAGCCCTCGAGACTTAAAACATGCATTAGAATCAGGTCGGGACTAAACCGGGTACTCAGAGAATTTCCCGCAAAATCTCAAAATTTTCCAAGGTGTAGGGGACACACACACACCCGTGTCTCAGGCCGTGTGGGCATTCGAAGTAGGGCACACAGCCTTGTCCCAGCCCGTGTCTGTACTCGTGTAACTATTTGACTTGGGTCACTCGGCCTAGCACCCAAGTCACACGCCTATGTGCTAGGCCGTGTAAACATGAAAACTTGTATTAAATAGGTGCAAAGGTCACACGGCCAAGCCACAAGCCCCTGTGCCAGGCCTTGTGATCAATTTTGAGCATTCTATTTTGAAAATTTAAAGATGCAGGGGGCATACGGCTAGATCACACACCCATGTGTTAGGCTATATGTCACACACGGTTGAGACACACGCCCGTGTCTTTGCCCGTATGGACAAAATAAGGTCATTTTCAAGCCTTATTTCTTACCCAATTTGTATTTCTCCTATATCAACACTTTAACATTTTTACAAGCCAATATAATACATCCAAATCAAGCCAATACAAGTATCATATATGACATATTAATACATATGACTAAGTCTTCATTTTCATCAAGTTTACCTAATACATATAAAAACATCTTCATACTAAATATGCCATTTCATCCATTCATCAATTTATCCATATGATTTTTCCATCACTCTTCCATTTCAAACACATATCAACCATGTATAGACTCTTATATACTCTTCAAAACATATTTCTCACAAGCTATTCCAATGGCTAGTTACAACCAAAATCACATACATGCCATTAATGGCCCAATTCAACCTATACAAGTAATTTACTAATTATACCAAAATGAGCTGAGGAATAGTGTGATGTTGCTCCGACCAGCTTCCAACCAAATTGATCTTTCGATTTGCTATAAAAAAGAAGAAATAAGACATAGTAAGCTTTAAAGCATAGTAAGTTCGTACAATAGGAACTTAACTTACCAATTAATTCACATTTAAGGTAAGCAAATAAACATGCTCAAACTAATTTGGCCAGTTGCCTAAACACATATCCTCATCAAACATGTTAGTAATGTAATTCACATAAATATCAAGAAATATGTATGAGCTCATCCATATTCAATTTCCATTTACATTTACTTTTCACAACAAGTGTCTATGAAACATATATACATCATATCCTTGTATTTAAGTATTTATACTTGTAACAATTCGTCTTAATTTCATAATATCTCATGTTAGGACTTTGCTCGTTAAATTATTCAAAATATCGATGGATACACGGGTAGTACACACAAAGTGTGCAAATCTGTAATCCGTCAATTCTTATTCTGGAATGCTCATACGAGCACATAAACTGGAAGCCCCCTCTCGAGCCATATAAAAGGAAGCTCATGTGAGCCATATAACAGGAAGCTCATACGAGCCAATAACGGGTAGTTCTGTAGGGCCATTAATTAGGAAGCTCTGGATAGCTATATATCGGGACTTTCAAGTGAGTTATATCGGGAAGCTCCAGAGAGCCATTAATCAGGAAGCTCACAAAGAGCCTTTAATCGGGAAGCTCATGAAAAGCCATATATAGGGACACTCATAAGAGTTGTGGGGTGTCTAAACCACATGTAGAATCACAACCAATCGAGATGCTCTGAAGAGCTATTAACGGGAAGCTCGCAAGAACCATATAACGGAAATCTCGAGAGGGCCATATATCGAGATGCTCATGAGAGCTAAAAACGAGACGCTTTTTTGAGCTATGGTGTGTTCGCAACATATACAAGACCATAACCAATTTAGGAAACCTATATCCATCTAATTTCATTTATTCAAACGAAACTTAATACTTGCCGGGCAATATTTGATATGACTGATTTTCATACATGTCAATTGTGTGTGTACAAAACATTCAATTCAAACATATAATTTTACAATTTAGTTACATGAACTTACCTCGACAATTGTGTGTGTACAAAAAATCTACTAATCCGACACTTTTTCTTTTCCACGATCTAACTTCATTTTTGATCTATCCAGATCTAATTAAGCCAAAATAGTTTGCTTGAGTTCAGCACCCATAACTAGGGTTTCCATGTTTTTAATTTGGGAAAGATGATATAAAATGATGATATTTCTAATTTAATTAAAATATCATCTTTTATTATTTCATCTTTCCAATTTAGTCTTTTTCTTTATTTAATTTTCCATGTATGAATCATCATACTTGTAACAGATCATTTTTGCTCGGGCCCAAACCAAACCAAATAAAAATAAAAACAAAAAAATTAACTGTCCAAGTCCAATTACAAAAGAAGCCCAAATTACCCAAAATAATAATAAAAAAACCTAACGACCTAGTGGCCTAAAACACTTAAACTTTTTCAGTAAATCAGAAACCTTAGCCCCTTTTTGCATCGCAGCCTTGCCACGTCGGCAGACATGCCTTCTGCCACCTCATTTGCCACCATCACCTTTGACTTCGCCATCTGCCAACACCTGTAATAAAAAGAAAGACGACAAAGAAACAATAGCAAAGAAACAGTAGTAGCACAGAAACAAAAAAGAAAAGAAAAAAGAAAAGTTGTAATTTAAAATGGCTATAAAAGCCGATTTCTTGTAAGATTTTGGGGAATAAGGAAATATATAAAAAAAAGCTCACAATAGTTTTTAAGAAAGGTATTTGTTTTGTCTTTGCATACTTATTTTCTTTTAAAATATATCATATATATATAATACGAAAGGTTTTACTTTAACCGTCATCGCCAAAGATTTCTCTAGTCTAGAAGGTGGTCGAATCCATGGTGGTTTGCCGAAAACCTCATCGGGGGTGACAGGGAACGAAAGGTTCTTTTGAATTTTTCTCCTTTTTTGAATTTTGGTGGGCTTTTCGGGCATTTTGGTCTTAGATCGGGGTAGAGGGTAGTAAAACGATCAAAAAGACCTTTTTTTATTTTGCCGGCCACCGTGGACGGAGAAGCTATCACTGGCAATCGGCGGCCATCGCAGAGGCTCGCCGAACTAGTGGCCGGTCTTAGGGTCTGCTGTAGAGAAAAAAGGAAAATAGGGTTTTGGATTTTTTTATTTAAGGGCTGAAATGATTTTTTTTAAAAATTTAACTTAGATAGCCATAGCGAAACAATGTCATTTTGAAGAAGTCCAGAAGGCCCCAAAACAACATGCGATCCTTTAATAGGGTCTGCATGTTTTTGAAAAATGGCCTATTTATGCTTTCGGTCATTCCGCTTTTTAATGACATTTCAATGTAGTCCTATTCCTTCTTTCCCTTTTTAATTTTTACCATGTAATTTCATTTTTCTTTCATTTTAATCCCTATGGAACGATGTGTTTAAGGAGTTTGGGATAATTTCATATTTAGTCCCTATTCTTTTACTCGCGTTTCATTTTGATCCTTTTTATGTTGTATTATTATTTTTATTTCATACCCTTAATTTTATTTAAATTTTGATTTAATACTTTATTTTTTAATCTTTATTAAATTTTTTTCTTTTATATTTATCTACTTACTTATTTATTTACTATTTCTCTATTCTTTCTCATATATTTAAAATTATTTTTTATATTCCTCACATTTTGTGTATATTGCCATCATTATTTTTTATTTTTCTAGTATATTTTTTGTATGCTTAAATCTAATATTACTTATTTTATTTATTCATTTACTTTTTAAATACTTAAATTTAATATTAGTTGTTTTGCCCATTTATTTATTTTTATATTTAAATTCGATATTACTTATATTTCTCTTTCATTTATTTTATATATTTTTTTATTTCAAAATTACTTTATTTATTTTGTTATGAATTAATATTCTTATTATTGCCACATTTACATCATTTATTTATTATCACCATGGTATGATTATTAATGTCAATGTTATTGTTATAATTATGTTATTACTATTATAATATTTATTCATTTACTTATTATTTATCATTTTATCCAATAGTCATTTTAAATTATCTCATTTTCACTATATCATACATTAAGATTCAAACATTTATCCATTTGTATATCACGCCCGAATGAATTAAATACACATCACATTAAGTATTACATTCATTTTTTTCACGCAATGCATAAAAAAAAGAAAAGAAAACTTTAAACCAAAGCAAATGTTCATTATTTTGGAATTAGAAAAGTCGTGTTCCTAACTCACAGAATATGGCTTCCTTCTAAAACCGAGATATTTGAATATTTACTTTAAAATATATAAAAATGAGATTTAAGTAACGTTCAATCGACATTTATTCTAGTTCTCGAGAATGTAAGGCATTATGTCCTAATTTATGGGATATGATCCTTTCTTTTTGAACAACTTGAAATAAGCCCTTTTCATGAAAATTAATTTAGTTAAGTAATGACTTATTAAGGGATTATATTTTGAATTCTTTTCAAATTTTCAATTTTCGACACTGAAGACATCAAGTAATTAATTAGGTACAAATTTTGGGCGTAATGAGGGTGCTAATCCTTCCTCATGCGTAACCAACTCCCGAACCTATTTTTTAGATTTTGTAGACCAAAAAACATTGTTTTAATAAATCAAACCTCTTATTAAAACAATCAAATTACGAGGTGACCTGATCACGCCTCCTAAAAGTGATTGGTGACGACTCCCATTTTCATTTTTTAAATAAAAAGTCAATTTAAAAAAAAAAGGTTTCGACAATACTTTTCTACTAACTCCTCTTAATGGTCTATTTTCCATATAAGGACCTCAAATTTTGAATTCCATAGCTGTTTGATACTTATAACTACTAGAACCCAACTTTTGCATTTCATGTAATTTGGTCATTTCCATCTAATTAGACTTATAATAGGTAAAATTTTCCTAACAAAATTTTCATACGATATTTCTATCATAATGTAGACCATGAAATAAAATTAAAATAAATTTTCTTTCGGACTTGGATTTGTGGTCCCAAAACCACTGTTCTGATTTCACTGAAAACGAGTTGTTACAATATAAACTATATTTTTACCCAAATTTACCCTATCAAAAAAAATTAAGACGAACACTTTATACACTATATTTTTATGCAAAGTATGTAGAAAAGGAAAAAGAAAATTATTTTTAAGAAAAATAATAATGGGTTTTGAATTGGGGTGAAAAAGAAATCAAAATTGAGGTTTAAAAATGGAAAAGAAGTTCGTTGGAATTTGGGTTTGGATTAGTTTTTTTATAGGTTCTTGAATTTTCCATTACTGGAGTTTTTGAGTTTGGATGTTTATAAGTTATTTAAAAAATAGCTTAAGGAAATAATATTTAATTTTTTGGAGATTTTTTAAGTTAAAAGTTATTATGTGTCACAAAATGATTAGCTAAGAGATTCTTTTAACAAGTGGAGGTAATTTGGGTAACAAAGTACAGTTTTGGTACCATTTTAGAAAATAAGATATAGTTTAGATACCACTTGTGACCAAAAAAAAAATTTAGGTATAATGATAAGTTTAGTCCCTAATGTTTATATTTTTTTTCATTTTGACCCTAATTATTTTCTAGGATCACTTTGACCCTCAACCTTCAAATTTTAATCAATTTATTATTTTTAAATGACTAGGTTATCTCTGATTTAATGCCTCAGTTTTACTTGAGTTTCGTTATGTGGGTTATCTCTAAAACTATTATCACTACAGGAAAACAGACTTTTAGCGGCGCTTTCTAAAACGCCGCAAAAAACGCTGCTATATGTAACGCCACAAAAATTTGTGGCGTTTATTGGAAAAAAATGCTGCTAAAGGTCAAGGATTTTAGCGGCGTTTGTGGGAAAAGCGCCGCTAAAGGTCAAGGCTTTTAGCGGCGTTTGTGGGAAAAGCGCCGCTAAAGGTCAAGGCTTTTAGCGGCGTTTGTGGGGAAAACGCCGCTAAACGTCAAGGCTTTTTAGCGGCGTTTGTGGTAAAAGCGCCGCTAAAGGTCAAGGCTTTTAGCGGCGTTTGTGCGTAAAGCGCCGCTAAACGTCAAGGCTTTTAGCGGCGCTTTTTTTACAAACGCCGCTAAATTTGGCAGATTTGTAATTATTTTTTTTACCAATATCCAGCCCTTCCTGCATTAAAATCCAACCAAATACAACAAATATAATATAAAATGCAGCCAAAAACAGCAAATTTAACATAAAAAATACAACCAAAAATATTAATTCTAAATGATACTTCAAATTTAACTAAAGATATATGATATAATTAATAATAAAGTATAATTTAAAATATTTTTACAATAATGTTAAACGTGACAAAACTTAAAAACATTCTTACAATAAGAAAACTAATGTCTAAGACGGCGGCTTTTGCGATTGTTGAAACATATGCATCATCTGCTGAAGCTGTAGCTGGAGGTCATCGTACTTTTTGCTCTGTTCTGCTACCATCGCTCGTGCCTCTGCCTCTCTCGCTGCAGCCGCTGCCTTCCTCTCTGCTGCCTCTGCTCTAAGTTGTTGCTGGAGTTCTTCATATTTTCGTTGAACCTCGGCAATTTGCTCAACCATGTTCGCTTGCATCTGAGCTATCTGGTCTCTTAACCTCTGAACTTCAGCTTGAGCTTGACTTCCGGAAGGCATGTATTGCTGGGAGCCGGATCCAAAATATTAGGTCGGGGTAACACCAGATCCTTGAAATCGAACCCGACCGTACCTTTCAGGACCCAAAACTTCAGTGATAATTCTGTTATCAATGTTCTCAAGATTAACAGAACTATCACTCGAAGCAATCGCTTCATATTCCGCCTTCTTCTCCTTTAGTTTCTCCTAAAAAATCAATTAAAGAGTTAGAAACGAAATATATAATAAAAAGAAATGCATCATAACTTAACATTTTTTAAAACTACTAATGATGAATTGAATTAAACAATTATATTAAAGATTATAAATATTTAGAATAAATCAAATATTATTAAGTGAATATACCATAATTTCTCCAGCTTCGGATGTCATAGGAGATCTATCTTTCTTCCTATGCGTAATCTCAAAAAGCTGAAGGCGTCCAACTTTTTGTCCGGATTTGACTTCCTACAATATAGTAGTAAGAATATTATTTAATAATAGAAAGTTATTAATATTTGAAAGAATTAATAAATTCATAATACCTCGGCCTCAGCTACAGAAGCAAAACTTCTCGACCCTGCCGTGTGCGTGAATTTTTGTTTTTGCCTGCTGCTTGTTCCAACTCGCTCACGGTCCTACATAATAAAATTATTATTACGTATATAGTAAACACTATATATAAGAGTTTGGAAATACGCAATACCTCTCCTTTCTTTGAATTCCAAAATCTAACCGCATCTTCCCATTGATACCTCAGCATTCCTGGCGGAACATTTCTCAGTTTTTCCTCGAGGCTTATGTCTTTCTTAAAATATTGTTTCTTTAAAGTACTTTTATTGTCTCTCCATCTTTTACTTAATGCCTTCTTGATATAATCATCAGAGACTTCTAAAGCAAATCTCTCCTAAAAAAACATAAGTTTAGAATGTAAATATAAATGAAACTTAAACCAAAGTATTATAAATTGCATTCACATTTTGTTACCTTAATATTAGCGAGAGCCTGATTTTTGTTGCTATCAGGCATGTGATGCCATGATTCGTAGTTGATGGGCAACATATTTGCATTTCGTGCTAAAATGCCCAAATAGCCTACTAAAAGTCGAGCTTCAGATCCAACAGGCTGACCATGAGTATTTCTACTTACTTTAACACGCTCAACAGGATCTAAGTCGTATAAATCTCTAAGTAGCGTACGTCCTCGAACTCTGCGCGTCCCACCACTTTCAGCTGAAAAATGATATACTATTATTATAGTAAAATTGACAAATAATTTAATAATAAAAGTCAACACATGTAAAATGAACATAATATTACTTTGAAATTCTTCAGGCTCATCAAGTGTCTCCGGCACATTCGAAGATCTAACAACTGTCTGCTGTTCACTATTTCTTTCTTCCGAATTTGGAGTATTCTGGACAATACTTAAATCTCGTACTCTTCTTCTACGCATTTTTCCTGCAATACACATAAAATAATTAAAGTTTTAGTAACAAATTACAACAATAGTAGTACATATAAAATAGTTAAATTATATAACATGACAAAGATTAAAATTATAAT
Source organism: Gossypium hirsutum (assembly GCF_007990345.1). NCBI lineage: Eukaryota > Viridiplantae > Streptophyta > Magnoliopsida > Malvales > Malvaceae > Gossypium > Gossypium hirsutum. Next base: position 36,923,771 of record NC_053428.1, read on the forward strand.
ATTACATATAATTAAAAAATTGTAAAATCTTACTACATCATTATTCGTAAATATCTTCATCCACATCATGTCGAACCCATTGATGTTGTGTATTAGTACTAGGGATATTTTCATCTAAGTTTTGTTCTGGAAAAGGTAATGTTTCTGATCTTTCGACGATGTCATCTCTACTTCCATTACCCATGTCAAACAAGTCTCTAGGGGTGTTCCGGAGTACAACATACCAACGCTCATCAGTTGGATCTTTTGAATAAAAAACTTGTTTCACTTGAGAGGAAAATACATATGGCTCGTCCATCAATTGTTGTCCAGTGTGAATCAAGCGAGAGAAATTCACCATTGTAAACCCAAATTGATCTTTTTTAATTCCTCGAGCAGTATTAACATCTGCCCAATCACACCGAAATAAGATAACTTTCCATCTGCCATAGTAATCCAACTCAATAATGTCGGTAAGAAGTCCGTAATACTCCACATTACCCTCAACCAGATTACTATCCCTAGCACTAGCATAACTTGTAATTGAAGAATTAACAACAACTCCACAATTTTGAGTTCTCCTCATTCTCTCGCGATACTTTGTATGAAATCTGTATCCATTGATGAGGAAGGCACTATATCTTTTTATTACTCTGTTCGGACCTTGGGAAAGCCATTTAACTTCGTCATTGACGTCCTTCCCACTCCAAACCTATTGAATCGAAAGTAAATTAAATAATTAAAAATGTATTATGTAAAAACATTCTTATTTGATTAACTAAATTTCGCGATTATATGTAACTTATTAACTTTAGTTACATACCGTTTGACTTAACCATTCATGAAAAGATTCTGTGAATAACTTATTAATCTCTCGATGTTGTAATCTTCGAGAGCGTGCACGAGATCTCAAAATTTGTTTGTACTCACTATATTAAAAACAAGTTTAATTGATTAGAAGATAAACAAATCAAAACGACGAATATGTAAGACAATTTTATAACTTACTTGCGCAACGGTTCAATTGAATCGTGGTTAAAAAGTATATATCGATGTGCCTGTATCCACGATATATCATCTAATTCTACAATTTCAACTTTGCCGATTGGTTCTCCATAACTTTGAAATAAATAAGTTTCGGCCAAGTCATTATCATTGAGCCCAGCATTTCTACTTGGTCTATTCAATCGTGTTTCAGCATCTTCTAAATATCTAGAACAGAAAGTCATGCACTCTTCTGCCAAGTAGCCTTCAGCAATTGATCCTTCTGGATAACGCTTATTGCGACAATATGACTTCAATTTGCTTAAGAACCTAAACACGATATACAATATTTATCAAAAGCTGTAACTAAATGTATAGAGGTGAATGAATGAATACTTGAGAAATAAATTAGCACCTTTCTATAGGATACATCCATCGATAAAAAACCGGTCCACCAAGGATTGCTTCGTGAGGGAGATGGATTACCAAGTGCACCATAATAGTGAAGAAGGAAGGTGGAAAGATCTTCTCTAAATTGCATAAAGTCAAAGCCGCTCGATCCTGTACTTTCTCAAGTTCTTCGACATTCAAAACTTTGCCACAGATAGCTTTCATTATATTGGATAGTTCAATTATACAGGACGTTACATTTTTTGACATACAGCACCGTAAAGCAATTGTGAGTAAATCTTGCATCAAGATGTGGTAATCATGTGATTTTAATGAATATAATCTTCTATCTTTGAAACTCACACATCGAGATATATTTGACGCATATGCATCTGGGACCTTTATATCCTTCAACACCATGCAGAAAACTTCTTTCTCTTTCTTTGACATTGAAAAAATAGAAGGCGGCAACCGATATTTCCCATTCGGAAGTACTTGAGGATGAAGATCACGCCGGATTCTCATGTCAACTAAATCAAGTCGGCTCTGAAGATTGTCTTTTGATTTTCCATCGACATTTAAAATTGTCCCAATTATGTTCTCGCAGACATTCTTCTCAATATGCATGACATCAAGATTGTGGCGTAAAATGTTGTGCTCCTAATAAGGCAACTCAAAAAAAATACTCCTTTTCTTCCACAACTCCGCCTCATTAGAATCATCCTCTTCGTCAGATTCATCATCAGAGTCATCCCTCGATCTTCTCATTGTTTGCGTGATAGGTGGTTGATTCATCTTCCCGTAACTAAAGTTGATATCTTTTAACATAAACAAGATTTCAGATCCAACGGTCTGCTCAGGAGCTCCTCTGTACTCTTCAGTACCGTCAAATAGAGTCCTCTAAAATCTAAATTTATGATTTTCATCTAACCACCGACGATGGCCCATGTAAGAGAACTTCTTCCCATTATACAACCACTTCGAACAAGTTTGCGCAGCACAACAAGGACAGGCATAACGTCCTTTAGTACTCCAACCCGATAAATTAGCATAAGCCGGGAAATCATTAATTGTCCACAATAAAGCTGCACGTAAATTAAAGTTCTCATTTCTCAATACATCATATGTCTCAACACCCGACCATAATTATTTTAACTCTTCAATAAGTGGCTGCAAATAGATGTCAATATCATTTCCGGGACCTTTCTCTCCAGGGATAATCATTGATAAAATAAATGAAGATTGCTTCATGCAAATCCATGGAGGAAAATTTTAAGGAACAAGCACTACAGGCCAAGTACTGTACGAAGTACTCATGATTTTAAATGGATTAAAGCCATCAGCTGCTAGCCCAAGCCTCACATTCCGAGGATCGCTTGCAAAGCTTGGAAATTTACTGTCAAATGATTTCCAAGCTAAAGAATCCGCAGGATGTCTTAATAATCCATCATCGGTCCGTTGATCATTATGCCACGTCATAGATTCGGCTGTCTTTGAGGACATGAAAAGCCTTTGAAGTCTTGGTATCAGGGGAAAATATCGCAAGACCTTGACTGGCTTCTTTCTTAACTGTGCCCCACCTTCATCCGTATTCACATCTTCTATATTACTATTCATCCAACGAGACTTACCGCAAACATGACAAGATTGTTGGTTTTTTTTATCACCCCAGTACAACATGCAGTCATTTGGGCAACTATGAATTTTATCATACCCAAGGCCCAAATCTTTTATTAGTCTCTTCATGTCTTGACAAGACTGGGGAATTTTTGCAAACGGAAACATCTCTCTTAGAAACTCTAGCAGCATTGTAAAAGAGTTTCCGGTCCACCCTCCCAAACATTTTAAATGAAATAGACGAATGCAGAAGGACAATTTCGAATATTTTGATCCCTCGTAAAGTTCTTCATTCATTTCATTAAGTAAATTGTAGAACTTAGCCGCTTCTTCATTTGGCTCCTCATTAGGTGCACTTCTTCCCGTTTCGCAAAAAACATTTCCACCAATATTACAATCCTCAGATATAATAAAGTCAGGTGGAAACGATTGCTCACCATGACTACGCATATTAAATGCATCCCGCAACATATCTTCCATGTCATCTTGTCTAACATACTGATGGTAATCAATATCAGGATAAGTCGAATTAATCGTTGAAGAAGTTCCACTAGATGTACACTCTCCATGGAAAATCCATTTTTTATACCCCCGAATAAAGCCATCAACAATTAAATGTTCGTAGACAACTTCACGAAAATGCCAGTAGATGTTGCCACACTTCTTACACGGGCAAAGAATCATATTCTCTTGGCTTGCATTTTGAAATGCAAAATTTAGAAAAGTTTGTACTCTATTTTGATAGGCATTGCTTACCCTTGACAATTTCATCCAACTCCTATCCATTTTGTAGTTCTTGAAATCTAAAGTTGACAACATATTACAGTTACTTAAATGTTCTCAATTGATTTAAATCATATCATTATACTAAATATCAAGTCTCTAATGGGTATAAACTAATTTAGGCAAGTTGCAGGATTTTCGACTATAGATTTATGTATTATGTAAGTTAAGTAAATTTTGTAAACTAGTTATGTATGATATGATATATATTTAAGTATTATGTAAGTTATGTAATTTATGATATGATATATATTTATGTAAATTATATATTTATCTAAGTTATATAAGTTATGTAAGTTATGTAAATTATGATATAAAATATATTTAAGTATTATGTAAGTTATGTAAGTTATATATTTATCTAAGTTATATAAGTTATATAAGTTATGTATGTTATATAAGTTATGTAAGTTATATATGTTATATAAGTTATGTAAGTTATATAAGTTATATAAGTTATGTACGTTTTGTAAGTTATATAAATTATGATATCAAATATATTTATGTATTATGTAAGTTTTTTATTTCATGATGTGGAAAATCACATGGATAATACATATCAAGTATCAAGTATCTACAGGTAAGTAGCGGGATTAAATAATATTTAATTAAATAATATTTATAAAAATTATTTTAATTAAGTAATATACATGTCGTTCGTTTTTATTTGACAAATCACATGTGCAGTTAAAATAGTCCACACTTAATTTAATTTATGTTTTACAAGTCATCTTTTCTTAAGTACATATTAAAGCACTGTGTGGACATCCGTATTTAGCTTAAAAACTATGATTTAGTTTGAATAAAAAGTTTAACTTAAAAGGTAAAATGGACGATAATATTTGTGATAAAACGGAGAATTTTTTAAGATTCATCATACGTGGCGTTGTTACACCTAGGGAGGATCCATTATATCTTACAGCTCGATATAAGGCAACCCATCAGGTTTCCAGCCTATATACTTTGAATCTTTAAAATATTTAAATATTAAAATCAAACATTATTAATATAAAAAAATAGTATATTGAATATAATAATATCAAAAAAGAATCGTAGTTTAATTTTTATAAGTAAATTGGAAATAAATTAAGGTTATATAAATATTCAATAGTAAATGAGCTCGATAGAACTTTTTTCAAGTCTTTTTGAATTTTTTAAGATTCATCATACGTGGCGTTGTTACACCTAGGGAGGATCCATTATATCTTGCAGCTCGATATAAGGCAACCCGTCAGGTTTCCAGCCTATATACTTTGAATCTTTAAAATATTTAAAACAAGGTTGGAGAGAAGGTCAGCTATTGTTGTAATTTTAATGGACAAGCAAGCTACACGGTAATAAAATTAATTCATACCTATTCATACTTAAGTTGAATCAAATAATAATTAAGTTGAACCAAATATTTAAAATTAACTTGGAAACAAAATAGTTCTACTCCAAACAGAACCAGCAATTAAATCTTTACAATATCGCAACCCCAAAATATTAATTTTTCCAAAATCATCATGATAAAACTATTATTGATTAGAATTTGAAATAAAGCCTACCTTAATAAAACGTACTTGGTCTACTCCACTCTCACCAGCAAACAGAGGCTGGAGTCAAAAAAGTAATATTTGTTAAGTAATTTAAAGTGAAAATGCATAGAAATAATGAAAAAAATTTAGCAACCAAACCTGTACGTACCTAGAACAAATGCCAATGGCTGTGGTGTATTTAGTTGCACCAAATATTAATTCAGGAGCTCGATAGTACCTAGAACAGACGTAAGATTATAAGAGTAGCACAAATATATTTCAGTTTAAGCAAATATAAAAACTTATCTATATCAGTTTTGCAAGTGCCCACTTGTACCAGGATCAAAGACACTGCCAATGAAGCTGTACACCTCAGCAAAATCTGGCAAAACTGCACAGTAAACACATAAGTTGGATAGAAACATGAAAACAGACCAAAAGAACATCTAAAAAACCAAAATGGAATCACCATTATTATGTAAACATGAAAATGCACAGCTTTAAACAAACCAACTTGCATGTGCAGAATCATACTGCACAAAACTCATAAACATTAACTTCTCCTAACCAGAATACCAACTTTATGTTTACAAAGGCCTTGATGAAAACTAACATAACTATCGTCCAACTAAATTTAAATTAAACTCTAGCTGAAAGGTTAAACCTGGTACACCCAAGTCCTAAACTCCTTTTGCGGTGATTACATTGTCAGAAACAAGATGGCATGAGGACAAAGGAATAAAGAGGATTAAAATGAGAAACACAAATAACTATCATTTGAATCGAACACTAAGGCACTTTCCTGTCTTAAAAGAATAAACAAATGCTGTGATATTTTTATTTTTCTGAATTCTGATACACATCACACATAACGTTGTACATAAGTTTCTGAATGTTTAAATCATTGTCATAATCTAAAGACTTAATGTCTTTTAAATTTTAATTAAGATTTATGATAATATATTAAATTAAACATAAATCTACGTCGTTAATATCAAATCCAACTCTTGCCGGCCCACAAAACAAGTCTCAAGAATATTACACCCTATTACCAAATTAATGATGTAAATGTACATTATTCGGACAAAAAACATCATATTGATAGAAATATAATAAATTTAGGTTAAATTCATAAAAACCATTTTAATGGGACCCTTGAAAAAATTATAATAATGAAATGCAATTGTTTAAGAAACATTGGATAATAATGATTTGAATTTGTTTAAGGGAATTAATCAAGTAGAGTGTTGAAGATTAAATAATGATGGTGGCTAGCTAAAGCTTGAAAGCTAAAGAGAAAACATAACATGTGAGAATGGGAATATACTTTTTCACTTTCTTCCTATTAGGTTGGAAAAGGAAGAAATTAAAGTCCAGTCTAAAAGTTTCCCACTCTTTTTACCCTAAATTTAAAAAAGTATCTTAAATGGGGTTATCAACATAAAAGTAAAAACATGTTGAAAGAAACATAAATGTTAGGGAAGACAATGTTTACCTTGATTGAATTGGAAATGTTTTCTTGAGGGTTTATTTGGAGATGCTTGGGATTGATCTCTAATAATGTCGAGAGACTTCCCTACTCATTGCATTTGAAGAACAGAAGTCTGTTTCTGGTTGACAAAACAATCAAATGAGTTCTAAAAATAAACAACATTTAATGGTACAAAATGCAATCCGACTCCTAGTATAGAGGCTTTCATGGTACTTTTACCAATTAACGGCATATGACAAGGTTGAGAGTAGCTTGTACATTTTGCTAACGACCCAACGGTTTCAAGAAATTAAGTTACAAAGAACTAAAACTACTGGACGAAAAATTAAAATTAAAACATACCGACAGTTTTTGGTACAACTTCGCCATACAATCCAATAACTATTCTACCTGTAAAACACAAATTACACAAAAAGAAAATGTAAGCTAAAAAAAGGATAAGATTTCTTCTCATCACTTATCCTATCCTGTAGGAATAGGTGAAGGCGTGTATCTACACGCTGGCCATCAATATCCACATCCAAGTATACTCTGTGAGTGATTTCATGCTCTTATTCTACAATCTTCTCTTCCTCCTAAGAAGCACAAAATACGAACTATTATTGCATTAATCTATCAAGATCGATAAACATTAAAGGAAATTGCAGCCTCGAGCTTGTCTCAACCAAGCACATTCAGTTATAAAGTTCAAATTTCGAACAAGCGAATGCTCAGATTATAAGAGTATTGCATCTTTCATGAAGGGTATCACAGAAACAAGCTTTAAACTAAGCCTATATTACTTAGATGTTAGTGTCAGATACAGGTACTTCTCTAACATAGATGTACTCAATTTTATTTTTTTCTAGATTCTTTTCATGTATTTAAAAGGGTTCGAACATGAGTACTTGAAGTAAAACTAGGCTTATGATATGAATATATATATGTGTGTATGTATGTATAACATAAATATATTCATTTTTTTCTAATTTTTCCATGTACTTAAGTACTTCAAGTAAACTAATACTTAAAGCAACATAAAACTAGACTATTCAATGCAATCTGAGATATACAATATCAAAAAATGAAAAAAAATCCAATAAATTCAAGAAAATTCCACACAGATCAACAAAATCAAATCAAAACGAAACACAACCAACCAAATTCATGAAACTAAAATTTAAATAAAACCCAAATCTGTACTACAGTACCAAAACAAGAAATAAACAAAAAAATCCAAATCAGATCCAAAGGGCAACATATTACATATAATCCAAGAAATGGTATATAAAAATGAACAAGAAAATTTTTAAAAAAACGCACCTGTTTTGCTCCTAAGAAAGCGAAAATGAGGAGAATTGAGAGAGAAATGAAGCATATGACCGTCGACGAGAGGAAAGGGAAAATCGTTAGGGATTTCGGGGATGGGGGAACAGATTAAGGGAAAATCGTTAGGGATTAGAGATTTGGGGAAGGAAGACAAGATGGGGAAATGACTTAGTAAAAAAATGAAATCAATTTCGGTAAAGGCATAAACTCAGGAGAGAAAAAACGACGCCGTTTCAAATAAGGAAATTTGTGGCGTTTTCAGCAACGCGCCGCTAATAAGACATTTTGCGGCGTTTCAACAAAGCGCCACTAACACCTATTTTATTTACACTATAAAACGATGCCGTTCTAATACGCGTTGTGGCGTTTATTATAGAAATGCCGCTAAAGCCACTACTATTCAGAGGAAACGACGCCGTTTTACTCAAATGTATAATGAAATTTTGTGGCGTTTTTTATAAAAACGCCGCTATTTTCTATCTTTTGCGGCATTTTATGTATAAACGCCGCTAATACCTGAATATTTTATAGAAATTGATCAAAATTTAAAACTATATATTTAGAATTTCTTTTAAATTATATATAAACCCTAAAACCCTAACTATAGTTGAAACTTTAATTTTGATTTAATACACATTTTAAAATACATATTATGTATGCATATAAATAATTAAATAAAAACATGATGCTATTTATAATTATATCAATAACGTGTAAATATTTACAAGATCTAAATCAAATCACAGTTCATGTACACAATTGCACACTAAACCACTTTTCATATATATATTTATATATTTTAAATAATTTTATATATATTTATCTTATATACATTTATCTTCTAATTAAAATCCAAATTATACTCTAAATTTGAAACCCTAAACTTGATACTCTAAAACCCTAAACCTTAGACCACAAACACAGAACCCTAACCCCAAACTTTAAACCCCAAAACCATTCGGTAACCCCTAAACCAACCATAACTCCTAGACCATAAAGCCCAAACAGTAAAGTACTCTAAAAATGTTAACCCTAAACATAATAAACATATTTTTGGGAATTCGTGTGGCCAATGTTAGTGTAGTACAAATTAAAACACATATATATATGTTTATATTCTTATATTAAATAATATGAGTACGTATATACAAAATAACATGAATCTTAGTAAAATCCAAATGTCTTCAGTTAATTTCTAGCTAATAGTATCATTTCCTTAAACCCTAACCTAAACTTAATTTTAACATATTTTATTTCAGACATTCTATTTAATCTAAATATATTTAAACAAAAAAATAGATAATTAAAAATACACAATAGCATTATTATTTATACAAAGTTACATAACTTTAATAAAACAATTAATTCTCTATTGGAACACTCTAGTTATAATGTCCACTCTGTAAGATATTTCTATGTTATATAAGAAATTATACATAGTTCAACAAATGCTAATTCCACATTCAAAATCACCCTTTCTTAATAGCATCCCAGGTAAGAATCTGGAAAGGAAATATCTCTTAAGAAGTTAATTAATAATTGTCCCATTGTAAACTTTAACCCTAACCTTTAAACCCTAAATCATAATCCTTAAACCCCGAATTCATCATAAACCTTCAAATACTAGTTAACTCCTAAACCTTAAACCATAGTTAACCATAATTAAACCTGCTTAAACCATAAACCTTAAACTATAATGATAATTAATTCAATATTTTAAATTCAATGCTATCTCTTTTACGATTATATAAGAAATATTTAATATTTTGTATAATCATAAATTTTAATAATTATTATTTTAGGGGTTATAGATTAGTGTTTATGATTCTAGGGGTTATGAGATTTTTAGCGGCGTTTTACCGAAAGTGCCGCTAATGCTCTGGCTTTTAGTGGGCGTTTTACCTAACGCCGCCGCTTTTAATGTTTCTGGCTTTTTACGCCGGGCGTTTTAACTTGAAAGGCGCCCGCTAATGCTTGGCTTTTTTTAGCGGCGTTTTATAGAAAGGCTAGTA